>NC_133124.1:216372866-216672866 GCF_048418815.1 Hemitrygon akajei | reverse complement strand
GCCCACCGTGTTGGGCAGAACAACATAAGCAACAACAACAACAGAGCAGCAGCAACAAAATAACAGCACAACAAATCCCTTCCTTCCCCCATACCCACCCATAAAAAGTGTTATTCATTATGCCATCTTTTCAGGCATTAAATTAGTATAAGTACTGTAATGCAATTTAGTGCAGGGGCCTGCACTCAACCAAATTTATCTGTCCTTTTTTTAGCTATCACCGTTATTTGCTTAATTCAGATTAAGGCCTTTCACTGCACATTAGAAAGCTACTATATGTTAGAAGATCCCTTTTCAATTCGTTTAATTGTCATTTTAAGACTACATGAATACAGCCAAACAAGACAGTGTTACTACAAGGATGTTGCCTGGATTGGGGAGCATGCCTTATGAGAATAGGTTGAGTGAACTCGGCCTTTTCTCCTTGGAGTGACGGAGGATGGGAGGTGACCTGATAGAGGTGTACAAGATGAGGAGAGGCACTGAACATGTGGATAGTCAGAGGCTCTTTCCCAGGGCTGAAATGGTTGCCACAAGAGGACTCAGGTTTAAGGTGCTGGGGAGTAGGTACAGAGGAGATGTCAGGGGTAAGTTTTTTTACACAGAGAGTGGTGAGTGAGTGGAATGGGCTGCCGGCAACGGTGGTGGAGGCAGATACGATAGGGTCTTTTAAGAGACTTTTGGATAGGTACATGGAGCTTAGAAAAATAGAGGACTTATGGGTAAGCCTAGTAATTTCTAGGGTAGGGAAATGTTCGGCACAACCTTGTGGGCCGAAGGGCCTGTATTGTGCTGGAGGTTTTCCATGTTTCTACTACGGGGTCAAGCTACAAAGCACAGCACAGTCACATACAGCAGAAGCGCACGTTAGATACACACAAAAAGAAGTATCGCAAAAGAGAGTCACAAAAAAGCTCGCGCCATCAATCCACAGTTGACTACAATAGAGCCCGACTCCCCCAGCCTGGACACTGCACCCCACCATTCCCCCAGGCACTGCGGCCTGACGCCCAGTGCACACACACGTAAGACTAAGAGCCCATGTAGAATATCAGAGAGAAAGATCCAACCTCTCTAAATACTAATCAAAAAATTGTGTCAACCACAATACTCCCCCGGTGGAGTGCAACAGCCCTGGTGATCCCCCCTCCCACAGCGATACCACGGCTGGAGGCCCACTCCTCACGTGTATTTGATAACAAGCCCATAGAGAATATCAGTAAAAAATACAACCGCACTAAATATATATAGCCCAGACCCTTTGTCCATTGGAATTTATCAGATGGCGTAAGTGTATGTGTTATCACAAGAGGCTGGATAAACTTGGGTTGTTTTCTCTGGAGTGGAGAGGACATCTGATCGAGGTTTACAAAATTATGAGAGAGCGGACGGAGACGTTTGGATAGGCACACGGATGTGAGGAAGATGGAGGGGCGTGGACATGGCGCAGGTAGGAGCGATTAGTGTTCGGGTGTTTTGATTTGGTTTTTCGCTGTTTAGGCACAACGTTATGGGCCGAATATACTGTTCGATGTTCTCAATGTGTGGAGCTCAACCGAACTATTTGTTGTGTCAGTGGTGCAGTGAATATTTAAACAATGCTTTCAAGTCTGAGGACCCAGTTCTAGATGAGGAGAAACTTCGTTGGCCAGAGGGTGCTGAGTCTGCAGAGGCTGCATCTTTGGGAATATTAAAAGTGGAGGTTGATAGGTTCTTGCTTGGTCCGATGACAAAAGTTTACAGGGAGATAGCGGGAGAATGGGGTTGAGAGGAATTATAAATCGGCCATGACAGAACGGCAGAGCAGACTCAATGGGCTGAATAGCCTAATTCTGACCCTGTGTCTTATGGTTTTATGCACCGGTAGGAATAGAACCCTGCTTACTATGAAAATAGCACACGAGCAGTTACACTACCATGCTGTCTGCACTATCCACTGATCCCATCTTCCTTCTCCTGTCTGACCCAACAGCGCACCAAAATGCAATCTATTTTCACCCACCCCTTTACCCCGTTGTATCATTCTGTGACCCGATCAGTACTGAGTGGGTTCCATGGTGTTGTGGTTCAGAGGCTGACACAGTGACCTCGATGTGTGAATGGTCTGCTCCAGCTAGTGCACAGTCCTTCTTCACTTCATCCACAAGAGAAGCCACGTGGTGAGTCCTGTTGTGTATTTAATGTTACAATAATATCTGAGTGATACTGTTCAGTACTGTGTAAAAGTCACAGACACATATATATAGCTAGGATGCCGAAGACTTTTGCACAGTACTGTAGTAATTTTATGTCTTGCACTGTACTGCTGCTGCAAAGAAAAACAAATTTCATGACATGTAAGTGATGATAAACCTGATTCTGATACAAGTCTCCATTCTGGACTGAGAGTGGGAAGGGGGCAGCGAGAGGGGTATTATGGTCGGCAAAATGGTCGGGAAGGGAGAGGGGAGGGAGCAGGAAGCACCAGAGAGACGTTCTGTAATGATCAATAAACCAATTGTTTGGAATCAAATGACCTTGCCTGGTGTCGCAGGGCTGGGTGTGTCTGCACCCCCATCACCCTGTACCCCAGCACACCTTCTCTGCCACCTGTCCCATGCCCCTCTGCAGTGCTCCAACCTCACCATTCCCAACATCCTTTGTTCCTGCCAGATTTACAAATGCCCTCTCTGCTCCATGCTGACAAATTCAGTTCTGTGCAAAAGTCTTGGGCACCCTGGCTTCTGTATATATATGTGTGCCCAAGACTTTTGCTTAGTACTGTAAATATGTTGTTTAATTAAGCATTCTTTGTTGTGTTCATAATTCATTACGGGGTGGGTGTAAAAGTATGTGAATGGCAGACATCAGCATGTCACCTTGTCGTATGAGCAGGCCTCACGTCCTCCCAGGCTCCCGTCTTTTTCTTTCAATTAGTTTTATGTTTTGGAGTTAGAAAGCATTGCAAGTCCATAACTCACAAGGTCAAAACAAGGCAGGGATTGGATTACCAGCACCAACGCAGCAGGAGCAGGAAGGCAGGGAGGAGGAAAGAAATATAAACACAAGGTTCTGCAGATGCTGGAAATCCAGAGCAACACACACACAAACTGTTGGAGGAACTCAGCAGGTCAGGCAGCATCTATAGAGATGAATAAACTGTCAACATTTCAGGCTGAGACCTTTCATCGGGACAGGAAGGAAAGGGGGAAGAGACCAGAATAAGCAGGTGTTGGGAGATGATGGAGTGCCAGCTAGGAGTCAGGTGAAACCAAGCGGTGGGGGAGGGAGTGATGAAGTAAGAAGCTGGGGGTTGATAGGTGGAAGAGATAAAGGGCTGAAGAAGAAGAAATCTGATTGGAGTAGAGAGTGGACCATGGGAGAAAGGGAAGGAGGAGGGGCACCAAAAGGAGGCGATGATAGATGAGGAAAATGAAGGGGCAAGGGGTGGGGGGAACCAGAATGGGGAGTGGAAAATGAGAGTAAGAGGAGGGTGGAGAAATTACCTGAAGTTGGAGAAATTGATATTCATGCCTTCAGGTTGAAGGCTAAACAGACGGAATATGAGGTGTTGCTCCTCAAACCTGACAGTAGCCTCATCATGGCAGAAGATGAAAAAATGGATGAGAAACACCATCATTATCATTTTCCTGGATAAAATGCAGGCTAACATACTGGAGGGAAGAACCTTGACGTCAGGGAGACTCCACTCTTGAAATCATAATTGTTCCTTTACCTTCTGTTGGCAAGCTAAATTATTTCATATTTCTAGCTAGTTAAACACAGGTCCAGAGGAGGTTCATAAGACTGATCCCAGGAGCAAAAGGGTTAACATATGAGGAGCATTTGATTGCCCTGAACCTGCTCCCACTGGAGGTTAGAAGAATGGGGGGGATTGAAAAGCCTACCTGAAGTGGATGTGGAGCAGATGTTTCTTATAGTGGGGGAGTCCAGGACCAGAGGGCACAGCCCCAGAATACAAGGATGTCTTTTTGGAACAGAGATGTGGAGGAATTTCTCTAGCCAGAGGGTGTTGAATCTGTGAAATTCATTATCACAGGTGGCTGTGGAAGCCAATTCATTAGATATATTTAAAGTGGAGTTTGACTGATTATTGATTAATCAGGGCATCAAAGGTCATGGGGAGAAGGCAGCAGAATGGGATTGGGGGGAGGGGGGGATAAATCAGCCATGATGGAATGGTAGGGCAGACAAATGGGCTAATTCTGCTCCTATGTCTTATGGGATCAACAGAAATTTGGGAGTCAACTTTGTAAGTTCCGGAGTGGATTCTGTCGTTTTATTTTTTGGAGATGATGTGCTAACATTTCATTTGCCTTCCTCACTACTGTGTCAACGGGCAAGTTAACCTTTAGAGAATCATGCCCTGGCACCTCCATGTCCCTTTGCAGTTCCGGTTTCTCGATTTGCTCCCCATTTAGAAAATAGTCTGTGCCTTTATTCTTTCAACCTAACTGCATGACCACTTCCTGACACTGTATTCCATCTGCCACTTCTTTGCCCGTTTCCTAATCTGTCTAAATCATTAGCAGACTCACTACCTCTCCAGCGTCATTTTCCAGCAGCCCAATTTCCACTCTTGCTTCTCTTTATATAACTGAAGAAACTTTTGGTATCCTTGTTTACATTTTTGGCTAGATAACTTTCACATCTAATCTTTTTCTCTCCTTATTGTGCTTTTAGTTGCATTATTAGTTTTTGCAGAACCCTCCCAATTCTCCAGCTTCCCACTAATTTTTGCTGTAATGCGTCTCTCTTTTTTTTGCTTTTATGCTGTCTTTTACCTTCCCTCGTCAGCCACGGTTGCCTCATCCTTCTTCTTTGGGATGAACTAATCTGCATCTTCTGAATTATTCCCAGAAATTACAGCAACTGCTGTTCTGCCGTCATCCTTGCCAGTGTCCCATTCCAATAAATGTTGGCGGCTTCACTCACTGTCATGCCTCTATAGTTCCTTTCACTCCACTGTAATACTGATATATCCAATTTTAGCTTCTCCCTATAAAACTGAAATGTGAATTCTATCATAGTATGATCATTTTCTCCTCAGGGTTCCTTTACCTTAAGCTTCCTAATCAAATCTGTTTCAAGTGCTCAACACCTAGTTCTGAATTGCCATTGAATGGCAAGCTGCTTTAAAAAGCCATTTTGTGGACATTTTACAAACTCCATTTCTGGGATCCAGCACCAACCTAACTTTCCCAACCTACCTGCATATTGGTTGTATACGTGTACAATACAACTTGAAATCATAGATGAAAATAAACAAAGATGAAATATCAAGATGACAATGAACTTGAACTTGATAATGAAATCCCACACAACCATCATAATGTTCCCTTTTTACATTCTTTCTCTATCTCTCAAATCCTGGATACTGTTCAGAGGTCTGTATATAAATCCTATTGGGGTCTTTTTACCCTTGCACCTTCTTAACTCTAGCCCAGGGATTTTACTCCTTCTAATTCTATGTCACCACTTTCAAATGATCTGATTTTTATTTTTACCAACAAAGCCAACTAGGGGCTTTTTATATGAGGAGCACTTGATGGCTCTAGGACTATACTCACTGGAATTCCGAAGATTGGTGGTGGGATCTCATTGAAACCTTTTGTATGTTGAAAGGCCTCATTGGAGAGGATGTTTCCTATAGTGGGTGAGTCTAGGTCCAGAGGGCACCACCTCAGAATAAAGGAATGTCCTTTTAGAACGGAGATGAGGAGGAATTTCTTTAGCCAGGGAGTGGTGAATCTGTGGAATTCATTGCCACTGACAGCTATGGAGACCAAGTTATTGGGTAAATTTAAGGCGGAGGTCGATAGGTTCTTGATTAGCCAGGGCATGAAGGGATACGGGGAGAAGGCAGGAAATTGGGGCTGAGAGGGAGATGGATCAGACATGATGAAATAATGGAGCAGACTTGATGGGCCAAGTGGCCATGTTCTGTCCCTATATCTTGTGGTCTTATGATGTTATAAAACCAGCCCCTCTGCCTACCTGACTGCCCTTTCGATACAAGGTGTATCCTTGGAGGCTTAGCTCCAGTTGTGATCTTCTTTCAACCATGACTCAGTGATGCCCACAATGTCATCCCTGTAATCTCTAACTGTGCTACAAGATCATCTACCTTATAGTATGCTGTGTGTATTCAAATATAACACCTTCAGTTCTGAATTCACCATCTTCTTTTCAATTTTGTCTCCATGTTACCTGAAGTTAAATTCTTACCTCTTTCTAATCTCAAGCTTCTGTAACCTCTCCTGCCCTTTTACTTCATCCATCCAGACCCTCTCATGTTGTTCCTCTTCTGTGAAATATTTTCCCCCTCCTTTCCCTTATCCTCTATTCCCCACTCTGGCCTCTGACCTCTTCTCACCTGCCTATCACCTCCCCCTGGGTCCCCTCCTCCTTCCCTTTCTCCCATGGTCCACTCTCCTCTCCTATCACATTCCTTTCTCTCCAGCCTTTTACCTTTCCCACCTATCATCTTCCAGCTATCCTCGTCCTCCTCCCCCACCTTTTTTATACCAGCCTCTTCCCCATTCCTTTCCAGTCCTGAAGAAGTGTCTCTGCCCAAAACATTGGCTGTGCATTAATTTCCATTGATGCTGCCTGACCTGCTGAGTTTCTCCCGTATTTTGTATATGTTGCTTGTCATGCTTTTCCAATTTGTTGACCCTCCCTCCCCAACATTTAAAGCCCTATGCACAACCCTAGTTATGTGATTCACCAGGACCCTGGTCCCTGCATAGCTCAGGTGGAGCCCGTCCCATTGGAACAATTCCCACTTTCCTCAATACTGGTACAAAAGTCCCATGAATAGAAAACCATTTTCTCCCACACTAATCCTTGATCCATGCATTTCACTCTCTGCTCGTATTAACCCTGGGCCAATTTGCACGTGGCTCAGGTAACAATCCAGAGATGATTATCTTTACTGATCAGAGACAGTTTACTTTTAATGTTACTAGGGACCAGCCCCTGCACCAACTGCTCATACAGCCACCCACCACTTGCTCCCAGCACTTCACGTGGTATTTCATCTCCACTGTAACTTTGAAAAGTCTCACCATGGCTTCACGTGACCCTGATCAGGGGGGCTAAGCAGGTGCCCCAGGGTGACCTGCAGGCTAGCGGAGGGAAGGAGTGCCTTACACCTCCTTTGGTAGAGATGTATCTCCACCCCACCACCCAGTGGACGGTATCACAGAACCATTTAGCATAGAAACATGCCCTTCAGCCCATTGAGTCCATTCCAGCCTTCAACCACTTACACTAATCCTACTGCTATTGTCCCTACATTCCCATACACATTAGGGACAGCTTATAGAGTCATAGAGCACAGAACAGGACCTTCAGCTTTTGATTAGTCAGGGCATCAAAGGCTAAGGGAAGAAGGCAGGAGGATGGGATTGAGATGGATAATATATCAACCTTGTTGGAATGGTGGAGAGGGCTCGATGGACAGAATAGCCTCGTTCTACTCCTGTGTCTTATGGTCTTATGCTCCTAACCCTTTGGTGCAGAGAAGTAACAGTGGTGATGGGACAGAGGTGTATAAGATGATAAAAGACATGGATAGAGTGGAAAGCCAGAGATTTTATTTCCCTAGGGCAGAAGTGGCTAATACACGAAGGCATAATTATAAGGTGACTGGAGGAATGTACTGGGGGGATGTTAGAGATATATTCTTTACCCAGAGAGTGGTGTGTTTGTGGAATGTCCTGCCAGGAGTAGTTGAGGCAAATACATTAGGGGCATTTAAGAAACTCTTAGATAGGCACATGGATGATAGAAAATTGGAGGGCTGTATAGGAAGGAGAGGTTAGATTGATCTGAGAGTAGGTTAAAAGGTTGGCACAACATCTCAGTCTGAATGGCCTGCACTGTGCTTTATAGTTCTATGATTTAAGAAAATCGTCCCCATTCTGCTGACAGCTCATTCCTGGTTCGATGCCAGTGTGGTAACTAAAATGAAGCTCCTTGGCTGGTGTGCAGGTCCTCAGGAGCCAGTCAGGACACTGTCTGGCCCAAAGGAGTCAGTCAGGACGTTCTCTGGTCCCACAGGAGTCAGTCAGGACGCTGTCTGGTCCCACAGTACTCAGCCAGGACGCTGTCTGGTCCCACAGGAGTCAGTCAGAATGCTGTCTGGTCCCACAGGAGTCATCCAGGACGCTGTCTGGTCCCACAGGAGTCAGTCAGGACGTTGTCTAGTCCCTCAGTACTCAGCCAGGACACTGTCTGGTCCCACAGGAGTCAGTCAGAACGCTGTCTGGTCCCACAGGAGTCAGCCAGGACGCTGTCTGGTCCCACAGGAGTCAGTCAGAACGCTGTCTGGTCCCACAGGAGTCATCCAGGACGCTGTCTGGTCCCACAGGAGTCAGTCAGGACGTTGTCTAGTCCCTCAGTACTCAGCCAGGACGCTGTCTGGTCCCACAGGAGTCAGTCAGGACGCTGTCTGGTCCCACAGGAGTCAGCCAGGACACTGTCTGGCCCACAGGAGCCAGTCAGGATGCTGTCTGGTCCCACAGGAGTCAGTCAGGACATTGTCTGGTCCCACAGGAGTCAGTCAGGACGCTGTCTGGTCCCACAGGAGTCAGCAGGATGCTGTCTGGTCCCTCAGGACTCGGCCAGGATGCTGTCTGGTCCCACACCCTGTCTTGTAACTAGTGTTGTCAGATATTTCTTGGCATCATGTGGGTTGAATTAAATTGGCATTCTTGTTGGGACCTCAGAAGGAATCAAAGTTGAATTGTCATCAGGATTGAAGATCTTCAGCCTTGTGCTTGGGATTCACACACTGGACACCAAAGCACTGGCCACACACCCACCGACCGTCCAGACCAGAGAGTGAGTCAGAGGTCAGCTTACACACATTTCACAACATCTGTCAGTGGCTGGCACAGAGGTATAGGGGTTATAATGATGCTTTACAACACGCCATCTGTAAGATCAGGGTAGGGTCTGGTTACTGCCACTGTCTGCAAGGAGTTTGTACATTCTCCCCGTGACCACATGGGTTTCCTCCGAGTGCTCCAGTTTCTTCCCACGGTCCAAAGACATACTAGTTGGTAGGTTAATTGCTCATTGCAAATTGTCCCGTTGTTAGGCTAGGACTAAATTGTGGGGCTGCTGGGAGGCGGGTCTCATAGGGCCAAAGGGGCCTATTCCGTGCTGTATCTGAATGATAGATAGATAGATAGATACTTTATTCATCCCCATGGGGAAATTCAACTTTTTTCCAATGTCCCATACACTTGTTGTAGCAAAACTAATTACATACAATACTTAACTCAGTAAAAAATATGATATGCATCTAAATCACTATCTCAAAAAGCATTAATAATAGCTTTTAAAAAGTTCTTAAGTCCTGGCGGTTGAATTGTAAAGCCTAATGGCATTGGGGAGTATTGACCTCTTCATCCTGTCTGAGGAGCATTGCATCGATAGTAACCTGTCGCTGAAACTGCTTCTCTGTCTCTGGATGGTGCTATGTAGAGGATGTTCAGAGTTTTCCATAATTGACCGTAGCCTACTCAGCGCCCTTCGCTCAGCTACCAAATAAAACATATACAGAGAAAAGCGTCATTCACAACAAATCGGCGAGGATTGTGCTGGGCGGCCCACAAGTGTCAGCCCTCTGCCCAAACAAGCAAGCATAGTAGTGTTAAACCACGAGGAAATAACATCTTTATCCAGCAGCACCTTTCCATTTTGTGCTCAGTGTCACTATCATATTAACAATTACCATGTACACCTGTTGTGACGCTCAGTGAGAGACACACAGCTGGTGAGGTCCTTATTCGGCACACATAAGCTGACAGCATTTTGAGTCACTCTGGAGAGAGGCTCCCTGACCCAACATTACATCACATTTTTATATGCTAAAGATCAAAGGTAACAGCAGGGCAATTTCGATTGTCACAATGCATTCATAATGCTCCCTTTGAGTTACATATAATTTTCAAACACCTAGATCATATATGTCAAACTCAAGGCCCGCGGGCCAAATCCGGCCCGCGGTGGAATTATCTTTGGCCCGCGAGATAATATCTAATTACTATTAAAGCTGGTCCCAGTAATCGAAGCGCCTATGGCGTATGATATGACTAATGCTGAGTTTATTCAGGTACCAGGTTTTCAGGGTTTTTAGTGTTTATTCGGCAGTCTTGCTCGGCAGTCTTCTTCATAAGAAACGGAATTTGTAAAGTGAAACACTTTGTAGTTATAGCAGAGACTGAGACACATGAGAGCAGGCTGAAAAAACGGAGGCAACGAAAGCTGCGTTCGCACGCGTCCGACTGATCCGGCCCGCATGAAGCTGCATTTTGCTCAATCCGGCCTGTGACCTAAAATGAGTTTGACACCCCTGATTCCTAGATCTTCATATCATCACTCCAGACTTCCAAAATGACCGTTAACCACCTCTGCCTCTGAGCTGCCTTCATGCATACATCAATGGGTGTTTATTGCATTCATACATACGCAGACATCTCAGGTCAATGGGGTGTTTATTGCATTCATACATATGCAGACATCTCAGGTCAATGGGGTGTTTATTGCATTCATGCATACGCAGACGTCTCAGGTCAATGGGGTCTTTATTGCATTCATACATACGCAGACGTCTCAGGTCAATGGGGTCTTTATTGCATTCATGCATATGCAGACATCTCAGGTCAATGGGGTGTTTATTGCATTCATGCATACGCAGACGTCTCAGGTCAATGGGGTCTTTATTGCATTCATACATACACAGACATCTCAGGTCAATGGGGTCTTTATTGCATTCATACATACGCAGACATCTCAGGTCAATGGGGTCTTTATTGCATTCATGCATATGCAGACATCTCAGGTCAATGGGGTGTTTATTGCATTCATACATACACAGACATCTCAGGTCAATGGGGTGTTTATTGCATTCATACATACGCAGACATCTCAGGTCAATGGGTGTTTATTGCATTCATGCATACGCAGACATCTCAGGTCAATGGGTGTTTATTGCATTCATGCATACGCAGACATCTCAGGTCAATGGGTGTTTATTGCATTCATACATACGCAGACATCTCAGGTCAATGGGGTGTTTATTGCATTCATGCATACGCAGACATCTCAGGTCAATGGGTGTTTATTGCATTCATGCATACGCAGACATCTCAGGTCAATGGGTGTTTATTGCATTCATACATACGCAGACGTCTCAGGTCAATGGGGTCTTTATTGCATTCATACATACACAGACATCTCAGGTCAATGGGGTGTTTATTGCATTCATGCATATGCAGACATCTCAGGTCAATGGGGTGTTTATTGCATTCATGCATACGCAGACATCTCAGGTCAATGGGTGTTTATTGCATTCATACATACGCAGACGTCTCAGGTCAATGGGGTGTTTATTGCATTCATACATACACAAACATCTCAGGTCAATGGGTGTTTATTGCATTCATGCATACGCAGACATCTCAGGTCAATGGGGTGTTTATTGCATTCATGCATATGCAGACATCTCAGGTCAATGGGGTGTTTATTGCATTCATGCATACGCAGACATCTCAGGTCAATGGGTGTTTATTGCATTCATACATACGCAGACGTCTCAGGTCAATGGGGTGTTTATTGCATTCATACATACACAAACATCTCAGGTCAATGGGTGTTTATTGCATTCATGCATACGCAGACATCTCAGGTCAATGGGTGTTTATTGCATTCATACAGACGCAGACATCTCAGGTCAATGGGTGTTTATTGCATTCATACATACACAAACATCTCAGGTCAATGGGGTGTTTATTGCATTCATGCATACGCAGACATCTCAGGTCAATGGGTGTTTATTGCATTCATACAGACGCAGACATCTCAGGTCAATGGGTGTTTATTGCATTCATGCATACGCAGACATCTCAGGTCAATGGGGTGTTTATTGCATTCATGCATACGCAGACGTCTCAGGTCAATGGGGTCTTTATTGCATTCATACATACACAGACATCTCAGGTCAATGGGGTGTTTATTGCATTCATACATACGCAGACATCTCAGGTCAATGGGTGTTTATTGCATTCATGCATACGCAGACATCTCAGGTCAATGGGGTGTTTATTGCATTCATGCATACGCAGACATCTCAGGTCAATGGGTGTTTATTGCATTCATGCATACACAGACATCTCAGGTCAATAGGTGTTTATTGCATTCATACATACGCAGACGTCTCAGGTCAATGGGGTCTTTATTGCATTCATACATACACAGACATCTCAGGTCAATGGGGTGTTTATTGCATTCATACATACGCAGACATCTCAGGTCAATGGGTGTTTATTGCATTCATGCATATGCAGACATCTCAGGTCAATGGGTGTTTATTGCATTCATGCATACGCAGACATCTCAGGTCAATGGGTGTTTATTGCATTCATGCATACGCAGACATCTCAGGTCAATGGGTGTTTATTGCATTCATACATACGCAGACGTCTCAGGTCAATGGGGTCTTTATTGCATTCATACATACACAGACATCTCAGGTCAATGGGGTGTTTATTGCATTCATGCATATGCAGACATCTCAGGTCAATGGGGTGTTTATTGCATTCATGCATACGCAGACATCTCAGGTCAATGGGTGTTTATTGCATTCATACATACGCAGACGTCTCAGGTCAATGGGGTCTTTATTGCATTCATACATACGCAGACATCTCAGGTCAATGGGGTGTTTATTGCATTCATGCATACGCAGACATCTCAGGTCAATGGGTGTTTATTGCATTCATACATACACAGACATCTCAGGTCAATGGGTGTTTATTGCATTCATACATATGCAGACATCTCAGGTCAATGGGTGTTTATTGCATTCATACATACACAGACATCTCAGGTCAATGGGTGTTTATTGCATTCATGCATACGCAGACATCTCAGGTCAATAGGTGTTTATTGCATTCATGCATATGCAGACATCTCAGGTCAATGGGTGTTTATTGCATTCATACATACGCAGACATCTCAGGTCAATGGGTGTTTATTGCATTCATACATACGCAGACATCTCAGGTCAATGGGTGTTTATTGCATTCATACATACGCAGACATCTCAGGTCAATGGGGTGTTTATTGCATTCATGCATATGCAGACATCTCAGGTCAATGGGGTGTTTATTGATTTGCAATCGATCCTGGCCTGCAGCGCCAGGAAGACCATTGTTCTGAGCTGCATTTTAAATTCAATCTACAATACACATTCAGATCAGAAGTCTGGTTGCTGTTGAAATTAATATTTGTTATATACTATAACTCCAGAGTATGCCCTGACAAACCAATTACTCTGGGAACTTCACACGAGCATGGAATTTTGTTGCACCTTGGTGTATACATGACAATAAATTAATCTGTTTCTGAATCTAAATATGTAACTAAATGATACTCAGTGATTCAGGAACAGCCTCTTTCCTTCTACCGTCAGATTCCTGAACGATCTGCGAACCTGTGAATGCCACCTCATTGTTTCCTTTATTTATCTTGTAGTTTATAATAATTTTATGTCTTTGCTGTCAAGCAACAGATTTCACATCGGGGTAATAATAAGCCGGGTCCCGATTGTGCAGGTGATCTGATAGCTTATGAGATAGATTGAAAAGGCAAGGTGTCAGGACCGGAGGCAAGATTTCCGCTCACTGATCTGCAACATTTACTCTGCTCTGCATCTACGGCTGTGTCCTGCTCCATCTGCTCCGGGGACTCACTTTCATTCCAAACGCAGATCGCTTACTTTTATTGTTTGCACGATTTGGTTTCTGTTTTTCTCTCCCTCTGCACATTGGATGATCGATGGGCCTTCTTTTTTTAATGGGTTCTATTTGGTCTCTTTGTTCTGTGGCTGCCGGACAAAGGAGGTGAATCTCAAGGTTGCGTATATTATACACACTTTGATAATTGAATTGAATTGACTTTATTTCTTACATCCTTCACATACATGAGGAGTAAAAATCTTTACGTTGTGTCTCCATCTAAATGTGCAATCATAGTAATTTATAATAAATAGAACAGACAATGTAACACTCAAATCAGATAATAAATGAACTTTGAATTTCAATTAGACTATTCAATAGTCCGCTACTACAATAAGATAGACCTCACATTTTACCTCACTATGGCCTTGCACTTCATTGCCTACCTGCAGTCACCTTGTCTGTAACTGTAACCCTACATTCTGTATTCTGTTACTGTTTACCTCTGTACAACCTCAGTGTACAGATGCAGTGAAGTGATTTCTGTGGATGGCATGCAAAACCATTGTATCTCGGTGCCTGTGACAACAATCTGGGCAGCAGTGCGGTGTAGTGGTTAGTGTAACACTTGCCAGCTCCAGCAATCAGAGTTCGCCCTGTCGGCTGGCTGCTCCGCGAGGTTTGCCCGTACCTCCGCTGTGGCCTGCGGCCTAACAGCAGGATCGGCTGCGGTGAAGGCTTGGCTTCTGAATGTTATTTGCTTACTTTTAATGGTTACACAGTTTGTTTTATTGTCTGTACGTTAGGTGTTTGACGGTCTTTTTTTAAAAAATGGGCTCTATTGGGTTTCTGCTGGCAAGGAGACAAATTTCAAGGTGGTAAATAGTATCTGAACTTTGATCATAAATGTACTTTGAACTTTGAACCCTGTGACTGGGTGGGTTTCCTCTGAGCGCTCCAGATTTGCAAGAGGAACAGGTAGTAAGATGTGAGTATGCAATGTTGGCATCAGAAGCATGGAGACCCTTGCAGCCCGCCCTTGGTTGGTCGTTAACGCAAACGACGCATGTCGCTGTACATTGCAACATACAGGTGACAAATAAAGCTTACCTTTCTTTAAAATAATCCGATTGACTGAACACTTGGCCTCTCTCTCCAATCAATTGACACCTTTTCAATGCTTACCGGAGCGGCTTCTCGGCAGAGAGGAGAGGGCTGCTATGTATGTGAGACTTGGAGCAGCCAGAGGGCACACCAGACTCAACTCTAGTCTTTCTTTGCAGACGACAGTGACATCGAGGATGAGCTGTCGACGGTGCGCCATCAGCCGGAGGGCCTTGAAGAACTGCAAGCACGAACCAAGTTCTCCAGGAAAGAACTCCAGTCTCTGTACAGGGGCTTCAAGAACGTGCGTAAGCTCTGTGTGAAGGATCTAACTGTGTTGCCCCTTTTTGAGAGATCTTCCTCTGTTCCAAATCAGTTTTGGACCGAGACCCTTCATCGGGGCTGGAAAGGAGGGGGGGGATGGAGCCAGAATAGGAAGGTGGGGAGAGAGGAGGAGTGAAAGCTGGCAGGTGAAAGGTAAGACCAGGTGAGGGGCAAGGTGAGGAGCGAAGGAGGGTGAAAGGTGACTTGTTAGAGGTGTGCAAGATGATGAGGCAGAGACAGAGTGGGCAGCCAGAGACTTACTCCCAGGGAAAAATGGCTACTATGAAAGGGAATTTAAGTATGGGGGAGGTGTTATCAGAGATAGGTTTATTTTACACAGAGAGTGGTGGGTACATAGAGCGTGCTGCTAGGGGTGGTGATAGAGGTGGATACATTAGGGACATTTAAGAGATTCCTACTGTCGATAGGCACCTGGGTGATAGAGAAATGGGGCTATGTGGGAGGGAAGAGTTAAATTGACCCTAGAGTATACTCAATGGGCACATCTTAGGCTGAAGGACTTGTACTGTGCTGCAGAATTTGATATTCAATGTGGCCAGCTTACGTTGAACATAATAAGATCTGTTTCCCTTTATTTTTGTCTGAAGCATCTGCCATCTCAATTCTTATTTGTTATTGTGTTTTATTCTTTTTCTGAATTTGCATAATTTGGCACCTTCTGCACATGGATTGTTTGTCTTTGCTCGCCTGCACTTCTTCATTTAATCTATCGTGTTTCTGGTCTTTACTGTCAATGCCCAAAAGAAAATGAATCTCAGGATAGCGTGGGGTGATATATGTGTACTCTGGCAACAGACTTACATTGAACTTTGAGTATTGTTCAGCACTGTACAGCTCCCACAACCTATGGACTCACTTTCAAGGACTCTTCATCTCAAGTTCTCGATATTTATTACTTTACATTTGTACTTGCACACTTAGTCACCCTTTGCAAATTGATCGTTTGTCGTTCTTATTGTGTATGAGTTTTCATTGATACTATTGTGTTTCTTTGTACTTGCTGTGAATTCCTGCAAGAAAATGAACCTCAGGGTAGTATATTGTAAAGTTTTGTGCAAAAATCTTAGACACATACTGTATACATGGCTAAGACTTTTGCACAGTACTGCAGTAATTTTATGTATTGCCCTGTACTGAAACAAATTTCATGAGTTATGTGAGAGATGATAAATCTGATTCTGATATGAGTCTCTATTGTGGACTGAGAGTGGGAAGGGGGCAGGGAGAGGGGAATCATGGTTGGGAAAGGGGAAGGGAGAGGGGAGGGAGCAGGAAGCACCAGAGACACATTCTGTAATGATCAATAAACCAGTTGTTTGGAATCAAATGACCCCACCCCACCCCAGCTCCTGGCATTCCTTCTCTGCCACCTGTCCCACACCCCTCTCGTAGTGCTCCATTCTTGCCATTCCCAACATCCTTTTCTCTCGCCAGATGTACAAACTCGCTCTCCGCTCCACGCTGACAAGTACAGCACTGTGCAAAACTCCAAGGCGTACGAGCTGTATTTATTTATTGAGACACAGCACGGTAAGGCCCTTCTGGCCCTTCGAGCTGTGCTGCCCAGCAAACCCCAGTTTGAACCCAGCCTAATCACAGGACAATTTACAATGACCAATTAACCTACCAACTGGTAGGTCCTGGGACTGCGGGAGGAAACCCACGTGGTCACGGGGAGATCGAACAAATTTCTTACAGGCAGTGGCTAGTATTGAACCAGGGTTACTGGGTAAAGGGTTGCGCTAACCACTACACTACATGCTGCCCCATAGGTCCCTAAGACTTTTGCACATTATTCTGATAATAAATTGACTTGGAGCATTGTTTCCTGTAAGATCTCTAGTCTACTGTTCACTTACAGAACCTGCCAGGTTTGTTAACATGCCAAGTATCTGTTGTGCTTCAGTGCACTGCGTTGTCCCATTGTATTTAAGACTGTCTCTGCTGTTAGCAAATTATTTTCCAGTTTTCGCTCTCTTCCCCTCAATCGGCAGCTTGTCAGAGGGAATTCCCAAAGTCAGCCACCATGGTTGGATTAGACCCTCCCATGGCAACACGGCTACAGTAACACACCAGTCGGAGTTTATAATTACAGTGTGGCTCACACACAGGCAGTTTCCATTACATATACAGATGGAGGAAGCTAAAATGGAAATATTAAAGTGCCAGAATCAATCAATTTAAAAGGGAATAGTGAGCAATTGTGTAGGTTTGTTTCAGTCAGGTTCTATTAACTAATCCACTTCCACTGAAGATTTTACTTAGTCTTGTTTGAGGAGCTTATCTCGATCTCTTTTCACCCTCTTCCCCCTTCGAGCCTGAGATTCACTCTCCTGCGGGCATCCGCAGTAGAACAGAGAAATCCAATGGAATCAATGAAAAACTTCACACGACAAGACTGACAAGCAACCAATCTGCAAAACAAAGACAAACTGTGCAAATGCAAAAAATAACAGATAAATAATACTGAGAACATAAGTGGTAGAGTCCTTAACAGTGAGCCTGCAGGTAGTGGAATCAGTTCAATGTTGACGTGAGTGAAGTTATCCACGCCGGTTCAGGAGCCTGATGGTTGAGGGGTAATAACTGTTCCTGAACCTGGTGGTGTGGGACCTGATGGTTGAGGGGTAATAACTGTTCCTGAACCTGATGTGTGGGACCTGATGGTTGAGGGGTAATAACTGTTCCTGAACCTGGTGGTGTGGGACCTGATGGTTGAGGGGTAATAACTGTTCCTGAACCTGATGTGTGGGACCTGATGGTTGAGGGGTAATAACTGTTCCTGAACCTGGTGGTGTGGGACCTGATGGTTGAGGGGTAATAACTGTTCCTGAACCTGGTGGTGTGGGACCTGATGGTTGAGGGGTAATAACTGTTCCTGAACCTGATGTGTGGGACCTGATGGTTGAGGGGTAATAACTGTTCCTGAACCTGGTGGTGTGGGACCTGATGGTTGAGGGGTAATAACTGTTCCTGAACCTGATGTGTGGGACCTGATGGTTGAGGGGTAATAACTGTTCCTGAACCTGGTGGTGTGCCACCTGATGGTTGAGGGGTAATAACTGTTCCTGAACCTGGTGGTGTGGGACCTGATGGTTGAGGGGTAATAACTGTTCCTGAACCTGATGTGTGGGACCTGATGGTTGAGGGGTAATAACTGTTCCTGAACCTGGTGGTGTGGGACCTGATGGTTGAGGGGTAATAACTGTTCCTGAACCTGGTGTGTGGGACCTAAGGCTCCTGTATTTTTTACCTGATGGCAGCAGTTGGAAGAAAGCATGAGTAGGATGGTGGGGTCCTTGATGATGGACGCTGCTTTCTTGCTCCTTGTCGATGTGCTCAGTGTGGGGAGGGCTTTTCCTGTGATGGACAGGACCATATCCATCCCTTTCTGTACAAGGGCTTGGTGTTTCTACACTAGCTGTGATGGTACCACACAACTACACTGACAGTACATACAGACACACACATTTACACACACACTCTCTCTCTACACATACGCATCTACACACACACACACACACACACACACACACACACACACACACTCACACACACACACACACACACACACACACACACACACACACACACACACACGCACACACACACACACTCACACACACACACACACACACACACACACACACAGACACACACACACACACACACACACACACACACACACACACACACACACAGTAGATAAAAATACTCATACACACACTATATGTAAATCGACAGAAGCAATGTTTGAATATAATAAGATGGTCTGAAATGCCTGCTGCAACATGATCGCAGCATTTTAAATCTGAGTTGTGTGACTGAAGGTGACTGGTATATTGAGTAAATTTCCTGACCTTGCTGTCTGGGGAGGTTGGGAGAATTCCTGTGGTGCATAATTGTTCCCAGCCCATTGAATCTGTGCCAGTTTCAACAACCTTATTCTCTCTTCCTGTAACTCTGCACATTATTCCCTCTCAAACACTTTTCCTGGTTCCTTTAGACAGTCCTGATTAATTCTGGCCCCAAACTTCTCTCTACAGGCATGGTAGCACAGTGTATTACGCTACCAGTGACCTGGGTTCAATTCCCACACTGTATGTTCTCCCTATGAATGTGTGGATTTGTTCCTGGTGTTCTAGTTTCCTCCCACAGTCCAAAGACGTACCAGTTGGAAGGCTAATTTGTCATTGTAAATTATCCTGTGATTAGGCTAGGGCTAAATTGGGGGTCAGACGGGCCTATTCCACCCTGTATCTCAATAAAAATAAGCTTTTCCAGAACAACACAGAATATGCTGGAGGAACTCAGCAAGTCAGGCAGCGTCTAAGTCAAAGTCAAAGTAAATTTATTATCAAAATAGTTAAGAAATACAATAGAATTTATAAAAAACTATATATAACAAGGACTGACAAACTATGGAGAGGAGTAAATAATTCTATGGAGGAGAATAAACAGTCAGTGTTTCAGGACTCCCCCATCTTTTAATTCAGTCCTATTGAAATATAACTCTTCACACCTTGTCACTCGCAAAAAATCCCTTTCCCCCACAGTCCACTCTGCTCTCCTAACAGATTCCGCCTCCTTCAACTCTTTACTTTTTCTCTCCCTCTCTCTCTCCCCCCCCCCCCCCTCCTTTTTTTTATCACTGCTTTGGGTGATTTCAGACTCTGAGATGAACTGAATATGCCTGGACACATTCGATTTTTGTGTTTAATATTCTGTGTTTTTCACTCATTTTTTGTTGCTATTTGCACAATTTGTTTTTTTCCTCACGCTTGAGGGGTAGGCGTTTGTGTTTTTCTTTGAACATGGTCTAAACGCGGTTTTCTTTTCGTTGTTTTGCGGTTGTCGGTGGGGAAGACGAATCTCAGGTTGGATACTACAAACGTACTTTGATAGTAAATGTACCTTGAATCTCTGAGTCTGGGGGTCCTGGTATGGACATGGCACGGCCTCTTCCCTAATGGGAGTGGGCCAAATCGTCCAGGAGCAGGATGAGTGGTATCCTTCAAGATATTGCTACATTTCTACACAGAAGATGATCCGTGCCTGTTGCAAAAGGGGTTAAGCTATGTCGTGGTCACCGATAATCGTTTTCAGTGAGCCTCAACTCCGTGCCTTCAGTTCTTCCCCACCCCTCATCCTGGGGAAATATCTGATGAATTGTGGTCAGATTATTTGTTAGGTCACTGCATGTTTTGAGGTGAATTTGAAATATCAAACTCGGTAAATCAAGAATTATGTTCCAGTGGACCCCCCCCCCCCCCCCATCTCAGTGAGCTCCCAAAGCCAATGAAGAGTGTTTGAAGGCAGGCCGCCAATCTGTACACAGCAAGATCCCACAAACAGCGATGTAGTAATGGAGGGGCACACAGAAAGTGCTGGAGGAACTCAGCAGGTCAGGGAATGAGTGAAATAAACAGTCGATGTTTCAGACTGAGAACCTTTCACCAGGACTTGGAGAGGAAGGGGGAAGAAGCCAGAATAAGAAGGTGGAGAGGAGGGTGGGGGGGGGGGGGGGAAGGAAAGAGTACAAGATGGCAGGTTTATTCCTCTCCATAGACGCTGCCTGACCTGCTGAGTTCCTCCAGCGTTTTGTGTGTGTTGCTCTGGATTCCCAGTATTTGCAGAATCTGTTCTGTTTAAGAAGTTTCTCCTGTTTGTTTTTTGCCACAACTTTGCCTCTGTGGACCTTGAGCTATAAGCTAGGGGATTCTGGCTTCAGGACAGGAAAGGAAGAGGGCAGATGCCAGAATGAGAAGGGGAAGAAGTATAAGGTGGCAGGTGATAGGTGAGACCAGTAGAGGAGAAAGGTGGATGAAAGAGAAGCTGGGAGGTGATTGGTGGAAGAGGTAAAGGGCTGAAGAAGAAGGAATCTGATAGGAGAGGAGAGTGGACCATGGGAGAAAGGGAAGGAGGAGAGGACCCAGGGGGAGGTGAGGAAGAAAAGGGTTGAGAGGGAAATGGAACAAGGGAGAAGGAGGAGGGGGGTAGAAATTATTGGAAGTTCGAGAAATTGATGTTCATGCCATCAGGTTGGAGGCTCCCCAGGCAGAATATGGGGTGTTGATAATGATCAGCTTATCGGTCTTTGTGAGGCTGGGGTGATTACTCTGTTGCTTTATGGAATGGCACACTTGGGATCTTGTGGGTTCAGGTCCAGCTCCTGAGCACAGAAGTCCAGAGGGACACTCTGCAGCTAACTCATTTGTAGTGCTGTTTCTTTGGACTAGGTGGCTGCCCTCTCTGTTGCAAGTTAAACACACCAGGGCTGCACATGAGCTGCAGGAAGCTGTCCCAGCAGAGACAGCATCTGGGTGTTAATGTCTGGGATGTCCTGGGGCCAGCACATTCATGAGGGCATGCCAGCATCTTTACTTTCTTAGAAGCATAAAGGAGATTTGGCAGGTCACCAAACTTCAACAGTTGAAACTACCCTGACTGGTTGTACTGTGGCCTAGTAATTCTAACAGCAAACACAAGGAACACAAGAAGCTGTGAAGAGCGGTGGACATTACCGGGTCCATCGGGGGCATAGACCTCCAGCTACTGACTGTCTACAGGAGGCAAGGCCTTGAGAAGGCAGATAATTAAAGTTTTTTGCAATGAGGAGGAACAGTGGGATCTTGGGATCCACATCCAGAGATCCCTCAAAGTTCCCTTAAGTTCGTAGGTTTGTTAAGAAATGATATACAGGTGACCCCCCCTCCCCCACTTTACAAAGGTAGAGCATTCCTATGAAATCTTTCTTAAGCCGAAATGGCGTAAAGCAAAGAACCATTAATTTATATGAGAAAAATTTTCATAGAAGTGAAAAACCTCTCTAATGCAAAAACAGGTTACTAATGCAGGTCTTTTGTAAAAGCGAAGTGGCGTAAAGCGGGGGGCACCTGTAGTGTGCTGTGGGGTGGTGGGGTGCCCCTTCCCTCCGCTAGGTCACCCTTGGGCAAGGTGTAGCACCTGCTAATTCCCACCCCCCCACCCCTTGATCAGGGTCACGTGAAGCCATGGGAGCGGCTGGTGGATGGTCGTATGAGCAGCCGGTGCAGATCACAAGTCCTGGTTATGTGACCACCGCCAGGCAGACAATCGGAAGAGTATTGATAATGGCTGGGGTCACCCACCTTGTAAAAGCACTGCCCAGAAGTCAACGGCAAACCACTTCTGTAGAAAAAAAATGCCAAGGATAATCGTGGTCATAGAAAGAGAAAAGAATAGGAACAACAGTGTGAAAGGGGTCTTCCCCACATGCAATAAAAACAGATGGAAGACCATGTCACCCATGTCATATGACACAGCAAATAATGATGATAATGGGGTTGTGTTGGCTTTCTTTGGTCATAAGATTAAGTTCAAAAGCCAGGAGGTAATGTTGCAGCTCTATAGAACTGTGTTTAGACCACATTTCATCGGGGTCTCTCTTCCCGCCATTACAGACATTTACACCACACGCTGCACCCGCAAAGATAACAGTATTGTGAAGGACCCCACGAACCCCTCACACAAACTCTTCTCCCTCCTGCCATCTGGCAAAAAGTACGAAGCATTCGGGCTCTCACAACCAGACTGTGCAACAGTTTCTTCCCCCAAGCCATCAGACTCCTCAATACCCAGAGTCTAGACTGACATCTACATCATTTATTATTATATTGAAATTTGTCCTCTACTGTGCCTATTGTCTTGTTTATTAATTATTGTACAGTCCTGCACTGTTTTGTGCACTTTATGTAGTCCTGTGCAGGTCTGTAGTCTGGTGCAGTTTTTATGTTGTTTTATGTAGTCTAGTGTAGCCTCGTGCTGTCTCACATAGTCTAGTGTAGTTTTGTGTTGTTTCATGTAGCACCAGGGTCCTGGAGGAACGTTGTTTTGTTTTTACTGAGTACTGTACCAGCGGTTTATGGTCAAAATGACAATAAACTTGACTTGACATTTGGAATATTCTGTTCAGTTCTGGTCGCCTCATTATAGGAAGGATGTGTAAATTTTAGAGAGGGTGCAGAGGAGATTTACCAGAACCCTGCATGGATTAGAGAGCATGGTTTATGAGATTAGGTTGAGTGAGCTCTGGCTTCGTTCTGAGGAGTGACGGAGGATGAGAGGTGGCTTGACAGGGGTGTACGAGATGAAAAGAAGCATAGATCAAGTGGACAACCAGAGACCTTCCTGGGACAGAAATGTCAAATGCTAGGGGGACGTAATTTTAAGGTGATTGGGGGGATGTCATTTGGGAGGCATGTCAGAGATAGGTTTTTTACACAGAGTGGGGCGTGTACGCAGAACGTGCTGCCAGGGGTTGCGGTAGTGGCAGATGCATTAGGAACATTTAAGAATCTCTCAGATAGACCCCTCAGCTGATAGAAAAATGAAAGGCTATGTGGAAGGGAAGACTTAGATTGATCTTAGAGTAGGTCAAAAGGTTGGCACATCATCGTGGGCTAAAGGGTCTGTACTATTCTGTAATGTTCTATGTTCAAAGGTCTTGTTTCACACTTTTATCATTTTTTAAAAATTATTTAAGTATAATTTATACTCTGTTCCTCCATACTTTTCTATTTCTTGCCTGTTATATTGCGTGTTATCTGTATCTAGCTACCTGCGATTCTTCTCCAAGCAAGTTCATCATTGTACATGTATCTCACCGGAACATGTACACCAAATATTTAACCTAGAAGGGCTATTGCTACATCCCAAACACCACTACTTTATCATTTCCTGTCAGTCACCTCATGTACAAACACTCCTGTGCATCACGCCATTTTATGGTCGTGGAATCAGTCTACAATATGTGTATACACTATGGGGTGGCAGAGTGGAGATGTGTCTCTACCAAAGGAGGTATAAGGTGCTCCTTCCCTCCGCTAGCCTGCAGGTCACCCTCGGGCAAGGTGTAGCACCTGCTTAGCCCCCGATCGGGGTCATGTGAAGCCATGGGAGCAGGTGGTGGATGGTCGTATGAGCAGCTGGTGCAGATCACAAGTCCTGGTTATGTGACCACTGACACCAGGCAGTCAATCTCTGAAGAGTATTGATAATGACTGGGGTCACCCGTCTTGTAAAGACACAGCCCGGAAGAAGGCAATGGCAAACCAGTTCTGTAGAAAAATTTGCCAAGAACAATCATGGTCAGAAGACCATATGATCACCTATGCCATACAACACAGTACGTAATGATGAAGATATAAACTACTTTAAGTATTTATATTTATTGTGTTTTTTATTGCTGTTTTCTTTATTTTATTGTGGTTTTTATTGTAGTGCATCAGATCCTTAATAACAATTATTTTGTCCTCCTTTACTGGAAATAACATTAAACATTCTTGAATCTTAAAACTTAAATAGAGCTGTGCCAGATGCATTTCTCAAAACACATGAGTGTAGGATAATAAATAGTACACTTGGGCCCTCAAGACGGCACCACCATTTGATAAGTTCATAGCTGAACTGCCCCTGGTTTCTGCTCCTCCTCTGTGTCTGTTCCTCATTGTATTCAGTTCCCTGAATTTCTATGTTTAAAAAAATTGCCAGGAAAAGGTCACGATTAGGATATGTTAAAACCCTTCTCCATTTCCCCCAATTCTGGCTGTAAATAGCTGCTGCCAAGAAGTGAGAGTTGGAGGGATCTGCTGTGAATACGGCACACTGCACAAGCATTCAGTCTGTGTTCCTTACCCAGCTCGTTACTTTAACATTTCCAGAATCAGAGTCTGAGTTAGGTTTATTATCACCGAACATGCCGTCACCTCTGACATCCTTACCCGCAACCTCTACTTTAAATATACTCAATGACTTGGCCTCAACAGCCACCTATGGCAACGAATTCCACAAATTTGTCACCATCTAGGTAAAGGAATACCCCCTCCCCCCCCCCCCCGTTTTAAATGGACGTCTGACGCTGTGCACATCTACAAGAAACGCTGTTGTGGGAAAGCAACGTCCATCATCAGGGACCTCCCCCACCCAGGCCACGCTCTCTTCCCACTGCTGCCATCAGGTAGAAGGTACAAGAGCCTCAGGACTCACACCACCAGGTACAGGAACGGTTGCTACCCCTTAAGCATCAGGCTCCTGAACCAAAAGGGTAACCACTCAACTTCACACGCACCATCATTGAAGTGTTCCCATTACCCAAGGACTCTTCAGCATATGTCCTTGATATTTATTTATTTATTATTATTATTATTATTTCCTTTTTGTATTTGCAGAATTTATTCTTGAACGCCCAAGTCGGGCGATCTTTCGTTGATTCTGTTATGGTTACTACTCTATAGATTTATTGAGCATGCCCACAGGAAGATGAATCTCAGGGTAGTGTATACGGTGACATATATGTACTTTAATAATAAATTTACTTTGAACTTTTGAACTTTGGTCCTAGACACTCCCCTATGGGAAACATCCTCCACATCCACCCTATTTAGACCTTTCAATATTTGATAGGTTTCAATGAGGTCACCCCCCCCCCACCTCATCCTTCTAAACTTGAGTACAGTCCCAGAGCCATCAAACACTCTTCATACATTAACCCTTTCATTCCTGAGTTCATTCTCATGAACCTCCTCTGGACCCTCTCCAATGCCAACACATTCTTTCTGAAATTTGGGACCCTAATCTGCCCACAGTGCTCCAAGTGTGGTCTGACCAATGCGTTATATATCCTTGCTTTTATATTCTAGTCCTAGCAAAATGAATGCTAACATTGCATTTGCCTTTCTTACCACTGACTCAACCTGCAGGTTAATCTTCAAGGAATCTTCAAGTGGGGTCAAGGGATATGGGGAGAGGGCAGGAACGGGGTACTGATTGCGTATGATCAGCCATGATCACAGTGAATGGCGGTGCTGGCTAGAAGGGCCAAATGGCCTACTCCTGCACCTACTGTCTATTGTCTATTGTCTATCGAATCCTGCGTGAGGACTCCCAAGCCCCTTTGCATCTCCTATTTCTGAATTCACACCCCCCCCCCCATTTAGAAAATAGTCTGTCTTTATCTACCACATTTGTGCTGTCAGGTTCACCCAGTTAGCCTCAAAGTGAACGGTCTCCATCTGGAATCTGGAGTTACAGAAGGTGGTAACTTCAGTAGGTACACCTGTATACCTGCTTATCAATGCAAATACCTAATCAGTCAATCATTTGACAGCAACTGGATGCATAAAAGCATGCAGACATGGTCAAGAGGTTCAGTTGTTCAGACCAAGCATCAGAAAGGGGAAGGAATGTGTTCTAAGTGACATTGACTGTAGAACGATTGTTGGTGCCAGATGGGGTGGTTTGAGTAACTCAGAAACTGCTGATCTCCTGGGATTTTCATGCACAACAGTGTCTACACTTTACAGAGAATGCTGCGAAAAACAGAAAAAATATCCAGTGAGCAGCAGTTCTGTGGGTGAAAATGACTTGTTAATGAGAGAGGTCGGAGGAGAGTGGCCAGAACAGTTCAAGTTGACAGAAGGGTGACAGTAACTCAAAGACTCATCATCATCATTATCTGCCGTGTCGTACGACGCAGGCGATCCTGGTCTCATAACTATAATTGCTCTTGGCAAATTTTTCTATGATCTGCCATTGCCTTCTTCTGGGCAGTGTCTTTACCAGACGGGTGACCCTCAGCCATTATCAATACACTTCAGAGATTGTCTGCCTGGTGTCAGTGATCACATAACCAGGACTTGTGATCTGCACCAGCTGCTCATACGACCATCCACCACCTGCTCCCATGGCTTCATGTGACCCTGATCGGGGGCTAAGCAGGTGCTACACCTTGCCCAAGGGTGACCTGCAGGCTAGTGGAGGGAAGGAGCACCTTACACCTTTGGTAGAGATGCATCACCACCCTGCCACCCTAGTAACTCAAATAACCATACATTACAACAGTGGTGTGCAGAAGAGCATCTCTGAATGCACAACACGTTGAGCCTTGAAGTGGATGGGCTACAGCAGCAGAAGACAGAAATATACACTTAGTGTCTACTTTATTAGGTACAGGAGTCAGCTGACAGAGTGGCCTCTGAGTGTATAAAAGGGGGGAAAGTGAGGGATCAGATTGGACTTGAATTATGAGGAACTATTCACCTCCTCCATTCCCCAAGTCTGCATTGCCAAGCAAGGCAGCATTAAAAGAAGAATTCGGCTCTTAAAACCACTCTAAAATTCTCCTGCATGCAATTTTGATATTTCTGCATTATTTAAAACAATTAAACACATCTGTACAGACTTTATGGGCAATGGTAAAGTGGCTAAAAATATAATTCATTAAGCTGGCTTTGAGAAGGGATCTTTGAATGATGTTTCTGGCAGGGCTGTTAACTGTGGTTTCAGTAACCCATCCCGATGATGCAGGTATCATTTCTCCATCTATAAATATCTTCCGCGTCTGATTTAGTTAACTCAGGTAATGCAGAGGGGAGGGCACTCTGGGATTCCGGGCTCGTGACATAGAGTCACAGAGCACAACAGCGTGCGAAGTCTGTTCAGCTGGTCTAGTCTGTGCCTAAATTTTATTCTGTCTTCATCCCTTCAACCTGCACCCTCCTCACCCTCTCAATCCATGTACTTCTCTTAAACACTGAAATCCAAACTGCATCTCCCAGCTCCACTGGCAGCCCGTTCCACATTCGCACCACCCACTCTGAGTGAAGAAATTTCCCCCTCGGGTTCCCCTTAAATATTTCACCTTTCATCCTTAACCTATGACCTCTAGTTCTAGACTCATCCAACCTCAGTGGAAGAAGTCTGCTTGCATTTACCCTATCTGTACTCCTCATAATTTTGCATCATTTGTTCGTTATGTGCCCTGTTGTTAGACGTAGACGATCGTGGTCTTTCCATGGCCAGGATTGTCCTTGGCAAATTTTCCTGCAGAAGTGGTTTGCCATTGCCTTCTTCTGGGCAGTGTCTTTACAAGATGGGTGACACCAGTCATTATCAATACTCTTCAGAGATTGTCTGCCTGGTGTCAGTGGTCACATAACCAGGACTTGTGATCTGCACCGGCTGCTCGTACGACCGTCCACCACCTGCTCCCATGGCTTCAGGTGACCCTGATCGGGGGCTAAGCAGGTGCTACACCTTGCCCAAGGGTGACCTGCAGGCTAGCGGAGGGAAGGAGCACCTTACACCTCCTTTGGTAGGGACATAGCACCACACCGCCACCCAATTTTTTTTTTGTACACCTCTGTCAAATCTCCCCTCATTCTCCAACGCTCCGGGGAATAAAGTCCCAACCTATTCAATCTTTCCTTATATAACAGGTGCTCAAGTTACTGCAAAATTCTTGTAAATTTCCCCTGTATTATTTTAATCTTATTGCTATCTTTCCTGTAGGCAGGTGTGTCTGGGGTAACACTTGCACGTTGCTCTCAAAGCAACAGAACACTTATCCCACAATCTGTGTCACAAAAATACACATGAGCTCATTGAGCTGGAAAAGGGCAGAGAAGATTGACCAGGGATTGAGCGCCTGAGTTGTCGGGAGAGGTAGGCAGGCTGGGACTTTAATTCCTTTGAATGCAGGATGCGGGGGAGTAATCTTACAAAGGGGTAAGGTGCGTTCTGCGGTTAGTGCAAATGCTTTAGGTACCAGTGATCACTTATCAGGGTTCGATTCTCGCCACTGTCTGTAAGGAGTATTTTACGTTCTCCCTGTGGCCGCATAGATGACCTCCTACGCTCCAGTTTCCTCCCACATTCCAAAGACGTACAGTTTAGGGTCAGCAGATTATGGGCATGCTATGTTGGCACAGGCTCTGTGGAGGTATTTGCGGGCTGCCCCCAGCACAATCCATGGACCGTGTTGGTCGTTGATGCAAAACTACACATTTCACTGTATGTCTCGTCCTTTCACTGCCCTGCACTTCTCCCACCTTCCTGAACATTGCCATGAGACATGCTCGTACACCATAAGACGCAGAAGTAGAATCAGGCCACTCGGCCCATCGATGTTTTGACGTTTCAAAACACTTTTGACAACTAAAGCTAATCTCTTTATAAAATCACGGGGGGCATAGCTAAGGTGAACGCACACGGGAAGGGGAAAATAAAAGCATAGGTTTAAGGTGAAAGATTTAAAAGGGGCAACTTCTTCACGCAGAGGCTGATGTATACAAACTGCCAAAGAAAGTGGCAAATTCCAGGACAGTCCAAGGACCCAGCATGTAAGTGCAATACAAAGAAAGCATGACAGCACCTCTACTTCCTTAGGAGTTTACATAGAAACATAGAAAACCTACAGCACAATACAGGCCCTTCAACCCACAATGTTGTGCCAAACATGTTCTTTCTTTAGAAATTACCTAGGCTTACCCTTAGCCCTCTATTTTTCTAACCTCCATGTACCTATCCAGGAGTCTCTTTAAAGACCCTATCGTATCCGCCTCCACCATGGTCGCTGGCAGCCCATTCCACACGCTTACCACTCTCTGAGTAAAAAACTTACCCCTGACATCTCCTCTGTACCTACTTCCAAGTCAAGTCAAGTCAAGTCAACTTTTATTGTCATTTCGACCATAACTGCTGGTACAGTGCATAGTAAAAATGAGACAACGTTTTTCAGGACCATGGTTTACATGACACAGTACAAAAACTGGACTGAACTACGTAAAAAAAAAACAACACAGAGAAAGCTACACTAGTCTACAGACCTACACTGGACTGCATAAAGTGCACAAAAACAGTCCAGGCATTACAATAAATAATAAACAAAACAGTAGGGCAAGGTGTCAGTCCAGGCTTCGGATTTCAAGCACCTTAAAACTGTGCCCTCTTGTGTTTGCCATTTCAGCCCTGGGAAAAAGCCTCTGACTATCCACACGATAAATGCCTCTCATCATCTTATACACCTCTTTTAGGCCACCTCATCCTCTGCTGCTCCAAGGAGAAAAGGCCGAGTTCACTCAACCTATTCTCATAAGGCATGCTCCCCAATCCAGGCAACATCCTTGTAAATCTCCTCTGCACCCTTTCTGTGGTTTCCACATCCTTCCTGTAGTGAGGTGACCAGAACTGAGCACAGTACCCTGAGTGGGGTCTGACCAGGGTGCTATATAGCTGCAACATTATCTCTTGGCTCCTAAATTCAATTCCACGATTGATGAAGGTCAATGCACAGTATGCTTTCTTAACCACAGAGTCAACCTGCGCAGCAGCTTTGAGTGTCCTATGGACTCGGACCCCAAGATCCCTCTGGTCCTCCACACTGCCAAGAGTCTTACCATTAATACTATATCCTGCCATCATATTTGACCTACCAAAATGAACCACCTCACACTTATCTGGGTTGAACTCCATCTGCCACTTCTCAGCCCAGTTTTGCATCATATCAATGTTCCACTGTAACCTCTAACAGCCTTCCACACTATCCACAACACCTCCAACCTTTGTGTCATCAGCAAATTTACTAACCCATCCCTCCAGGTCATTTATAAAAATCACGAAGAGTAGGGGTCCCAGAACAGATCCCTGAGGCACATCACTGGTGACCTCCATGCAGAATATGACCTGTCTACACGTAAGGCGCGACCTACCTTTAATAAAGCCATACTGACTATTCCTAATCATATTACACCTCTCCAAATGTTCATAAATCCTGCCTCTCAGGATCTTTTCCATCAGCTTACCAACCACTGATTGTCTATAATTTCCTGGGCTATCTCTATTCCCTTTCTTGAATAAGGGACCAACATCCGCAACCCTCCAATCCTCCGGAACCTCTCCCGTCCTATTGATGATACAAAGATCATTGCCAGAGGCTCAGTAATCTCCTTCCTCACCTCTCATAGTAGTCTTGGGTACATCTCGTCCGGTTCTGGTGACTTATCCAACTTGATGCTTTCCAAAAGCTCCAGCACATCCTCTTTCTTAATATCTATATGTTCAAGCTTTTCAATCCGCTGTAAGTCATCCCTACAATCGCCAAGATCCTTTTCCGTAGTGAATACTGAAGCAAAGTATTCATTAAGTACCTCTGCTATCTCCTCCGGTTCCATACACAATTTTCCACTGTCACACTTGATTGGTCCTATTCTCTCACATCTTATCCTCTTGCTCTTCACATACATAGTTTTCAGAGATACAGCATGACATCTAAGACTTTGACAAACTGTGTACTGGAGAAAATATTGATTGACTGCATCGTAGCCTGGTATGGAAAAACCAATGCCCTTGAATGGAAAATCCTACAAAAAAGTAGTGGTTTTGGCCCAGTCCCTTGTGGGTAAAGCCCTCCCCACCACTGAGCACATCTACAGGAAGGCAGCATCCATCTTCAGGGACACCCACCACCCAGGTCATGCTCTCTTCTCACTGCTGCCATCAGGAAGGAGGTACAGGAGCCTCAGGACCCACACCTCCAGGTTCAGGAACAGTTACCACCCCTCAGCTATCAGGCTCTTGAATTTCACTTGCCCCATCACTGAACTGCTCCCACCACCAACAGACCCACTTCAAGGTTCTTCATTTCATGTTCTCGATACTTCTTGCTTATTTATTTATAATTGCTACGTATATATTTTATTTTTGTATTTGTACAGTTTGATGTCTTCTGCTTTCTGGTTAAACACCCTGGTAGGTGTGGTCTTCCACTGGTTATAGGCATACGTTAGTCTCAAGGGACCATGGATTTGTGCCTTGGAAAGTTTCCAGGGTGCAGGCCTGGGCAGGGTTGCTGGTCTTCCACTGGTTATTATCTGTAGACTTACTGTTTACGCCCACAAGAAAACAAATCTCAGAGTTGTATATGGTGACATATATGTACTTTGATAATAAATTTACTTTGAACTTTGAACATTTCGAAGACATTGGATGAGTGAATGTACAGGAAGTAACAGACCAAATGTGGCCAAGAGGAACTAGCTTCGTTCAGCATCTTGGTCAGCCCAAAACAAGTTGGGCCAAGGGGCCTGCTTGCATGTTGTATTATTTTGTGACTCTAAGCTGGCCAAGATCATAGTTGCGTTTGTGGGATCTTGCTGTGCACAGTTTGGCTGTTTGTTTCTTTTGGGTGAGACATTGAATTGGGTTTGAATCATGCTGAGGTTGTGAGAGGTCTTCGCATCCCTTTCCCTCCATGGTCCACTCTCCTTTCCTGTCAGACTCCACCTTGTTCAGCCCTTTAGCTCTCCCACCTATCACCTCCCAGCCTCTTACTTCACCCACCCACCTTCCCCCTCTCCTCGTCTCACCCACCATCTGTCAGCTTGTACTCCTCCCCCTTCTTATTCTGGCTTCTTCCCCTTTCATTTCCAGTCGTGATGAAGGGTCCGGCCCGAAACGTCGACTGTTTATTCCCCTCCTCAGATGCTGCCCGACATTCTGAGTTCCTCCAGAGTTTTGGGTGTGTTGTTCAGAATTTCCAGCATCTGCAGAATTTCTTGTGATTATGCTGTCATTCGCATTCTCCTTACGTTGTCCTTCCCTGTGTTAAATCTCAGGCAGGATTGAATCAGCTGTGTTCTATTAATCACCACACCCTCACTGTTACCTTATTTATTTATTTGGGTAAAAGGCAGAACCTGCCCTTCCAGCCCAACTAGCCATACTGCCCAGCAATCCCCCGGTTTAACCCTGGCCTAAGCACAGGACAATTTACAGTGACCAATTAATCTGCCAACCCGTACGTTTTTGGACTGTGGGAGGAAACTGGAGCACCCGGAGGAAACCCACGCGGTCCTTACAGACGGTGCCCGTTTTGAACTCTGACCTCTGCTATGCTAGCTGGGCCATGGTGTGGTGGCACCCACACCGGACCTCAATGTGAGTGGCTCCAGGTTCAAATCCGACCAGCTCCTTGCGCACTTCCCATCCGTGCTGGCAACTCGGCCTCATAAAAAACAGACAAACGCTAAAGAACGGCACGGGTGCTGACCGGTCTGCCACAAGGCACAGAAAGGATAAGAAACCTGCTGTGCTACCATTGCACTCCTACATTAGCAACTTCTATAGAACATGATATTGCATTGAACGGTACGCTGTGACCATTGGCTTTTCTGTTTGCAGGAGTGTCCCAGTGGCATGGTTGATGAACAAACTTTTAAAGCAATTTATTCCCAGTTCTTCCCACAGGGAGGTAAGTGACTTAACTAATTCCTTAGTATATAATAAGAAAGATTGTGATTTCATAAACTAACAATGCTTCTCAGATGTTTAGTAGGGTGTTTGGTCACTGTAATAATGCCGGCAGGGGATGGGTTGTGAATGGAATTGATTTATCAAAGTTATTCATGGGGGTTGGAGACACGCAGACACCACTGAGGCCACTTGCAAAGATTAAAGATTTTAACATTAGCTTTCTAATGAAGGGTCTCAGCCTGAAACGTTGACTCTTTACTCAGATGCTGCCTGACCTGCTGAGTTCCTCCGGCATCTTGCGTGTGCTGCTTCAGATTAGCTCTGTTTGTCACACGTGCGTCGAAACACTGAAACAGTGAAATGTGTTCTTCGCGCCGATAGCCACAGAGGTGCGGGGATGCGCTGGAGGCAGCCCGCAAGAGCCGCCGAGCTTCCGGCGCCAACGCAGCGTGCCCACAACTTACAAACCTTAACCGGCATGCCTTGGAAACCGGAGCAACTCACATGTCCACAGGGAGAATGCACAAACTTCTTCCAGACTGGAACACGGATCTCAGTACCTTAATAACATCGTGCTAACCCCTACATCTCCATCCTGCCCTATGTGTCAAAGATTAAGACTGTAATGATATGCTGTGGTTAATACTTCCACAGATGTAACAGCAGCAATGATAGTTCTAGTTTCTTCTAATATCCAAATCCTCCTCCAAACCTGTCTATATGTTCCTGATTTTATATATATATGCAAAAGTCTTAGGTACATACATGTAGCTCGGGTGTCTAAGACTATTGCACAGTACTGTATTTGTCAATGTGGAACGGAGGGCAAGTTTGTAAATCTGGCGGGAGCAAAGGACATTGGGAATGGCGAGGGTGGAGCGCCAAGGGAGGGGTGTGGGACAGGGGCAGAGGAGGAGTGCCGGAGGATTGGGGAGGCATGGGTGAAGACACACCCACCGCTGAGACACTAGGCAAGGTTATTTGATTGCAAACAATTGGTTTATTGATCATTACAGAATGTCCCTCTGTAAGGAGATTTTATGTTCTCCCCATGGATTTCTCCCCCGCTCTCCGGTTTCCTCCCACACTCCAAAGACACATGAGTTAGTGAGTTATGCTATGTTGGTGCTGGAAGCATGGTGGCATTTCCAGTCTGTCCCCAGCTCATCCTCGCACTGTGTTGGTTATTGACACAAACGACGCATCTCGCTGTATGTTTCGATGTACATGTGACAAAATACATACTGTGCGTCCGCAACTGCCTTTTTGTGTAGGTGTAAGCTAGGATATCTTTTTACACCTGCGTTCGATTTTGAAACAATTGAATTCCTTGAAATTCTTAGAACTTTTTTGCTGATTCATGAGAATTTCATTTGCATAAATACCAGGTGAAGGAGTGCTGGCTGTGTTTACAACACATGTCCCCTGGGCTGGAGGTGGCCTGTCCTGGGGTTAGGGAGCTTTCCTGTGTGTGAATGGGTGGGTTGTGTTGGTGGTGGGGTGGGGGGGGAGGGCGAAGCCGCTCGTTTCCCTGTTGTTTTGTTGATGTAGTTCTGCTGTTGCTGCTGTGTTGGCACTGGAACGGGCCAGCAACACCCAGCGCATCCTTAGGTGGTTTCTGCAAATGATGCAGTTCACTGTATCCTCCAAGGTACGTGTGATAAATAAATGAATCTGAATCTTGGTATCTGTGATCTAATCAGGAAATGTCTATCAATCTATGAATACCATGGACTGTTCCCTTGAATTCTGACTCATGGGTGATATTGAAAACATCGTTCACACCCCTTCCAACTTGAGATTCTTGCCAACGAGTTCCAAAATCCGGAACCCTCTCAGCAACTCCACTGCTCACCCTTTCTCCCTTTGCCAGGTCCTCTCACACCCGCTCTCTTCCAAACTGCCCAGTACAGTTCCCATGCAAGCAACTCTTTCCGGGCGTCAATCACAAATCCAACAAGAGCCTAGTTAATTTAATGTCCCCAGTGCAGAATCCTCCTGAAATGTTTCCCGTTCTTGTTCCAGATGTTACAACGTATGCGCATTTTCTGTTTAATGCGTTCGACACGGACAAGAGCGGAGCGATTCGATTTGAGGTGAAGAGCGGCTGATGCAATGGAGGGTTGGGAACAGGTCAAGTTAAAACACGTTTGTAAAGAAGTTCACTGGACCTCTGGAGATCTTTGCAGCCAAATCTTGTGGAAGCTGGATGTAGGGTTTTGTGCGCGTAGGAAGCACCCGACAGTCATCAGAGGGTTAATAATTCCTGCCCTCTCGGTGTGATTGGATCGTTTATATCAGACAGGGCCTGCAGGGGTAATACAGGCAATATTATATTTTGAATCATCGTGAGACACACTCAGTGGCCACTTTATTAGGTACACCTGCTCGTTAATGCAAATATCTAATCAGCCGATCATGTGACAGCAACTCAATGCATAAAAGCCTGCAGACACGGTCAAGAGGTTCAATTGTTGTTCAGACCAAACATCAGAATGGGTGAGAAATGAGATCTGAGTGACTTTGATCCTGGAATGATCGTTGGTGCCAGAAGGGGTGGGTGGAGTGTCTTAGAAACTGCTGATCTCCTGGGATTTTCACACACAACAGTCTCGAGAGTTCACAGAGAATGGTGTGGAGAACAAAATAAAACATCCAGTGAGCGGCAGTTTTGTGAGCAGAAGTGTCTTGTTAATAATGAGAGAAGTCAGAGGAGAACGCCCAGGCTGGTTCAAGCTGACAGGAAGGTGACAGTAACGCAAATAACCACACGTTACAACAGTTTTTGGCATCTTCCCCTTTCCTTCATTTTGAAAAATGGTCTCAGTCCAAAACATCAACTACCTATTCAATTCCACAGATGCTCCCTGACCTGCTGCGTTCCACCAGCATTTTGTGTGTTACAACATCGGTGTGCAGAAGAGCATCTCTGAACAAAGCACGTTGTGGACGGACTACAGCAGCAGAAGACCATGAACACACACCCAGTGGCCACTTTATTAGGTGCAGGAGGTATCTAATAAAGTGTCCACCATGTGTATAAACTCCTAACAACCAGTAATCTGACATTCATCCCATTTTATTCCCCCCATTTTCCCATCAGCTCCCCACCCCCAGAATCTATCCTTCACCAAAACACCAGGGGCAATTTTCAGTGGCCAATAACCTGTCAACCTGCTCGTCTTTGGGATGAGGGAGAAGCTTGTAATACCTGGGGGAAACCTGTATATCCCAAGGAGGACGTGCAAACTCCACATGGCCAGCATTGAATTGGTCCATGCCGGCCGAGATTCCTATCTAAGATAGCCCTATTCATCTTAGTTCAAGATACAGCGCGGGATAGGCCCCTCCTGCCCTCCGAAGTGCACCACCTCTCAATTCTCCAATTTAATTCTAGTCTAATCACAGGACAATTTACAATGACCAATTAACCGGTGCATCTTTGGACTGTGGGAGGAACCCTGAGCACCCAGAGGAAACCCACATGGTCACAGGGAGAGCATACAAACTCCTCACAGGCAGTGGTGGGAATTGAACCCAGATCAACTGTCCTGTAAAGAGTTGTGCTGACCACTACGCTACCGTGCTGCCCCCATGGTATATGTTAACCCTCAGGTTCCTATTAAATCTTTACCTTCATTTCCCCCAACACTGCGTAAAAGACCATGCACATTCACCTTGTGCCTTATAATTTTAAGCACCTCCATAAGATGTTCATGTTTTGTAACTTCAAAGCATTAAACTAATTCAAAGGAAGACACGGGAGTCCGGGAATGCAGGTCTGACTTTGTGTTTACCTTAAGCAAGGTGCGCAACATATCATGTAGTAGTGTATTTTTACATTTAAAATGTAATTAATTATTGAAGCAATCAAGAATGATTAATCAAGAAATATATTTAGAAGATTACTCAAATATTACTGAAATATTAAATACACAAAGATCACTTGGCATTTTCCTACATACCAGTAAATAAAGTTCCAACCCCCGCTCAGCCTCTCTCTATAATTCATATTGACTCCCTCAAGTCCCAGCAACATCTTCATAAATCTCCCCTGCACTCTTCTCAGCTCACAAACAAGAGAAAATCAGCTGATGTTGGAAATCCGAGCAACACACTCAAAATGCTGGAAGAAATCAGCAGGCCAGGCAGCATCTATGGAAAAAAGTACAGTCAACATTTCGGACCAAGATCCTGCCAAAGGGTCTCGGCCCGAAACGTCAACTGCATTCTTTTCCATGGATGCTGCCTGGCCTGCTGATTTCCTCCAGCACTTGTGTGCATCATTCTTTTCAGCTTAATAGCATCTTTCCCATGACAGGATAACCAAAACTGAACACAATATTCTCAATGTAGCCTCACCAACATCTTGTACAACTGCATCTCTTTGAGGTGTTGATGTTCTAGGGCAGGGGTGTCAAACTCATTTTAGGTCACGGGCCGGATTGAGCAAAATGCAGCTTCATGCGGGCCGGATCAGTCGGACGCGTGCGAACGCAGCTTTCGTTGCCTCCGTTTTTTCAGCCTGCTCTCATGTGTCTCAGTCTCTGCTATAACCACAAAGTGTTTCACTTTACAAATTCCATTTCTTATGAAGAAGACTGCCGAGCAAGACTGCCGAATAAACACTAAAAACCCTGAAAACCTGGTACCTGAATAAACTCAGCATTAGCCATATCATACACCATAGGCGCTTCGATTACTGGGGCCAGCTTTAATAGTAATTAGATATTATCTCGCGGGCCAAAGATAATTCCACCGCGGGCCGGATTTGGCCCGCGGGCCTTGAGTTTGACATATATGTTCTAGGGGATGTTGATATTAAGAAGGAGGTGCTGGATCTCTTGAAGAACATTATAATGGATAAGCCATCAGGGTCTGATGGGATCCATGCCAGGATACTGAGGGAGGCTGGACAGGAGCAATGCTCCTTCTAATTTTTTTACAGCTGCACAGACTAACCATTGCTCTGAGCAGGAACCTTTTACATGGCCTGAAAACTGAGCAGCACTTTAATTGTTTTTCTGGTAATATGCACACTTTGAATATTCAGAATGAAAATTGGAAAATTACATACTTTTAATTTTATTTATTAATTGAAGGTTATAACGAAATACACTACAACAAAGAAAATCTTTCACGTTTTATAAACTTTTAAAATTAGGTGGCACCAGTGTTTAGTGGGCCAGCAGTTTATTACCAATGAGTCACTGGCTTCCATTCTGTGTTTAGTGTTACAATTGGTAACAGTGTTGTAATTTTGAACCCTGACAATGTAAATGTGTTTAAACTCCAAAATGTTTCAAAGTAAAGGTTGTTTAATATTTATTATTCAAAAAAATTTGTTGCTTATGTTCATTGACACACAATTAATTACAGGGTATTTCACAATTGTATTAACATAGATTTGAAAAATTGTATTAGCATTATATAAAAGAAAATTCCAGCTGTGCAGTAACAAGGGCTATGTGCATAGGAAAATGTCAGTTTCTGTGTGGCCATGCACCTGCAAAGCATAGCGGGAACAGGTGGGCTGCTCGGATCTTTGTAACATCCCCAAGTCAATGTACGTTACTCTTACAATTCTCTTTTCTTTTAAATCATAAGGCCATAAGACATAAGAGCAGATTTAGACTATTCAGCCCATAAAGTCTTCTCCACCATTCAATCATGGTTGATTTATTAGCTCTCTCAATTCCATTTTCCTGCCTTCTCCCCATAACCATCGATGCCCTTACTAATCAAGAGCCAATCAACCTCCATTTTAAATATACCCAATGATTTGGCCTCCACAGCCATCTGTGACAATGGATCCCTTAGATGTGCCAGTCTTTGGTTAAAGAGATTCCTACTCATCTCTGTTCTAAATGGATGCCCTTCTGTTCTGAGGCTGTGCCCATACTATTCTCTGTGAACTCTAGAGACTGTTGTGCGTGAAAATCCCAGGAGATCAGCAGTTTCTGAGATACTCAAACCACCCCATCTGGCACCAACAATCATTCCATGGTCAAACTACTTAGATCACATTCCTTCCCCATTCTGCTGCTTGGTCTGAAAACAACTGAACCTCTTGACCACGTCTGCATGCTTTTATGCAGTGAGTTGCTGTCACATGATTGGCTGGTTAGATATCGGTGTTAACAAACAGGTGTACCTAATGAAGTGACCTCTGAGTGTAAGTTGAAGCAAGACAGAGAAATAACTAGAGAGGAGATGGTAGTGGGGGGCAGTGGGAATGGATAGGACTATTCTTTTGGGGGCTAGTATGGACCCAATGGTATAAATGGTTTCTATTTGTGTTTTAGTAAGTAAGACAGTTAAATATACCTTTTTTACAGATTCTTGATTTCTCTCTCTAACCTCGTCATCTTTCTTCCACTTCTCAGGACTTTGTCATTGGTCTGTCGGTGTTACTGCGGGGAACCATGAACGAGAAGTTGATCTGGGCCTTTAACCTATATGACATCAACAACGATGGCTACATCACGAAGGAGGTAGGGAGGCCACGCCCGGGACAGACTGTGTTGGGAATATTTATCACCATATCCGTAACATCTCTGAAGAATCAGGGAAGGCAGCGTGTTCTTTGGGAACGTCAGTGAAGAGCTTTTATTACAGTTCTAATGGCCATCAGTAACAGTTGCCCTGTCCTGTGCTCCTACCTAATAAAGTCCAAAGTAAATTCATTATCAAAGTACATATACAACCCTGAGATTAATTTTCTTATCAGCATACTCAACAAATCTACAGAATAATAACCATAACAGAATCAATGAAAGGCCACAAAAGTCAACAAACTCTGTGATGCAAAAACAAAACAAAATAAATACTGAGAATCTGAGATGAAGAGCCCTTGAAAGTGAGTCCATAGGTTGTGGAACATTTCAGTGATGAGGCAAGTGAAGTTGAGTGATGTTATCCCCTTTGGTTCAAGAGCCTGATGGTTGAGTGTTAGTAAGCGTTCCTGAACCTGGTGGTGCAGGTCCTGAGGCTCTTGTATCTTCTTCCTGATGGCAGCAGCGAGAAAGGAGCATGCCCTTTTGGTGGTGGGGGTCTCTGATGACGGAGGCTGCTTTCCTGGACCCAAGCAGATTGCTGGAATGACCAACTGCGTGTCTGCATATGGTGTGTTAAGACCATAAGACGAGCCTCCTCTGTTGTTTTTATGCTGTCTTTGACTTCCCTTGACAGTCACATTTGCCCTACCCTCTCTTTAGAATACTTCTTCTTTCAGGCTGCATCTCTCCTGCAACTTCCAAATTGCTTCCAACAACTTCAGCCATTACTGTTCTGCTGTCATCCCTGTTAGTGATCCCTTCCAATCAACTTTGGCCAACTCCTTCCTCATCCCTTTGTAATTCTCTTTACTCCACTGTAATACTGATACATCTGATTTTAGACTCTCCCTCTCAAGTTGCAGGTGAATTCTATCAAGGATTCCTTTACCTTAAGTTCCAAAATAAAATTTGGTTCATTATACAAAACCCAGTCCAGAATTCTCTTTCCCCAAGTGGGCTCAACCACAATCTGCTCTAAAAAGCCATCTTGTCGGCATTCTACAAATTCCCTCCCTTGGAATCCCGCACCAACCTGATTTTCCCAGTCTACCTGCATATTGAAATCTCCATGACTATCGTAATGTGTTGGTCTTCATTAGTCGAGGTATTGAGTTCAAGAGCCTTGAAGTAATGTTGCAGATCTATAAAGCTCTGGAGTATTGTGAGCTATGTGGGCGGGAATCATCGTGTTGATCTGAGACTAAGTTAGAAGGCTGGTACACTTGTTTCTCGGTGCTGATGAAGGGTCTTGGCCTGAAACATTGACTGTTCACTCTTTTCCATTGATGCTGCCTGGCCTGCTGAGTTCATCCTGCATTTTGTGTATGTTACTCGGATTTCCAGCGTCTGCAGACTTCCGCTTTTGGGTATTATGCTCATTTCCGGTCACCTCAAGGGAAGGATGTACAGGCTTCAGAGAGGGTGCAGAGGAGATTTACCAGGATGCTGCCTGGATTAGAGAGGGTGCGGAGGAGATTTACCAGGATGCTGCCTGGATTAGAGAGGGTGCAGAGGAGATTTACCAGGATGCTGCCTGGATTAGAGAGGGTGCAGAGGAGATTTACCAGGTTGCTCCCTGGATTAGAGAGGGTGCGGAGGAGATTTACCAGGATGCTGCCTGGATTAGAGAGGGTGCGGAGGAGATTTACCAGGATGCTGCCTGGATTAGAGAGGGTGCAGAGGAGATTTACCAGGATGCTGCCTGGATTAGAGAGGGTGCGGAGGAGATTTACCAGGATGCTGCCTGGATTAGAGAGGGTGCAGAGGAGATTTACCAGGATGCTGCCTGGATTAGAGAGGGTGCAGAGGAGATTTACCAGGTTGCTCCCTGGATTAGAGAGGGTGTAGAGGAGATTTACCAGGATGCTGCCTGGATAAGAGAGGGTGCAGAGGAGATTGACCAGGATGCTGCCTGGATTAGAGAGGGTACAGAGGAGATTTACCAGGTTGCTCCCTGGATTAGAGAGGGTGTAGAGGAGATTTACCAGGATGCTGCCTGGATTAGAGAGGGTGCAGAGGAGATTTAGCAGAATGCTGCCTGGATTAGAGAGGGTGCAGAGGAGATTTACCAGGATGCTCCCTGGATTAGAGAGGGTGCGGAGGAGATTTACCAGGATGCTGCCTGGATTAGAGAGGGTGCAGAGGAGATTCACCAGGATGCTGCCTGGATTAGAGAGGGTGCAGAGGAGATTTAGCAGGATGCTGCCTGGATTAGAGAGGGTGCAGAGGAGATTTACCAGGTTGCTCCCTGGATTAGAGAGGGTGCAGAGGAGATTTAGCAGGATGCTGCCTGGGTTAGAGAGGGTCCAGAGGAGATTTACCAGGATGCTGCCTGGATTAGAGAAGGTGCAGAAGGGATTGACCAGGATGCTGCCTGGATTAGAGAGGGTGCAGAGGAGATTTGCCAGGATGCTGCCTGGATTAGAGAGGGTGCAGAGGAGATTTAGCAGGATGCTGCCTGGATTAGAGAGGGTGCAGAGGAGATTCACCAGGATGCTGCCTGGATTAGAGAGGGTGCAGAGGAGATTCACCAGGATGCTCCCTGGATTAGAGAGGGTGCGGAGGAGATTTACCAGGATGCTGCCTGGATTAGAGAGGGTGCTGAGGAGATTTACCAGGTTGCTCCCTGGATTAGAGAGGGTGCAGAGGAGATTTACCAGGATGCTGCCTGGATTAGAGAGGGTGCAGAGGAGATTCACCAGGATGCTGCCTGGATTAGAGAGGGTGCAGAGGAGATTCACCAGGATGCTGCCTGGATTAGAGAGGATACAGAGGAGATTCACCAGGATGCTGCCTGGATTTGAGAGGGTACAGAGGAGATTCACCAGGATGCTGCCTGGATTAGAGAGGGCGCAGAGGAGATTGACCAGGATGCTGCCTGGATTAGAGAGGGTGCAGAGGAGATTCACCAGGATGCTGCCTGGATTAGAGAGGGTGCAGAGGAGATTTACCAGGATGCTGCCTGGATTAGAGAGGGTGCAGAGGAGATTGACCAGGATGCTGACTGGATTAGAGAGGGTGCAGAGGAGATTTACCAGGATGCTGCCTGGATTAGAGAGGGTGCAGAGGAGATTTACCAGGATGCCGCCTGGATTAGAGAGGGTACAGAGGAGATTTACCAGGATGCTGCCTGGATTAGAGAGGGTGCAGAGGAGATTGACCAGGATGCTGACTGGATTAGAGAGGGTGCAGAGGAGATTTACCAGGATGCTGCCTGGATTAGAGAGGGTGCAGAGGAGATTTACCAGGATGCCACCTGGATTAGAGAGGGTACAGAGGAGATTTACCAGGATGCTGCCTGGATTAGAGAGGGTGCAGAGGAGATTGACCAGGATGCTGACTGGATTAGAGAGTGTGCAGAGGAGATTGACCAGGATGCCGCCTGGATTAGAGAGGGTGCAGAGGAGATTTACCAGGATGCTGCCTGGATTAGAGAGGGTACAGAGGAGATTTACCAGGATGCTGACTGGATTAGAGAGGGTGCAGAGGAGATTTACCAGGATGCTGCCTGGATTAGAGAGGGTGCAGAGGAGATTTACCAGGATGCCGCCTGGATTAGAGAGGGTACAGAGGAGATTTACCAGGATGCTGCCTGGATTAGAGAGGGTGCAGAGGAGATTGACCAGGATGCTGACTGGATTAGAGAGTGTGCAGAGGAGATTTACCAGGATGCTGCCTGGATTAGAGAGGGTGCAGAGGAGATTGACCAGGATGCTGACTGGATTAGAGAGTGTGCAGAGGAGATTTACCAGGATGCTGCCTGGATTAGAGAGGGTGCAGAGGAGATTGACCAGGATGCTGCCTGGATTAGAGAGGGTGCAGAGGAGATTTACCAGGTTGCTCCCTGGATTAGAGAGGGTGCAGAGGAGATTTAGCAGGATGCTGCCTGGGTTAGAGAGGGTCCAGAGGAGATTTACCAGGATGCTGCCTGGATTAGAGAAGGTGCAGAAGGGATTGACCAGGATGCTGCCTGGATTAGAGAGGGTGCAGAGGAGATTTACCAGGATGCTGCCTGGATTAGAGAGGGTGCAGAGGAGATTTACCAGGATGCTCCCTGGATTAGAGAGGGTGCGGAGGAGATTTACCAGGATGCTGCTTGGATTAGAGAGGGTGCAGAGGAGATTCACCAGGATGCTGCCTGGATTAGAGAGGGTGCAGAGGAGATTTAGCAGGATGCTGCCTGGATTAGAGAGGGTGCAGAGGAGATTTACCAGGTTGCTCCCTGGATTAGAGAGGGTGCAGAGGAGATTTAGCAGGATGCTGCCTGGGTTAGAGAGGGTCCAGAGGAGATTTACCAGGATGCTGCCTGGATTAGAGAAGGTGCAGAAGGGATTGACCAGGATGCTGCCTGGATTAGAGAGGGTGCAGAGGAGATTTACCAGGATGCTGCCTGGATTAGAGAGGGTGCAGAGGAGATTTAGCAGGATGCTGCCTGGATTAGAGAGGGTGCAGAGGAGATTCACCAGGATGCTGCCTGGATTAGAGAGGGTGCAGAGGAGATTCACCAGGATGCTCCCTGGATTAGAGAGGGTGCGGAGGAGATTTACCAGGATGCTGCCTGGATTAGAGAGGGTGCTGAGGAGATTTACCAGGTTGCTCCCTGGATTAGAGAGGGTGCAGAGGAGATTTACCAGGATGCTGCCTGGATTAGAGAGGGTGCAGAGGAGATTCACCAGGATGCTGCCTGGATTAGAGAGGGTGCAGAGGAGATTCACCAGGATGCTGCCTGGATTAGAGAGGATACAGAGGAGATTCACCAGGATGCTGCCTGGATTTGAGAGGGTACAGAGGAGATTCACCAGGATGCTGCCTGGATTAGAGAGGGCGCAGAGGAGATTGACCAGGATGCTGCCTGAATTAGAGAGGGTGCAGAGGAGATTCACCAGGATGCTGCCTGGATTAGAGAGGGTGCAGAGGAGATTTACCAGGATGCTGCCTGGATTAGAGAGGGCGCAGAGGAGATTGACCAGGATGCTGCTTGGATTAGAGAGGGTGCTGAGGAGATTGACCAGGATGCTGCCTGGATTAGAGAGGGTGCGGAGGAGATTTACCAGGATGCTGCCTGGATTAGAGAGGGTGCAGAGGAGATTTACCAGGATGCTGCCTGGATTAGAGAGGGTGCAGAGGAGATTTACCAGGATGCTGCCTGGATTAGAGAGGGTGCAGAGGAGATTTACCAGGATGCTGCCTGGATTAGAGAGGGTGCGGAGGAGATTGACCAGGATGCTGCCTGGATTAGAGAGGGTGCAGAGGAGATTTACCAGGATGCCGCCTGGATTAGAGAGGGTACAGAGGAGATTTACCAGGATGCTGCCTGGATTAGAGAGGGTGCAGAGGAGATTGACCAGGATGCTGCCTGGATTAGAGAGGGTGCAGAGGAGATTGACCAGGATGCTGCCTGGATTAGAGAGTGAGCAGAGGAGATTTAGCAGAATGCTGCCTGGATTAGAGAGTGAGCAGAGGAGATTGACCAGGATGCTGCCTGGATTAGAGAGGGTGCAGAGGAGATTCACCAGGATGCTGCCTGGATTAGAGAGGGAGCAGAGGAGATTGACCAGGATGCTGCCTGGATTAGAGAGGGTGCAGAGGAGATTTACCAGGATGCTGCCTGGATTAGAGAGGGTGCAGAGGAGATTTACCAGGATGCTGCCTGGATTAGAGAGGGTGCGGAGGAGATTCACCAGGATGCTGCCTGGATTAGAGAGGGTGCAGAGGAGATTGACCAGGATGCTGCCTGGATTAGAGAGGGTGCAGAGGAGATTTACCAGGATGCTGCCTGGATTAGAGAGGGTGCAGAGGAGATTGACCAGGATGCTGACTGGATTAGAGAGGGTGCAGAGGAGATTTACCAGGATGCTGCCTGGATTAGAGAGGGTGCAGAGGAGATTTACCAGGATGCCGCCTGGATTAGAGAGGGTACAGAGGAGATTTACCAGGATGCTGCCTGGATTAGAGAGGGTGCAGAGGAGATTGACCAGGATGCTGACTGGATTAGAGAGGGTGCAGAGGAGATTTACCAGGATGCTGCCTGGATTAGAGAGGGTGCAGAGGAGATTTACCAGGATGCCGCCTGGATTAGAGAGGGTACAGAGGAGATTTACCAGGATGCTGCCTGGATTAGAGAGGGTGCAGAGGAGATTGACCAGGATGCTGACTGGATTAGAGAGTGTGCAGAGGAGATTGACCAGGATGCCGCCTGGATTAGAGAGGGTGCAGAGGAGATTTACCAGGATGCTGCCTGAATTAGAGAGGGTACAGAGGAGATTTACCAGGATGCTGACTGGATTAGAGAGGGTGCAGAGGAGATTTACCAGGATGCTGCCTGGATTAGAGAGGGTGCAGAGGAGATTTACCAGGATGCCGCCTGGATTAGAGAGGGTACAGAGGAGATTTACCAGGATGCTGCCTGGATTAGAGAGGGTGCAGAGGAGATTGACCAGGATGCTGACTGGATTAGAGAGTGTGCAGAGGAGATTTACCAGGATGCTGCCTGGATTAGAGAGGGTGCAGAGGAGATTGACCAGGATGCTGACTGGATTAGAGAGTGTGCAGAGGAGATTTACCAGGATGCTGCCTGGATTAGAGAGGGTGCAGAGGAGATTGACCAGGATGCTGCCTGGATTAGACAGGGTGCAGAGGGGATTTACCAGGATGCTGCCTGGATTAGAGAGGGTGCGGAGGAGATTTACCAGGATGCTGCCTGGATTAGAGAGTGTGCAGAGGAGATTTACCAGGATGCTGCCTGGATTAGACAGGGTGCAGAGGGGATTTACCAGGATGCTGCCTGGATTAGAGAGGGTGCGGAGGAGATTTACCAGGATGCTGCCTGGATTAGAGAGGGTGCAGAGGGGATTTACCAGGATGCTGCCTGGATTAGACAGGGTGCAGAGGGGATTTACCAGGATGCTGCCTGGATTAGAGAGGGTGCGGAGGAGATTTACCAGGATGCTGCCTGGATTAGAGAGGGTGCAGAGGAGATTCACCAGGATGCTGCCTGGATTAGAGAGGGCGCAGAGGAGATTGACCAGGATGCTGCCTGGATTAGAGAGGGTGCAGAGGAGATTCACCAGGATGCTGCCTGGATTAGAGAGGGCGCAGAGGAGATTGACCAGGATGCTGCCTGGATTAGAGAGGGTGCGGAGGAGATTGACCAGGATGCTGCCTGGATTAGAGAGGGTGCGGAGGAGATTGACCAGGATGCTGCCTGGATTAGAGAGGGTGCAGAGGAGATTGACCAGGATGCTGCCTGGATTAGAGAGGGTGCAGAGGAGATTGACCAGGATGCTGCCTGGATTAGAGAGGGTGCAGAGGAGATTTACCAGGATGCTGCCTGGATTAGAGAGGGTGCAGAGGAGATTGACCAGGATGCTGCCTGGATTAGAGAGGGTGCAGAGGAGATTTACCAGGATGCTGCCTGGATTAGAGAGGGTGCAGAGGAGATTCACCAGGATGCTGCCTGGATTAGAGAGGGTGCAGAGGAGATTCACCAGGATGATGCCTGGATTAGAGAGGGTGCGGAGGGTGGTGTAGTGAGTGGAATGCCCTGCCAGGGGTGGGGGTAGAGGCAGATACATGAGTGGCAGTTAAGAACCTCTTAAACAGGCACACGGATGATAGAGAAATGGAGGGTTATGTTGGCGAGAAGGGTCATGTTGTTTTCAGAGTAGATTAGAAGGACAGCACAATATCGTTGGGCTCTAAGACCTGTACTGTTCTATGTACTATTTTAAGGCTTAAGGACAGTGTATATCCCGCTGCTGTCAGACTCTTGAACGGACCTCGTTGTGAAATTGCACTTTATCGTTTACCCACATTGCACAGTTTCGGTAGCTTTCTCACTTTATTCTGTGTGTTTATCGTTTTACCTTACTCCAGCTCAATGCACATTTGATCTGTGTGAACAGTATGAAAGACGTTTCACTGTATCTTTGTATAGAATGACGAACATAGCAGGGTACAGCTGCTTTAGCCCACAATGTGCCAACCTTCTAACCTTCTCCAAGGTCAATCCAACCCTTCCCTCACATATCGCCCTCCACTTTTCTATCATCCATGTGCCCACCTAAGAGTCTCTAAATGTCCCTCATGTACCTCTGCCACGACCAACATTCCCTCTATTTATTTTTTACAGCATCGCGAGTCAACTATTGCTCTGAGCAGGAGATTTTTATATGGCCTAAAAATGGCACGACAGCTTAATATTATCAAGAGCCCAGCTGCGTGGCAACAAAGGCTATGTGCGTGGGAGCATTTCGATAACTGTGTGGCCGCGCACCTGCATATCTTAGACAGAACAGTGACTACAACCCCGGCAGTGCATTCCACGCACTCACCACCCTGTGTAAATAAAAACCCTAGCTCTGACATCCACCCTGTACTTTCTCCTCCAGTCCCTTAAAATGTTTCCCTCTTGTGTTAGCCATTGCTGCCCTGGGAGACTGGGTGGCAGTGTGGAGATACATCTCTACCAAAGGAGGTCTTCTTCCCTCCGCTAGCCTGCAAGTCACCCCTGGGCAAGGTGAAGCACCTGCTTAGCCCCCGACCAGGGTCACGTGAAACCACGGGAGCAGGTGGTGGATGGTTGTATGAGCAGCTGGTGTATATCACAAGTCCTGGTTATGCAACCACTGACACCAGGCAGACAATCTCTGAAGAGTATTGATAATGGCTGGGGTCACCCATCTTGAAAAGACACTGTCCAGAAGAAGGCAATGGCAAACCACTTCTGTAGAAGAATCTACTAAGAACAATCATGGTCACGGAAAGACCGTGATCGCCCACGTCATACGACACGGGATATGATGAGGGAATGAGCCCTGGGAGAATGGTGCCTGTTGCAATGGGATAATAATACGCCAATACCAATACCTGTCTCCTATCCAGGCCCCTGCACAGCACCCAGCATACAATCAGCACACAAAGACTGTGTCCATACTTCTGTTCAATAGGAAATCACTGCCTGGAGCAAAACATATACCCAAAACTGACCGTACATTTTAAATGTTGTATGTAAAGATGTAAATCAGGAGTCCCCAACCTTGCTTATGCTATGGACCAATACCATTAAGTAAGGGGTCCGTGGACCCTGGGTTGGGAACCCCTGTTGTGAAGGTAATATTGGAAATAATAATAACACCTATAATGGTATCGGTATTGGAATTGGCTTATTATTGTCACATGTACCAAGAGGATCCCAGCCTTGTCGTAGGGTTTGGAGGCTTGTGTGCCTCAATGACCCGGAGAGCTATGTTGACTGGAGTCAGGGCTTTACGCTTTGGCTCTTGGTAGGGTCACCCATGCCAAACAGGTCAAAGGGCAGAGGCCAGACTAAGAGTGGTCCACCGGTCCTCCAGGTTCAGGGGTTCAGCTCAGGGCTAACAACCCTGACTGGTAAAAAAATGTTATGGAAACAGCAGCGAAGGATCCGAGTATGTTGGTATGGTTAGACAGAGATGGAGGACCTTCATTGCTGCCCTAACACCTGTGGTATTGAGGTAGAACAAGGTAAAACGATAATAATGCACGATAAAGTGTGAAAACTACAGAGAAAATGATAAAGTGTAAGATCACAACGAGGCAGATTGTGAGAGCAAGGGTCCATGTTGTCGTACAGAGGTCTGTCCATTCACGAGTCTGATAACGACGGTGTTGTGGCAAAACTAGTCCCAAATCAAGACTAAACTATTGCCAGTAGCCTGCGACTGCACCAGGTTGTTAAAATTGCATGATACACCCTCAGCTGCAATGAAATGGTTTCTCCAAAGAGTCAAATCCTTTACTCCGATCCTTTATTAGCAATTAACAAACTTGCAATTAAACATTATTCAGCAATATTAAGTGGTCAGCAAAAACACAACCTCTGCCAGTCCCAAGATGCAAACTGCCGAGAAGGAAGCTAGAATACGTAACTTATTCCTTTTGCTTTTAGCGCACCCCCCCGATCATGTGACCAGTTACCGTAATAAACGCACAACACACAGTACAATTCAGGTAGAGAACAGATGCATGGCTCCTACAAGTGGGGTAGAAGCTGCCCTTCAGCCAGCTGGTATGTGCTTCCAGGATTTTGTTCGTTTCTTTGTTTATTTATTAACATACAGCATAGATTAGGTATTTCCAGCCCTTCGAGCCGGCAATCCCCCAATTTAACCCTAGCTTAATCACGGGACAATTTACAATTGGACTGTGGGAGGAAACCAGAGCACCCGGAGGAAACCCACGCGGTCTACGGGCAGCAGTGGGAATTGAGCCTGGGTCGCCTGTACTGTGAAGCATTGCGCTAACCACACCACCCAATGGGAGAGGGGTGAAGAGAGAATGTGAAGGGTGGGAGGGATCTTTGATTGTGCTGGCAGCTTTACTGAGGCCTTGAGAAGTGCAGACGGAGTCCGTGGAGGGGACGCAGGTTTCCGCGATGTGCTGAGCTGCGTCCACAGCTCTCTGCAGTTTCTTGGCATCGGCAGAGCAGTTGCCTTCCCAAACAGTCTGCATCCGGAAAGGGTACTTTCTGTGGTGCATTGATAAAAATTGACATCATATGTCTGCTGTCATTTCAGTTATTTTGCAATAGTTTACAACCAGGTCTGATGCCTGGAGAGTGATTGTAATGCATGCCCTAAAGGTAAGTACTCAATAGTCACTCTTTGCACGGTACCTCGGACTGAGGGTATGTATTGAAGGAGAGAAGGGGGTAGGTTCAAAGGGGATGTATTCACTCAGAGAGTGGTAGGTGCCTGGTGTGGTGGTAGAGGCAAATACATTAGAGGCTTTTCAGAGACATTTGGATAGGCACGTGGACGTGAGGAAGATGGAGGGATATGGATGTGGTGTAGGGAGGAGGGATTAGTGTTTGGGTGTTTTTGATTTGCTTTTTAGCTGGGTTGGCACAACATTGTGGGCTGAATGGCCTGTTCCTGTGCTGTACTGTTCTATGAGTCATCAAGATGTTCTACACCAGTGAAGTTACCATGCTATTCTCTCCCTGTTGTCCCCTCAGGAGATGTTGGTTATTGTTCAGTCGATCTACAGCATGATGGGCAGATACACACACCCCGTCATACATCAAGACACTCCCTGTGAGCACGTGGAAAAGTTCTTTCAGGTACGGCGGAGATCTGAGACGGAAGCAGGTCACGGGGTGGTGGGAGTCATAGAGGGGTGTGAGAGACTGGCTCTTCACCGGGAGTGAGAGACGCATTGGAGAAGGAGTAGGGGGAACACACACCCGGGAATGCGATTCACACAGGTTAATTTCTCACGTCTACCTTGAAACATACAGTGAAATGTGCCGTTTGCGTTAACATCCGGCCCACCCTAAGACGCAAGTGTCGCCGTGCATTCCAGCACCAGCATACAGAATGTTCAGGAGAATTTGTTTTATTTATTCATTGAGGTACAGCACAGAGGCCTTTTGGCCCTTCGAGCCATGCTACCCTGCAATCTCCTAATTTAACCCTAGCTTAATCACAGGATAATCTACAATGACCAATTATCTTACCAACCGGTACTCCTTTGGACTGTGGGAGGAAACCAGAGCACCCGGAGGAAACCCATGTGACCATGTGGAGAACGTACAAACCCCTTACAGGCAGTGGTGGGAATTGAACCTGGGTCAGCTGTACTGTAAAGCGTTGTGCTAACCACTACGCTACCGTGCTGCCCCACAACACAAAGCAACAAAGCTAGTTAATTTCCTCGTCCATGCCTTACCCACCCACTCACTCACACACTGACAGCCCCAGGCTCTTCTGGGCCTTCAGTGTGGCCTGGACACAGTCTCTAAGACACTAGGCCTCTGGCGTCCGGATTAACAATGAAAGGGCTGATGGCGCACAGGGAATGGGGGTGGGATGGTGGAATGGAGAATACGAGGAGCCTATCTGTCACGGAGGGCTTGTGAGGCTCAGGGGCGTGCTGTGGGATATTAGGATGCTAACTCCGTGAACTCAGGGTGTTTCACTCCTCCCTCAGAAGATGGACAGAAACCAAGATGGAGTGGTAACGATTGAAGAATTCCTGGAGACCTGCCAGAAGGTCAGTGCTGCGTCAGTTTTGTGAGTTGTGTAGAGTTATCCAGCATGGGAAGGAGGAAGATGCCAGGATAAAAGGGTTGGGGCTGGGGATGGGAGGAAAGAGGCTAGCTGGAAGGTGGTAAGTGGGAAAGATCAAGGACTGGTGAGGAGAGTGGACAATAGGAGAAAGGGAAGCACAAGGGGACCCGGGGGGAAGTGATCGGCAGGTGAGAAGAGGTAAAAGGTCAGGGTGGGGATAGAGGTAGGTGGGGGAGGAGGGAAAAGAAATGTATTTACCGGAAGGAGAAGTCGCTGCCCTGGGGTGTTCGCTGCGACTTCCATGCCTCAAAAACTCTTCGGGCCCAAATTCAGGTCAATAACATACTGCAAAAGCAGAAGTGCCGAGCCCTAGGGACACCCCACATGTTTCCCCTCCTGGTTCAAAAATAGCCCTCCATGACCACCTTCTAACTCTTGCCAGTTCTGTACTCACTGGTCTCGTGAGTTTCACTCATTGTTGACATTGTTATTTTCGTTTCTCTTTCAGGATGAAAACATTATGCACTCAATGCAACTCTTTGAAAACATTATTTAAAAGCATTGAACCCTGTGTTGAACTGAGGCACCACACACACACAGGATCCTTATATATAGTTTCACATCTTTGTAATCCAGATCACTGAGGATGCTAGTTCCTCTACAAAACTTTTTTTTTTAAAAAAAAAGACGTTCGATTAACAGTAAGGAATAATTATTTCTTTGCACCTCGATTCTTTTCTCAACAAGTCTGACCGAGCAAAGTTCTGCTCCTCTATGGTAAGAAGATATTTTTCCAATGGAAATAATGCTATTCCCTCTGAGATCCTGAATCTGAGAGATTCAAAACTTTTCAAAGGAATGAGATGGAATGAAGAGGATTTGTGCTCGACGGGAAATGTATCTCACTGTCCTATCGCTGCTTTATGGGAAAAGTGGAGCGAGAGGCGGAACCGTCGTGATAAACCATAGCTCACCGGAAGCTCGTCCAAATGGAAGCTACTGGAAATTCTTAAACATTGAAATAACTTCCAGCCCTACATAAGGTTCATTTCCATCAGATTTAACGCCTGATTAATTATCTGCTGTTTTGTGCCACTTTGAGAAGCTTCCAGCTGGAAAAGGAAAGAATTTAAAGATAACTTTCAGATCATAGTTTCCAGTTCTGTAATTTTATTTGCATTTTACTTTGGTCTTGATTAAAGAGGGATAAACGGTCTCTGTTTACACTGCTATGTTGTCACTGGTTGGACATGTGCAGACAGCATTGTTAAAAAGTCCCACGTTTCTGAACTCTCAGAGCTTGCCACACTGGTGATCCAGACTCGGAGGCACAGGAGACTGCAGGAGCAAGACACCAGGCACTGGAAGAACCCTGTGGGTCAGTGCACTCATCCGGGTCAGGATGAATGGCCGACTGTCCGTTTCCCTCTACAGATGCTTCCGGACTTGCTGAGTCCCTCCAGCAGTTTGTGTGTTGACAAAATACCAGACTAAACCTGGGGGAGAGATTGATTTTAGATGAGAATCCAGGTAACTCCACTGACCTCTGCTGTCCAAGATGCACTTTTAGACACACACACGCGCGCGCGTGCACACGCACACACACTCACACACACGCGCGCACACATACACATGCGTGCACACATGCACACGCACACTCAGTGATATACACACACACACACACACTCACACACGTGCGCACACATACACATGCACACACACATGCACACGCACACTCAGTGATATACACACACACACACGTGCACACACATACACATGCACACACACACACGCACATGCACACACACACACACACACACTCAGTGATATACACACGCACACGCACACACTCAGTGATATACACATGCACTCACACTCATACATGCACGTCCAGTTGCTGAAAAAAGGGTTTATTTCAGTGTCAAGAATTTACAGATCCAAAGTACATTTATTATCAGAGTGCAGTATTCAACCCTGAGACTCAACTTCGTCACAGACAGCCACGAATTCAAAGAAAAACATCAAACACTTAACGCGGGAAGAAAGGAACAAACCACACAAACGGCAAAAAATATGCAGAAAACACAGAACCCAGAAAGTCATTGAAACAGTTATAAGTTAAGCAGGAGGTTAAAGGCTTTACCTGATTGCAGTTTTAAGTTATTAACAGAGAACTATTATGGTGGCGAGGGGGGAATCGGGAATCTAGGATTGGGACATCATCTGAAGATTAGACAGGATTTAAGTTCAGAAAGGAGACACGAGAAACTACAGATAATGGAATCTAGAACGACACACAATCTGCTGGAGAAACTCAGTGGGGTCAGCCCCATCTGGGCAAGATGGTGATGGAATGTTGTAACTTGTTGCAAGCTGCCCTCTGCTAATTCTAATTCTATTATAATCATTCTGTTCTTTTAAAGCTGAATTCTACTGTACGTCTCTACTCTTGATTCTGCATTCTGTTATTTTGTACTACCTCAATGTATTTATGCGTGGATGGCATGCAAAACGAAGTTTTTCACTCTACCTCGGTACACGTGACAATAATAAAAACCAACTGTCTGGGAAGAGGAAGTGTCAGATTGATGAACTCAGATTTGGAGTCAGGTTTAATTTATTTGAATCAGATTTGTTTGTTTCCTTGTTTATTTATTTAGACACATGGCGTGGAACAGCCCCTTCCATTCCCAACGAGCCATACGCTGTTTCTGCCCACCAGCAACCCACTGGCTAACCCTAGCCTAATGACAGGTCCACTTACAATGAGCTATTAACCTACTAACCGGTACATCTTTCAACTAGGGAAAAAGACCCACGCAGTCAGTCACAGTGAGAACTTTCAAACTCCTTACAGGCAGCACTGGAATTGAACTCTGAACTGTGACACCCCGAGCTGTAATAGCATTGCACTAATTGCTCTGCTGCTCTGGTACCCCACTACCATATCCCATGAAACTTTGCAGCAGCAGTTCAAAGTTCAAAAAATGTTGTTATCAATGTACATATATGTCACAATATACAACCCCGAGGTTCATTTTCCTGGGGGTATACTCAGCAAATCTATAGAATAGTAACTACAACAGGATTAATAGAAGATCAACCAGAGTGCAGAAGACAACAAACTGTGCAAATGCAAATATAAATAAATAACGAGATCATTAAGTAACAAGATAAGGAATCCTTAAAGTGAGATCATTGGCTTTGGGAACATCTCAATGGATGGGCAAGTGAGTGTAGTTATCCCCTTTGGTTCAAAAGCCTGATGATTGAGGGGTAGTAACTGTTCTTGAACCTGGTGGTGTGAGTCCTGAGGCTCTTGTACCTTCTACCTGATGGCAGCAGTGAGAAGAGAGCATGGCCTGGGTGGTGGAGGTCCCTGATGATGGACGTTGCTTTCCCGCGTCAGTGTTTTTTGTAGACATACATAGCGTCAGAGTAAAAAGACGTCCATTTAGAACAGAGATGAGAAGGAACTTCTTCAGCCACGTGGTGAGGAATTTGTGGAATTCATTGCCATAGATGGCTGTTGAGACCAAGTCCTATGAGAGTGTTTCATGTAGATGCGCTCAATGGTTGGGAGGGCTTTTGCATGATAGTATAGTGCAATACATTAAATATACTGTGAATTATAATAAATATATATGTTAAAAATCATGTTACGAAAAGAGAGCAAAACACTGAGGTAGCGCTCATGGGTCATGGACTGTTCAGAAATCTGATGGTGGAGGGGAAGAAGCTGTTCTTAAAACACTGAATGGGTGTCCTCAGGCTCCTGTAGACAGCAGAAGAAGGCATGTGGTGAATCTGTGGAATTCTATGCCACAGGAAGCAGTTGAGGCCGGTTCATTGGCTATACTTAAGAGGAAGTTAGATATGGCCCTTGTGGCTAAAGGGATCAGGGGTATGGAGAGAAAGCAGGTACAGGGTTCTGAGTTGGATGATCAGCCATGATCATACTGAATGGCGGTGCGGGCTCGAAGGGCCGAATGGCCTACTCCTGCATCTATTTTCTATGTTTCTATGTCCTGAATTGTGAGGCTCCTAAATGATGAATGTCATCTTGTTGAGGCATTACCATTTGAAGATGTATTCGATGGTGGGCAGGCTGTGCCCAGGATGGAGTTGACTGAGTTTACAATCCTCTGCAGCTTTTCTAACCCTGGACATTAACCCCTCAATACCAGGCAGTAATGCAACCAGTTAGAATGCTCTCCACAGTAATCTGTAGAAATTTGCTAGTCTTTGACATCCCAAATCTCCCCAAAACTCCTAACGAAATTCAGCTGTTGGAGTGCCTTCATCGTAACTGCATCAATATTTCTGGCCCAGGATAGACCTTCAGAGAGCTTGACACCCCAGAACTTGTAACTGCCGATCCTTTCCATTGTTGATCCCTCAATGAGGACTGGTGTGTGTTCCCTCGACTTCCTGAAGTCCACAATTAATTCTTTGGCCTTCCTGATGTTGCATGCAAGGCTGTTGTTGTATTGACACCACTCATCCAGCTGATCTATCTCACTCCTGTATGCCCATCAGAGATTCTGCTGATGGCAGGTGTGTCACAGCAAATTTATTGATGGCCCTTGAGCATTTGCTACATGAACATCGAATTACTGAAACATACAATGAAGTCGTTTGCGTTAACGGCCAACACACCCGAGGACGAAGCTGGGGACGGACTACAAGTGTCGCCACCATTTAGATGCCAACAGAGCATGCCCACAATGTCACCGGAACACAACTGATTCAGAGTATCAACCCAAAATGTTGACGGTTCGTTTCCCCCCACAGATACAGGTCAACCTGTTCAGTTCTCCTGCAGATTGCTTGTTGCGTTAAATTCAGAATTACTCTCTCAGACTGAGTAATGGAAAAAAAGACTCCAGAAGGTTGCAGATACATCAGGATGCTGCCTGGATTAGAGAGCATGTCTTATGAGGGTAGGTTGAGTGAGCGAGGGTTTTTCTCCTTGGAGAGGAAGAGGAGGAGAGGTGACTTGATAGAGGTGTACCAGATGATAAGAGGCAGAGATCGAGTGGACAGTCAAAGACTTGCCCAGGGTGGAAATGCCTATTACGTTGGGGAGTTTAATTTCATGGTGATTGGGGTCAAGTTTAGGGGAGGTATCAGAGGTACTTTTTTTACACAGAAAATGGTGGCGATGTGGAATGCCCCGCCAGGGACTGGTGGTAGAGGAAAATACATTAGGGATGTTTCAGAAACTCTTAGATAGGCACATGGATGATAGAAAAATGAAGGGCAATTGAGAGGAAGGTGGGTGGGTGGGAGAGGGAGGGTGAAGTGAGATGCTGGGAGGGGATAGGTGTAAAAGGTAAAGGGCTGAAAAAGGAATCTGATAGGGGAGGAGAGCGGACCATGGGAGAAAGGGAAGTCGTAGCGGAACCGGGGGAGGTGATGGGCAGATGAGGAGAAGGGAAGGAATGAGTGGGGAATGGACAAAGAGAGAAGGGGAGGGGAAATAAATATTTGGAAGTTAGAGAAGTTAATGTTCATGCCATCAAGTTGGAGGCTCCTCAGATGTAATTTGGGGTGTTGATAGTGTTCAGCTTATCGATCCCTGTGAGGCTTTGAGGAATGGCATCCTTGGAAAAGGAGAAAAAGAGGGAGGGGAGGTGAGAAGGTAATGGAATTTAGAAAAACTGTTGTGGCTAACACAGGTCAAAGGGAACCTGGGATACCACTGATGCAAGTTCCAGTTTATTGTCAGAAGTGTACATACCCAGGGTATCGAAAGCACAAGTGAGAATCAGAATCAGGTTTAATATCACCGGCATATGTAGTGAAAATGTGTTGTCGTGTGGCAGCAGTACATTGCAATGCATAATAAAAGCTGTGACTTACAGTACATATGCAGATTATATGTATTCACCGTTTACACTAAATAGTTAAATAAGTAATGCAAAAATGGACATAAAAAGCAGTGAGGTAGTGTTCATGGGTTCAATGTCCATACTGAAGTCTCATGGCAGAGGGGAAGAAGCTGGTTTTAAATCATTGAGTGTGTTCCTTCAGGCTCCTGTACCTCCCTTCTGACGGTAGCAATGAGAAGAGGGCACGACCTGGGTGATGAAGACCCTTCATGATGGATGCCACCTTTCTGAGGCATCGCCCCTTGGAGATGTCCTGGATACTACGGAGGCTGGTACCCATGATGGAGCTGACTGAGTTTACAAGTCTCTGCAGCTTACTCCGAGGCTGTGTAGTAGCCCCCGCCCCCACATGCCCCCACCCCCATACCAGACGGTGATGCAGCCGGTTAGAATGCTCTCCGCGGCACATCTGCAGAAATTTTCCAGTGTTTTTGGCGACGCAGACAACAACAATTTCTATAAATTACAAAAAGAATATATCAATAATGAGTAAACAATGCATAAATAGTGAGGAAGTGTTTGTAGCAACAGCATAAGTTAACATAGATAGAAAGCTACATACAAAACTTACACAGCAAAATAAATCAAATGCAAGAAATATAGTCAAAGTTCAAAATAAATTTATTATCGAAGTACCTACGTCACTATACACCACCCTGAGATCACTTTCTTGCGGGCATTCACAGTAGAACAAAGAAATACAACAGAATCTAGGAAAACACACACAAAATGCCGGAGGAGCTCAGCAAATCAGGCAGCGTCTATGGAAATGAACAAACAGTCGACATTTCAGGCCGAGACCCTTCCTCAAGACTGGAAAAGAAGGGGGAAGATGCCAGAATAAAAAGGTAAGGGGGGGGGGGGAAGGAGGGTAGCTGGAAGGTGATGGGTGAAGCCAGGTGGGTGGGAAAGGTAAAGGGCTGGAGAGGAAGGAATCTGATAGGAGAGGAGAGTGGATCGTGGGAGAAAGGGAAGTAAGAGGGGCGCCAGGGGGAGGTGATAGGCGGGTGAGGAAAGGTAAGAGGCTAGAGTGGGGAGTAGAGGGGGGGGGATCATCTTTCTACCGGAAGGAGAAATCCATATTCATGTTGGGGGCTACCTAGACGGGATATAAGGTGTTGCTCCTCCACCCTGAGGGTGGCCTCACCTGGGCACACGTTGGGATCGACACGATGGGAATTAACATGTTCGGCCACTGGGGAGTTCCGCTTGCGGTGGATGGAGCGGAGGGTTCCCCCAACCTGACAGGTCTCACCGATGAAGTTTGGTGAGCCTCAGTGGGGGGTCGACCTGCATTGGCAGCGCCAGCTTGGCACCCATCTCCGGGGTCCGATCCGATGTAGCGTCGGTGTCTTCAGAGTCGCAGAACCAGGCCCTTCAGCCCATCGAGTCCTTGCCGAGCCGTTAGTCCGTATAGTCGGTCCCATTGACCTCCACCATCCAAACTTCTCTGAAATGTTGGCATTAAGTCCGCGCCCACCAGGTGCTGCTGGCTCCTTCAGTTCGATTCGAGGCAGCGAGGGAGAAGCTGCTGTTGAACGTTGAGTTGGGGGTGGGGGGGGTTCAGGCTCCTGTACCTCCTGCCTAATGGCATCATTGAGAAGAGGGCGTGGCCACACGGTGATACCCAACTTTCTGCAGGTAGGGAGAGCTGTACCTACGGTGGAACTGGCTGACAGAAAATTGCTAATTTTATTTTTAAAGTCAGTGCTGGGGAGCAGAACTAATCGTTCTTTTCACCTGGTCTAATTGTGCATTTGTATGATACGTTGAAAATCAGCTGTACTAATGGAAATCGACCGTTTGCTAGTTTATGTATTTTCAGTATAATGCATTGCCGATAATTACAAAATGAAGCACTGTCCGTCCCCAAATATTATCCCCAGGACACTGCTAAATATTCTATAATTCCCCATTTAAATTAACTTTTCCCTGTGTTAACTCCAGACCAGGAGGCACCAAAACGGTTTGGCTCGGGAGGTTCCGTCCGGGCCCGGGATGGTGCGCAGACTGCGGTGCTGATCCCAATCCCAGATCGTCTGGGATCCAACAGGCCACGACTGATGAAGGCTCTCGGCCCGAAACAGCGACTCTTTATTCCCCTCCATAGATGCTGCCCGACCTGCCGAGTGCCTCCGGCGTTTTATGTGTTTGGCACAGGACTACCAGCATCTGCAGAACCTCTTTTTCAGGGTTGTTTTTTTGGGAGGGAGACAGACTTCTTGGAGAACCCTATTTGTTAACTGTTGTTTGTAAATGCATGACAACAGATTTGACTTGTCCATCTATTTCAGGGCTTCCCAAACTGGGGTCCACGGCTCCCTTGCTCAGTGGTATCGTTTTAAGGCTTAAAACAAGGTTGGGACCCCCTGATCTACACTAACCTGCACGTCACAGACTGACCACCACCGCTGACCCTTCCCCTCTCTTCCTTACATCGACCCCCTCCCCTCCCCCTCACTCCTGACGAAGTTTATGGAGTTCGTCCCCTCCTCCCGCACAGACGCTGCTTGATCCACTAACTGCTTGTTGTCACAAACTTGCCCCCTGTCACGGGAGGGCAACGCGAAGGAGGGTGCCCATCAGAGGGACGGGCACCATCTCAGGGAGACCGACCAGCTGGGTGACAGGACCGGGGAGCCGGACGTTTCCTGACTGTCCCGGTCCGGTAGGCAGCAGAGAGAGCAGTGGACCACGGACACATCCCTCCCCACCCCCGGGAAGCTCCGCCCAAAGAAGGCAACATCTGTCAAAGATCTCCACCGTCTGGCCCATGCCATCTTGCAACTACCATCGGGAGGGAGGTACAGAAGCCTGAAGTCCCACTCCACCTGGTTCAAGAACAGATGCTTCCCTGCATCTATTTGGTTCTTGAACCGACCAGCTCAGCCCTAATTTTTTTTTAAATATTCATTTACGTGCCAGCTAATTTATTGTTGCCCTTGAGAAGGTGGTGATGAGCTGCTTTCTTGAACCGCTGTAGTCCCTGAGGTGTAGGTACACCCTCAGTGGAGTTAGGGAGGGAATTCCGTGATTTTGACCCAGTGACGGTGACAGAACGGCGATATGTTTCCAAGTCAGGGTGGAGAGTGGCGTGGAGGAGGATTTCCAAGTGGTGGTGTTCCCAGTACGGCGATACTCGGATCACTTTCATCCCTCTGCGCTGAAATGAGCTGTCTTTATTTTAATCCTGTGTTTCCTTATTTTAAAAAATTGTGCATAACTTCTGTCCAACTTGTTTTTCTTGTGAATGGTGCTTATGTGCTGCTAAATGCCTATGGTGTTGCTGCAAGTCGGTCTTTGCATCTGTGAATAAAGAGGAAGGGTTAAAAAATAAAGATTAACTTTATTTGTCACGCGTACTTTGAAATACATGGGTTTGCATTCTGAGAATGGGGGTGAGGGTAGGGGGTGGCAGACGTGCGGTGGCGGGGAGACCACGGCGGGAATTGAACCCGGATCACTGGGGCTGCAAAGCGTTACCCTGACCGCTAAGCCACCACGCCCCCCCCCCTTGTTATGTAACGTCTGAGAAGTTTGTGTTGGGATATTCCTGGGAATAGCGTCCAATAGTATGGAAAATCGATGCGTGAGGCCGGATTATTGGAGCGATGTCACATTTGCAACAGTGCGTGGCTCTCGGTGTAGAAAGTAACCTTGCAAAAACGTTGGGAGGTGGGGTTGGCAACACGGCTGGTGGGAAGTCCAATATGTATCAAAGTACATACATGTCACCATAAACTACCCTGAGGTTCGTTTTCTTGCAGGCATTCACTGTAGAAAAATACAGTGGAATCAATGAAAAACGAGACACAAAGACTGACAAACAACCTGTGTGCAAAAGAAATAAAACTGAATCGAGAGGGAGAGAGAGAGAGAGACAAGAGAGATTGAGTGAAATTGAGAGAGGGGGAAGAGACCAGGGAAGGAAGAGAGAGGGGCGGGAGGGAGAGAGAGGAGAGGAAGGGATAGAGAGAGGGAGGGGAAGGGAGAGAGAGAGAGAAGGGGGAGAGAGCGAGGAGGGAGGGAGACAGAGGAGAGGCGGTGGAGGGAAAGTGAGGGGAGAGAAGGGAGAGGGGAGGGAGAGAGGAGAGGGGAAGGGAGAGAGAGGGGAGGGGGGAATGAGAAGGAGTGGGAAGGGAGGGGGAGGAGAAGGGGTAGAGGGAAGAGAGGGGGAAGATGGGGAAAGAGGGGTGAGTGGGGGAAGGAGGGGTGAGAAGGGGAAGAGGAGGGTGAGAAGCTGGAGGGGAGGGGAGGGCAAGAGTGACGGGGACGGTGAGAAGGAGGGGTGGAGTGGGAGCAGGGGAGAGCGGAGCGGGAGTTGGGTGGAGGACGAGGAGAAGGGGGTGGGGAGAGGGAGGGGTATGAGGGGAGTGAGTGTTAGGAGGATTTTATTGGGATTGGGCTGTCTATCAGCGACGTGCAGGGGTAGGGAGTAGTTGCTTTTTGGAGGTGTGTTTAGACAGAGAGTGCGGGGGAGTGAGCAGGAAGTGTGTGAGAGTTTGAACAGGTCCCCGGGGTGGAGTCAGCAGAAAGCGGAAAACAGCGCGGCGACAGTCCGTGTCGGGGGGCAGCGGCCGTGGCCGCGGAGAGCTGCCGGGATTCCGATGGGTAGGGGGCGAGGCTGAGCTCGAACCGAGTCGGTGGCGGCCGAGGGGCCACAGCGTTTCGGAGCGGAACCAGCGTCGGCGTTCAGCGGGCCGGATGGACGCGCTGTTGCTCACCGCCAACGTGGGCTCCCTCTTCGACGATGTGAGTAGGACACCCCAGGCTGCGGGAGTGCTGGAGCTACCCTGAGGTGGGAGGGGGCAGTGGTCGGTATGTAGGAACCACGTCCGGAGGAAGGGCTGGTGTTCGTCTCAGGGTGGGGTGATGGTCGAGTGTAGTGGGACAGAGCACCCCAGGGTGCCGGGGGAGGTGGGGCTGGGAGCGGCAGAGCTGCCTCAGACACCCACACGGCACCCCCAAGAGCAGATCCCTCGTCCGGCCCCCTCCCCCGGGTTAGATCCCTCGTCCGGCCCCTTCCGTAGGAGCGGATGCCTTGTCCAGCCCCCTTCCCAGGACAGATCCCTATTCCCCAAGGCAGATCCCCTGTCTGGCCCCCACTACAGGGGCAGGTGCCTCCTCCTCCCCCCCCCCCCCCCCGGAGCAAATCCATCCTTCCAGTTCTGTCCCCAGGGGCAGATGCCTCCTCCCGCCCCCCCCCCCCCAGCAGATCTCTCCCAGGGGCAGATCCATCCTCCAGCCGCTTCTCTTCTGAGCGGGGGGAGGGCACGGGAGTGCAACATCCCATATCCAACACACAGGTCGCAGAGATGGTTGGTGAGGGGTTAAACTCTTCTGGTTTCTTTTGAATTTGTGCTCACTTCGGGTGGGGTTCCTGATGACGGTCACGTTTGTGCACAAGAGCAGTGAGGTCGGGCACAGTACGGGGCTTGGGGGGACATCCCGGGCACCTAGATACAGACAATGCACAGGGCTTCGGAAAAAAGGAGACTTTTTTTTGCTCTAATGCCTTGTTTTAAGTGATCCGAGAAAAGTTTATGGTAGTACAAGAGGTGGTCACTTGTGTTCTGAACTTGTTAGGGACGGTGTCGGTCACTGATCGCCGAGGGGCAAGGGGGGGGGATGAGTCGGATGGTGGGTATTGGTGGTAGACGCCAACTTCTTGAGGCATCAGCTGTAGATGCCCCCAGTGGTGGGGAGGGCCGTGTCCACTACTCTAAGTGGCTCACTTATTAACCTACTCCAAGATAAGTGGAACCCTTCCCTCCCACATAACCCTCCATTTTTCTTTCATCCACACAACTATCTGAGAGTCTGTTCCATGCTCCTAATGTATCTGCACATATCTCCACCATTGACAGTGCATTCCATGTGCCCACTGCTCTCTGTGTAAAAAAAAAGCTTACTTTTGATATTCTCCCCTGCACTGTCCTCCAATCCAGTTCAAGTTATGCCTTCTTCTATCAGACATTTCTGCTCTGGGAGGAAGGCACCGCCTGTCCACTTGATCCATACCTCTTACCATCTTGTACTCCTCTATCAAGTCACCTCTGGACTTCCCGTTTTCCAGAGGAAATACCTCAAAGCTTTCCCACCATCCAGCTGCTGGAAGAGTGATGGAACGCTCCCGGCTTGCCAGGGTGAACGTGACTCCAACAGCCAATTTGTGCACATTTACAGGCAGCACACATCATTTCTTTCCAGCCCCGAAGAAGGGTCTCGGCCCAAAGCGTCATTTCCACTGACGCAGCCCGGCCTGCTGAACCCCTCCCGCGTTTTGTGTGAGTTGCTCCATTATCAAGGGCCCCCTCCGTCCAAGCCGTGCTCTCTCCTTGCTACTACCATCGGGAAGGAGCCTCAAGTTCCACCTCACCAGGTTCAGGAACAATTATTACCCTACAATCCTGAACCGGCGTGGATAACTTCACTCACCTCAACTCTGAACTGATTCCACAACCCCCAGGCTTGCTTACAATTCATGCTCTCAGTAGTTTTTTATATATATGTTTGTACAATTTCTCTTCTTTTGCACATTGGTTGCTTGGCAATCTTAGTTTATGTCTTGTTTTCATAAATGCTGTTGTATTTCTTTATTTTCCTGTAAACACCTGCAAGAAAGTGAATCTCAAAGTAGTAAAATCTACGTACTTTGATAATAAATTTGCTTTGACAGAGAAGCCTAGTTGGCAACTCTGGATCCAGCACCCAGTACACTAATTCCCTACACCACCACCAGTACTGTGGCTGCAGTGTCAACCGTTTACAACATCCCTAATCAGAATCAGGTTTATTATCGCTGACATATATCACGAATTTTGTTTTTTTTTGTGTGGCAATACATAAAATTACTACAGTACTGTGCAAAAGTCTTAGTCACCCGAGCTACATATATACACCTCAGAATTAGAATCAGGTTTAATATCACCGGCATACATTGGGAAATTTGTCGTCTTTGTGGCAGCAATGCAAGGCAATATAGAGAGAAAAGCAGGTTAATTAAATAACAAGTACACAAATAGAAAAAAACAAATAGTGAGGTTCATTGTCCATTCAGAAATCGGATGGCAGAGGGGACGACGCTGTTCCTGAAGTGTTGAGTGTGTGCCTTCAGGTTTCTGTACCTCCTTCCTGATGGTAGCAATGAGAACGAGGCATGACCTGGGTGTTGAGGGTCCTTAATGCTAGCCTTATGCACAGTACTGTCTATGTAATGTATTTAATATTTTAGTAATATTTGAGAAATATTGTAAGTATATTGTTTGAATAAGCATTCTTTATTGTTTACGTAATTCATTGCAGGTTATATGTAAAAGTACGTCACTAAAAACAAAGTACAGGAGTATTCTGGGCTCCCATGTTTTTCTTTTGATTAACTTCTGCAGTTACAAAACATAATATATTGCAAAAGTAGTGAGGAAGTGCTCATGGGTTCTTAGTCTGTTCCGTGATCTGATAGCGGAGGGGAAAAGCTGTTCCTGAATCGTTGAGTGTGTGTCTTCAGACTCCTGTACCTCCTCCCTGATGGTAGCAATGTGAAGACGGCATGGTGGTGGGGGTCCTTAACGATGGATGCATTCTTCTTGAAGCATTGCGATCTGAGAAGTTGGCTGAGTTTACAGCCCATTGCAGCTCTTTCTGATCCCAGGCTGTGCACCCCGCCCCCCCCCCCACCCCCAACATTAGACGGCGATGCAACCAGTTAGAATGCTCTCCGTGGTACAGCTGTAAAAATCTGCGCGTCTCTGCTGACATACCAAAGGTTCAAAGTACATTTGTTATCAAAGCATGATTACTGTATGCAATCTTGAGTTTCATTTCCTTACAGGCAGCCACTAAACACAGAAACACAATGGAACCCATTTTTAAAAAAGAGAAAGCTGTCAGACACCCAGTGTCAGGAGAGGGAAAAAAAACGAATCATGCAAATAATAAAAGTAAGGAATAGCATTCAGAACTGAAGTTCACAAAAGTGAGTGCACAGCCAGGCATCACCACAGCCGATTCAGGAGCAGGCCACAGCAACAGGTTACCGCGGTTACTTGCCCAGGATGCTCTGTCATGACCTCCCAAACCTGCCGTCTCTCCCAAGAACAGGGGTGGTTTCAAGTGAACACCGTCACCAATAGGTTCCCCACGTTCTTGACCTGGAAAAATATCACCAGTCCATCATCACTGAGTCTGACCTGAGGATTGAGGTTGCTGAGGATCTTTATCCAGAAGGACATCCCTCAACACTCAAGGACAGTTGGAGATGATTGCAAGAAATGTTCACATCCCATGTAGCAATGGACTGGTAATAATGTCTCAATCATTGTCTCTCTTGCTTGGTACATTCATTGAGGATGAGGTACAAACTGCACACTGGGGGCACTTTCCTGTTGTAATGTGAACAAAGACACAGGAGAGATGCAGCTGGTAGATACAGAAGTAGCCTTTTATTCAACAGAATGAGACACTCTGGAGGTAGAGGCCTGCTCGACCCAATATACATGACATTTTATATGCTAAAGATCAAAGGACAACTCTATATTTACATGCGATGTATCGACAATGCTTCAATTTCCTTCTTTTCACCCATACTCCAGATCTCCAAAATTAATGTTAATCTGGTTTTTCCATTAACTACTGACTACAGCTCTAGAAGCCTATTGTCCAGGGCTGCATTTTAAATTTAATCCGCAGGCCACATCCAGGTCTAAAGACTGGTTGCTGAAGTTAATATTTTGCTATTTAACCTAACTACAGAATGTGGCCTAACAGGCCCTTAGTATAGGCCATTGATGACCTCCTGTCTCCATTGTCCAAAGACAACGATCTGGCTGGAATTCATCAATGTTTCTGTAATCTGTTGTATCCATTGTACAGGAGATTGGCCTCTACAGCTTCACCAGAGCCCTGATGGCAGGCCGTAACCATCTCCATCTCTCTCGATGGGGACGCAGGGCTGGACTTTGAGAGGCCCACGTTGGATAATTCAACTTCAACAGCTTCACTGTCAAGCCAGTCTTAACCTTGCCTGTGGCAGGGGTCAGGGAAGCTGGTGAGAGACCCTGCCAAAGTCTATCATGGAGCGATACGGCATGGAACAGGCCCTTCTGCCCACTGACTTTGTGCTGACCATTATCCACCCATTTACACTGATTCAATTTTATTCTCCCTGCATTCCCATCAAATCACCCCCCACCCCGCCCGGAATCTAGCTCTCGCCACATGTGCAATTTACAGTTGCACAGTCTCTGGAATGTGGGCGGAAACCGGAGAACCCGGGCAAAGTCATGTGGATACAGGGAAAATGTGCAGACTTCACACAGACATGGCTGGGGGTCAGAATTGAACCCGGGTCTCCAGCTCTGTGGGTACAGCGACTCTACCCGCTGCGCCACTGACCCACCCCGTGACACACGCTGTCTCGCCCGGTGTGTTTTGATCTGCTGGTTGAATGGAGATGATGCACCTGGCCAGGTGTGCATCCTAATGGTAGCTGACCTCTGTTTCTCCAGCATTTTCACCCCAAACTTTCATCACGCCCACCATCTCTACCACAAGGCCATTTGATCTCTCTGTATCATGCTAAGAATTTGCTTTTTTTCATTCACTATTTGAGATCTAGGCATCCTTAAGGCCGGTGTTTATTCTCCACACATTCTCCTCTTTCAGCTGAACTTTACGGGCCAACCATCTGCGAGTCCAGATCAGGGGTTCTCAACATTTTTTACACCATGGACCCCTACCATTAACCGAGGGGTCTGTGTACCCCAGGTTGTGTCACCCACAGAACCGCCACTCACTTTTTGTTTCTCGCACCATTCTCTGTAACCTCTAAAGATTGTTGTGCGTGAAAATCCCAGGAAATCTGCAGTTTCTGAGAACATCAAATTACCACATCTGGCAGCAAAGATCTCTCCATGGTCGAAGTCAATTAGATCCCGTTTCTTCCCCATTCTGATGTTTGGTCTGAACAGCAACTGAACTTCTTGACCATGTCTGCATGCTTTTATGCATTGAGTTGCTGCCATAGAAGGTTGCAGTATAAGGTTCCAATATAACTCGGAGTCCTGCCATGTGCAGAAGTTCGCTGATGACACGGCCATAGTGGGGTGTGTCAGGAATGGACAGGAGGAGGAGTATAGGAAACTGATACAGGACTTTGTGATATGGTGCAACTCAAACTACCTGCGTCTCAATATCACCAAGACCAAGGAGATGGTGGTGGACTTTAGGAGATCTAGGCCTCATATGGAGCCAGTGATCATTAATGGAGAATGTGTGGAGCAGGTTAAGACCTACAAGTATCTGGGAGTACAGTTAGACGAGAAGCTAGACTGGACTGCCAACACAGATGCCTTGTGCAGGAAGGCACAGAGTCGACTGTACTTCCTTAGAAGGTTGGCGTCATTCAATGTCTGTAGTGAGATGCTGAAGATGTTCTATAGGTCAGTTGTGGAGAGCGCCCTCTTCTTCGTGGTGGCGTGTTGGGGAGGAAGCATTAAGAAGAGGGACGCCTCACGTCTTAATAAGCTGGTAAGGAAGGCAGGCTCTGTCGTGAGCAAAGTACTGGAGAGTTTAACATCTGTAGCTGAGCGAAGGGCGCTGAGTAGGCTACGGTCAATTATGGAAAACTCTGAACATCCTCTACATAGCACCATCCAGAGACAGAGAAGCAGTTTCAGCGACAGGTTACTATCGATGCAATGCTCCTCAGACAGGATGAAGAGGTCAATACTCCCCAATGCCATTAGGCTTTACAATTCAACCGCCAGGACTTAAGAACTTTTTAAAAGCTATTATTAATGCTTTTTGAGATAGTGATTTAGATGCATATCATATTTTTTACTGAGTTAAGTATTGTATGTAATTAGTTTTGCTACAACAAGTGTATGGGACATTGGAAAAAAAAGTTGAATTTCCCCATGGGGATGAATAAAGTATCTATCTATCTATCTATCTATCTATCTAATGAGCAGGTGCACGGATGTACCTGATAAAGTGGCGGCTGAGTGTAGAAATGATTACACCACAGAGGTTATTCTGTTCCCACCAGCCCTCCATCAGAGCACCTCAGTATCACTCTCTCGCTGTTCTATGTAGCCTTGCGATTCTTTCTTCGCCACATACTTAACCATTCCCCTCAAAGACCACAGTGAAATCTGCCTCCAACCACATCTTCAAACAGTGTATTCCAGATTCCAACCACACTGGGTTAAGATGACCCAGAATATATTCCTCTCCATCGATGTCTTTCCTGCTGAGTTCCTCCAGCATCTTGTGTGCGTGTTCCAGCATCTGCAGTATCTCCTGTGTTTTGTGTCAAATTGAGTTTTTTTTTCCTTGTGTTACTCTCAATTCTCCTTGCTTTGTTTTTACAACTGTGACATCTCAAACTCGAGCCCTCCAGTATTGCGGACAGCCTCCACTCTGCATTGTGTCCAGGGCCCTCCTCATTTCACACCTACTAACAGATCCCCCTGCACTCCTTGTACCAGGAATAACTATAATTCTTTTCTGGTTCTTCTCAAATATACTTGCATCGTTTCGGTAAAGTCTGAAAAGTCTACAAAGACTGGTGGATACAGCCCAGGCCGTCACAGCCAACAGCCTCCTCATCACTAAACACGTTTACAAGAAGCACTGCTTCAAGAAAGCAGCATCCATCATCGAAGACCCCCACCATCCAGGCCATGCTCTCTTCTTGCTACTACCATCGGACAGGAGGTACAGAAGCCTTAGGTCCCACACCACCAGGTTCAGGAACAGTTATTACCCCTCAACCATCAGGTCCCACACCACCAGGTTCAGGGACAGTTATTACCCCTCAACCATCAGGTCCCACATCACCAGGTTCAGGAACAGTTATTACCCCTCAACCATCAGGTCCCACACCACCAGGTTCAGGGACAGTTATTACCCCTCAACCATCAGGTCCCACACCACCAGGTTCAGGAACAGTTATTACCCCTCAACCATCAGGTCGCACACCACCAGGTTTTGGAACAGTTATTACCCCTCGACCATCAGATCCTGGAAGTTATTACCCTACAACCGTCTGTTCTGCCACTTCATTGTGGCCGATCCATTTTTCTCTCTCAGCCCCAATCTCCTGCGTTCATGCCCTAATTAATCAAGAACCTATCAACCTCTGCCTTAAATATACCCAATGACTTGGCCTTCACAGCCGCCTGTGGCGAGGAATTCCACAGATTCACCACTCTCTGGTTAAAAAAAATCCTCCTCATCTCCATTCTAAAAGGATACCCCCTATTCTGAGGCTGTGTCCTCTGGTCTTAGACTCCCCCACCTTAGGAAACGTCCTCTCCACATCCACTCTATAGAGGCCTTCTGACATTCGATAGGTTTCAATAAGGTCACCCCTCATTCTTCTGAATTCCACTGAGTAGAGGCCCAGAGCTATCAAACACTCCTGATATGTCAAGCCCCTCAATCCTGAAATCATTTTCATAAACCTCCTTTGAACCCTCTCCAATGTCAGTAAATCCTTTCTTAGAGAAAGAGGCCTAAAACAAATCAAGAACAGCAAAACAAGCCCCTTTCCCACCCACAGTCCTCCAACTCCAGGGCAGGTCTCCAGGTTTCGGCCATCTTGTCTTCTGCTCCTGGACTTCTGATTGACCTTCGAGCTCTGATCTTCAATGTCGACCCCTGGCCTAGCCGATAATGCGCCCAGAACTCCAGCCGAGCTCCGGGTGTGCCAGCCAGCTGGCCCTCGTGCTTCCTGCTGGCATGGCTTTCCAGCGCAGAGCAGAAGCCTGGCTTGGAGGTTCCCTTTGCCGCCTGTCCACATTGCTGGAATTTGAGCATGGAGTGGAATCCAGATCTCTTAACTCCTCCGTATCCCATCTCGAAACCAGAATCTGATCTCTAACTCACCCCTCTGTCATCAAAACCATCCTCATGGACATAAAACAACTAAGTCTGGGCCGTGATCTCGACGGAGACTGCAGTTCAGCGCCATCTTATTTATTGATTTAGCAATGCCACGTGGAGTCGGCCCTTTGTGCCATGCTGCCCAGCAACCATTGACAACCCCCGTTAACCCTAACAGGGACACTTTACAATGACCGATTAACCTACCCAGTACGTCTTTGGACTGTGGAAGGAAACTGGAGGGCCTGCTACGTTACCATGGCGATCTTGGAATGGAAAAGAAATTGTAGCTCCCTGCTCTGTGTATCGGCCTGTTCCTATTGACACGTCTGTAGGACACTTGGAGCTCCATTTATGTGGTCAGCTGATTTTTATTTGCATACGTTGATTTTGCCTTTTGTATTCAAGTGTTCACTTCCTTCTGATTGCTCCCGCCAGTGTTTACAACCCAACACTTGTCACAGCAGCAGATTCTGTTATGCATTTTTGTATATAATCTGGAACTTGACACCTGGATCGCTTCCTTTTTCGGAGCTTTAGATCTGGGAATGTGCCTGGACCAGACTGGTACCATCTCTTCCTCAAACACAGCCCCTCGCTGCTCGGGCTTCACCCGTCAACATTGGCTGCCGCATTACCTGGGTCAGTTCCGCTCTCAGTGCTGAAAGATAGATAGATAGATACTTTATTCATCCCCATGGGGAAATTCAACTTTTTTTCCAATGTCCCATACACTTGTTGTAGCAAAACTAATTACATACAATACTTAACTCAGTAAAAAATATGATATGCATCTAAATCACTATCTCAAAAAGCATTAATAATAGCTTTTAAAAAGTTCTTAAGTCCTGGCGGTTGAATTGTAAAGCCTAATGGCATTGGGGAGTATTGATCTCTTCATCCTGTCTGAGGAGCATTGCATCGATAGTAACCTGTTGCTGAAACTGCTTCTCTGTCTCTGGATGGTGCTATGTAGAGGATGTTCAGAGTTTTCCATAATTGACCGTAGCCTACTCAGCGCCCTTCGCTCAGCTACCGATGTTAAACTCTCCAGTACTTTGCCCACGACAGAGCCCGCCTTCCTTACCAGCTTATTAAGACGTGAGGCGTCCCTCTTCTTAATGCTTCCTCCCCAACACGCCACCACAAAGAAGAGGGCGCTCTCCACAACTGACCTATAGAACATCTTCCCCCCCCCCCCGCCTCGCACGGTAACGCAAAGAATTTGTGCGTTGTCCCCGCCACCGTGTCGGAGTTTGGTTTCATTCCACATTCCGGAGGTGAACGGGTAAGGGTTAGTAAGTTGTGGGGGTGCTACGTTGGCGCCGGGGGGGAGGGGGCATAGCAACACTCGCAGGCCGCACCTCCCTCCAGCACATCCTTGGCTGTGTTGGTTGTTGATACAAATGACATGCTTCACTGCATGTTTCAAAGTTCAAAGTAAGTTTATTATCAAAGTACGTATATGTCACCGTATACGGGACTGAGATTAATTTTCTTGTGGGCATACTCAATAGATCCATATTAACCAGAATAGAATCAGTGAATGACCACAGCAACCGGGCATTCAACCCGTGTGCAAAAGACAACTCTGCAAATATAAACAGCAAGAAATAATAGTAACAAATAAATAAGCAGTAAATATCGAGAATACGACATGAAGTGTTATTGAAAGAGAGTCCATAGGTTGTGGGAACATTTCAGTGATGGGGCAAGAAGTGAAGTTATTCCTCTTTGGTTCAGGAGCCTGATGGTTGAGGGGTAATAACTGTTCCTGTGTGGGTGTTGAGGCTCCTGTACCGTCTTCCTGATGGTAGCGTTGAGAAGAGAGCACGTCCTGGGTGGATGCTGCTTTCCTGCGACAGTGCTCGGTGGTGGGGAGGGATTTACCTGTGATGGACTGGGCCAAATCCACTACCTTTTTTTTTGTGTGTGTTTTGATGTACATGTGACAAAAAACTAATCTTTATAAGTGGCTTTGATCTAATTGTTGATGTTTATTTTTGAACTGTTTTTCCTGCTCCTCTTTTATAGTTAATCTGAACCTTATCATATCTCTAAAATGTTTCCCGACCAGAACTAGATGCACAAGCCCCTCCTAGAACCAGATCTTTCCTCATTCGCCTTCTCACTAGCCCCTCCTCATTCCCCAGAACCAGATTCTTCTCATTCCCCTCCTCATTCCCCAGAACCAGATTCTTCCTCATTCTCCAGAACCAGACCATTCCTCATTCCCCTCCTCACCAGCCCCTCCTCATTCCCCAGAACCAGATTCTTCTCATTCCCCTCCTCACCAGCCCCTCCTCATTCCCCAGAACCAGACCATTCCTCATTCCCCTCCTCACCAGCCCCTCCTCATTCCCCAGAACCAGACCATTCCTCATTCCCCTCCTCACTAGCCCCTCCTCATCCTCCAGAACCAGACCATTCCTCATTCCCCTCCTCACCAGCCCCTCCTCATTCCCCAGAACCAGACCATTCCTCATTCCCCTCCTCACTAGCCCCTCCTCATCCTCCAGAACCAGACCATTCCTCATTCCCCTCCTCACTAGCCCCTCCTCATCCTCCAGAACCAGACCATTCCTCATTCCCCTCCTCACCAGCCCCTCCTCATTCCCCAGAACCAGACCATTCCTCATTGGACCAGAAATGAACTGCTTTAAAAATATATCCTGGCCACATTTCAAAACTCTTTTCCCCTTCTCTGCCTACAACACTATCACTAGTCCTTCGAATGCCAAATTTTTCTATGGCTAGTGCACACACAAATGAGCATTTGGGGGAGGGTGGAGTGGATTTGTCAGCTGCTGACTTCTGCCACCACAGAAATCACTGTGTGGCTGTATTTCTGACTTGAGGACTGTCTGGGGTCTGGACCGTTCACAGGAACGGAATCTGGCTTAACAGCTTTGCACAGAGTAGATGGGCCGAAGAGACTGGTTCTGTGTTATAGTACTCTGGGACTCTAACCTGGGGAGTATCTGTGCCATCTGAGTTCGCCAGCTTCGTTTAAATCCCCAGCGAAGTCACAGTCAAAGTTTACTGTCAGATGGACGAGTCCGCCTGTGCACAGGTGCAACGGAAAACTCGCAGCAGCCTCTCAGGCCCAGAGCCTCCAGTATACCACACTGACAAGAAAAACAAATTATACGAGAGAGAGCCCACGTAGAACAAAGAAAACAATGTTGATTGTACAGCCAAGTGGTCACGGTGATGCTAAACCATAATGACTTGAGTAATAATGATTTGGGGTTGTGCCATTGGTTCGAAAACTCAACAGTTGACTATATTGCACTGTTGTTTTTGATAGTCTCTCAGATCAGGGTCTCTTTGGTGCTTTTGCTGTGGGTTGTGTACTGGTGGGGGGGTGGTGAATGCTTTAGCCGGTGCTTGTGGGGGGGGGGGCTTATCTACTATCATTCATTCTTTGTGGTTTCTTGTTTCGTGGATGTCTGTGAAGAGTAAGAATTTCAGGTTGTATACTGTATACATTGATATTAAATTGAAACCATTTGAAGGGAAGTGGCTGCACCTGAATAGCAGAGCAGACTGATGGGCCGAATGGCCTGCTACTGTTCCTATGGCTTGAAGTCCTGTATTTGCTCCCATCGCTTCCCTCTCTACAGATGCTGCCTGACTTGCCGAGTGTTTCTGGAATTTTCTGTTGCTTTTTAATGTTTCAGATCTTTATTACCACAGACACTCTGTCAATCGCTCCTCCAGAAACGCTCATTAAGCCTTCACTCCTCGTCATCTGTCACACCTGCCTGTGCGTCCACCAAGCACTCCCTCCCCTCTCACTACCTACATCAACAAACTCCCTCCCCTCTCACTACCTACATCAACAAACTCCCTCCCCTCTCACTACCTACATCAACAAACTCCCTCCCCTCTCACTACCTATATCAACAAACTCCCTCCCCTCTCACTACCTATATCAACAAACTCCCTCCCCTCTCACTACCTACATCAACAAACTCCCTCCCCTCTCACTACCTACATCAACAAACTCCCTCCCCTCTCACTACCTACATCAACAAACTCCCTCCCCTCTCACTACCTACATCAACAAACTCCCTCCCCTCTCACTACCTACATCAGCAAACTCCCTCCCCTCTCACTACCTACATCAACAAACTCCCTCCCCTCTCACTACCTACATCAACAAACTCCCTCCCCTCTCACTACCTACATCAGCAAACTCCCTCCCCTCTCACTACCTATATCAACAAACTCCCTCCCCTCTCACTACCTATATCAACAAACTCCCTCCCCTCTCACTACCTATATCAACAAACTCCCTCCCCTCTCACTACCAATATCAACAAACTCCCTCCCCTCTCACTACCTACATCAACAAACTCCCTCCCCTCTCACTACCTATATCAACAAGCTCCCTCCCCTCTCACTACCTATATCAACAAACTCCCTCCCCTCTCACTACCTATATCAACAAACTCCCTCCCCTCTCACTACCAATATCAACAAACTCCCTCCCCTCTCACTACCTACATCAACAAACTCCCTCCCCTCTCACTACCTACATCAACAAGCTCCCTCCCCTCTCACTACCTATATCAACAAACTCCCTCCCCTCTCACTACCAATATCAACAAACTCCCTCCCCTCTCACTACCTACATCAACAAACTCCCTCCCCTCTCACTACCTACATCAACAAACTCCCTCCCCTCTCACTACCTACATCAACAAACTCCCTCTCCTCTCACTACCTACATCAACAAGCTCCCTCCCCTCTCACTACCAATATCAACTCCCTCCCCTCTCACTACCTACATCAGCAAACTCCCTCCCTTCTCACTACCTACATCAACAAGCTCCCTCCCCTCTCACTACCAATATCAACTCCCTCCCCTCTCACTACCTACATCAACAAACTCCCTCCCCTCTCACTACCTACATCAACAAACTCCCTCCCCTCTCACTACCAATATCAGCAAACTCCCTCCCCTCTCACTACCTATATCAGCAAACTCCCTCCCCTCTCACTACCTACATCAACAAACTCCCTCCCCTCTCACTACCTATATCAGCAAACTTCCTCCCCTCTCACTACCTATATCAACAAACTCCCTCCCCTCTCACTACCTACATCAACAAACTCCCTCCCCTCTCACTACCTACATCAGCAAACTCCCTCCCCTCTCACTACCTACATCAACAAACTCCCTCCCCTCTCACTACCTGCATCAACAAACTCCCTCCCCTCTCACTACCTATATCAGCAAACTTCCTCCCCTCTCACTACCTACATCAACAAACTCCCTCCCCTCTCACTACCTACATCAACAAACTCCCTCCCCTCTCACTACCTGCATCAACAAACTCCCTCCCCTATCACTACCTACATCAACAAACTCCCTCCCCTCTCACTACCTGCATCAACAAACTCCCTCCCCTCTCACTACCTACATCAGCAAACTCCCTCCCCTCTCACTACCTATATCAGCAAACTTCCTCCCCTCTCACTACCTACATCAACAAACTCCCTCCCCTCTCACTACCTACATCAACAAACTCCCTCCCCTCTCACTACCTGCATCAACAAACTCCCTCCCCTATCACTACCTACATCAACAAACTCCCTCCCCTATCACTACCTACATCAACAAGCTCCCTCCCCTCTCACTACCTACATCAGCAAACTCCCTCTCCTCTCACTACCTACATCAACAAGCTCCCTCCCCTCTCACTACCTATATCAACAAACTCCCTCCCCTCTCACTACCTACATCAACAAACTCCCTCCCCTCTCACTACCTACATCAACAAACTCCCTCCCCTCTCACTACCCCGTAAACTGAGTTCAAATCCCATCGCAGCTGTTCTGGAATTTAAATTTTTTCAGCAATCTGGCATTTGAAAAGAACTTTGAAAATGTCTTGCAATCCTGCTTTATCTTTGCCTGGGAAAGATTAATAAAGCGGAGTAATCTTGGTAAATGTGACTGGATTGTTTTGAAAAATATCTGGGTTTGCTAAAATTCTTTTGTGGAGCGGTGGTGTGGGCTTCAGTTCAGAATGCTGTTTTCTTGTGTTTATTGTTAGCATGATTTGTTTTACTTTATGTCCGTTGGTCTTTATTTTTTATGGATTCTTTTGGTTTCTTTGTTTTGTGACCGTCTGTCAGGGTTCGAATCCCAGGGTGTATAATGTATTTGTACTTGAATAATAAATGTCCTTTGAACTTTGATGAACCGAGCCAGGAATTCTGTTCCAGAGCTTCGACTGCACGTCTCCCTGTCCACCATTTTTTATACCTCAGAATTGTTTTGTACTTTCCTTGTGAACGCTGCTTCTCTGACACTCTGAGCTTGTGATACTGTTGCAGGCATTCATGGGACTTTGCAATGGGGGGGGGGGGGGGTCCTTGCCTTTCCAGACAGGCTAGAAGAGAGTGAGTGAGTGTGTGTCTCTCTCTCTCTCTCTCTCTCTCTCTCTCTCTCTCTCTCTCTCTCTCTCTCTCTCTCTCTCTCTCTCTCGATGGGAGACAGGCGACAGAACGACAGAATCTTGCTTTGATAAAATCATGCTTCCAGTGAGCTTAGGTTGGGCCTGTCCTCACGAGACAACCCCCTCGTCCCTGGTACACTAGCTCCAGCGTAAATATCTTTCCTCTCTCTTGCAGAACTGTACTCAGTGCTGTGGTGTGACCTTGCATGGTTTCAGCAAGACTTCCTGTCTTCTCTACTCCCATCTCTGTTCCAGTAAACACTGACTTTCCGTTTTCCTGCCCGGTATTTCCCAGACCTGCAGCTTGACGATCCCGTCCTGACGCAGGGTCGAAACGGAAAACGTGGCCAATTCCTTTCCTCCCCCAGACGCTGCTCGACCTGCTGAGTTCCGCCACGTTTCTCCAGATCGCAGCGCCTGCCACATCCCCTGTTGACTCTGTTTCATTTGAGGGTTCCCAGATCCCCCGCTCACAATTAGATATCAGAATGTTACAGCACAGCTGAGGCTGTTTGGCCCACGATATCGTGCCGACCTTTAAACCCACTCAACCTAACCCGTCCCTCCACACAGCCCATCAATTTTCTTCCATCCATGTGTCCCTCTACGAGTCTCTGAAATGTAATCCGGTTTAGTATACTGTACCAGCATATGTTGTGAAATTTGTTGTTTTGCAGCAGCAGTCCATTACAATACACAGTGATAAAAACTGTGAAGTACATTTAGGTGTATATGGTGGTGGTTGACAACCTTCTGCCTGAAAGGACAGTGATGATCTTCACAAGCCTGGGCAGAGGGTGTGGAGATCCTGAGATGCCCAGACGTCGGGATCCCCCTCTTGGCCTCACCAGTGGAGTCCAAAGGAAAGATTATGTAGCACGGGCTTGGCTGCAGGAGCTGCCGGAAGGATGTTCAACAGCGTCCAGCCACCTTAGGGGCCCCACTCCGGATTTGCTGTCTGGGTTTACTCCCGTAGCCTTCAACTGTCCCAGGGCTGCGCATGTGCATGTATATATATATATGTACACACACGCACACACACCCGCACGCACACACACACACACACACACTCACACACACACACACCCGCACGCACACACACACACTCACACACACACTCACACACACACACACACACTCACACACTCACTCACACACTCACACACTCACACGCACACACGCACACACACACACACGCACTCACACGCACGCACACACACACACACACACATACACACACACACACACACTCACACACTCACACACACACACACACACACACACACACACACACACACAAAGGTTAAATTAAATAAGTAGTGCAAAAACAGAAATAAAAAGTAGTGAGCAAGTGTTCATCGGTTCAATGTCTATTCAGAAATCTCATGACAGAGGGGGAGAAGCTATTCCTGTCCCTCCTCCCTATTGGTAGCAATGAGAAGAGGGCATGTCCTAGGTGATGGGGGTCCTTAGTGATGAACGTTGCCTTTTTGAGGCATCGCTCCTTGAAGACGGCTTGGATACGACTGAAGCTAGTGCCCATGATGGAGCTGACTGAGTTTACAAGTCTCTGCAGCTTGCTTTGATCCTGTGCAGTGCCCCCACCCACCCCATACCAGACGGTGGTGTAGCCAGTCAGAATGCTGTAGAAATTTGCGAGTGTCTTTGGTGATAAGCAAGTTTCCTCAAACTCCTAATGAAATATAGCCACTCTTGCTCCCTCTTTGTAACTGGATGTGTAGTGGAGGGGGGTGCTGACTGGCTGCATCTCGGCCTGGTATGGGAACACCGATGCCTTTGAGCAGAAATTCCTGCAAAAGGCTGTGGATTTGGCTCAGTACATCACGGGTAAAGCCCTCTCAACATCGAGCACATCTGCGTGGAACGCTGTCGTAGGAAAGCAGCATCCATCGTCAAAGATCCTCACCACCCAGGCTATGCTCTCTTCTCACTGCTGCCATCAGGTAGAAGGTACAGGAGCCTCAGGACTCACACCACCCGGTTCAAGAACAGTTACTACCCCTCAACCATCAGGCTCCTGAATAAAACAGGGTAACTACACTCACTTGCCCTCCCCACAACCAATGATCTCATTTTAAGGATTTAACTCATGCACTCGTTCTTCATTAATATTTGTTTATATTTGCATTTGCACACTTTGTCGTCTTCTGCACTGGCTGATCTTTCACACTGTTCTATAGATTAGCTGAGCACGCCTGCGGGAAAATAAATCTCAGAATTGTACTTGGTGACATCTGTGTACTTTAATGATTAAATTCAGTTTGAACTTTGAACTCTACCCTGACAGCGAGTTCCGTATGCTCAGCGCTCTGTGTTTTAAAAAAAACTTGCCCTCGACATCCCTCCTCCATTACTTTCTTCCAAGCACCCAAAGATTAGGCCCCCGCTTATAGCCACTTCCGCCCTTGGAAAGAAATCTCTGACTATCCAGTTGATCGCATAGAACATCGAGCGTAGAAACATAGAACACTGAGTACGACATCACTACAGCACAGTACAGGCCCTTCGGCCCACAATGCCGTGCTGACCTTGTAACCTACTGTAGGATCAATCTAACCCTTCCCTCCCACCTAGCCCTCCATTTTTCTGTCTTCCAAATGCCAGCATCTCCGCTCTTCGCTGTGCCACGGTGGTGCGGTTAGCAGGCCCGCTGCCTCACCGCTCCAGCCCCCGACCTCCGGCGCTGCGCGTGGAGTTTGCACGTTCTCAGCACCACCATGTTTGTTTCCCCGGGTGCTCCCAAAGGCCGGCGGGTTGGTGGGTTAGTTGGCCCCTGCAAGTTGCCAGTGGATGAGTGCTGAGGGGGCCGATGGAAATGTGAGAGGAATAAAAATGGGCTGGGGTTGGCAGGGATTTGATGGGCTGAAGGGCCCGTTTCAAGCTGTCTGACTCTAATCCCCCAGTTTAAACAGAGGCTGACATTCCTGAGAAATGGGGAGGGATTTCTCCTTTGGGGACACTTTAGTGTGTGTGGTTGATATTTATTTACTTACAGCAGGGGTTCCCAACCTTTTTTATGCCACTAACTGGACCCCAGGTCGGGAACCCCTTGTTTGGAGATACCATGTCAAACAGATTCATCTGGCCCAACAAGCCACACCATACAGCAACCTACCGATTTAACACTAGCCTAATCACAGGACAACTTACAAAGACCAGTTACTCTACTAACCTGTACATGTTTGGACTGTGGGAGGAAACCGGAGCTCCCGGAGAGAATGTATGGACTCCTTACAGGCAATGGCGGGAATTGAACTCCAAACACCGATGCCCCGAGCTGTAATAGCATTGCGCTAACCGTGACGGTACTGATGCAGCCCTTTCTGGAGGCGGATTAATGCAGGCCCAGTCCGTGACTCCGCGCCTTCATGCCCGAATCCCTGGGCTCCTGTCACCCCACTCATCCTCTTCCTGGGTCCTGAGGCACCTGTGCCTCTTTCCTGATGGCAACAGTGAGAAGAGAGCACGGCCTAGATGGTGGGGGTCCTTGATGATGGATATTGCTTTCTTATTCAGCACTCCTTGCAGACGTTCTCAGTGTTGGCGAGGGCTTTGCCTGTGATGGGCTGGGCCATATCCACTACTTCCTGTAGGATTTTCCATTCGAGGGCATACCAGGCCATGACGCAACCTGTCGGGATACTTACACCGTGTATTTATAGAAATTTGTCAGAGTTTTGGGTAACATACTGAAACTTTGATAAACGTAAAGGAAACCCTGCATCAAGACTGAGAGGGGAGAAGCAAATTCACCTTCGGCCCTGACACAAGGCTTTGGTGCAGTCCATTGACGATTCTTTCCCTCCCAGAGATGCTGCTCGACCCGCTGGGTTCCTCCAGCAGATGGTACTTTGCTCCAGATTTGAATGTCTGCAGTCCCTCGTGTCTCTGTCCATGCTGACTGAGATGCCTGCCTGAACTAGGCCCACTTGACTGCGTTTGGCCTATAGCCTGCTGAATCTTTCGTATCTGTGTTTGTTCATTAAATGCCATGTCGTGTGAAGTGGGCGATCGTGGTCTCTCCAATGATCCAAAGGCACTTTTCTACAGAATTGGTTTGCCATTGCCTTCTTCTGGGCAGTGTCTTTACAAGATGGGTGACCCCAGCCATTATCAATCCTCCTTAGAGATTGTCTGCCTGGCGTCAGTGGTCACATAACCAGGACTTGTGATCTGCACTGGCTGCTCATACAACCATCCACCACCTGCTCCCATGGCTTCACGTGACCCTGATCGGGGGCTAAGCAGGTGCTACACCTTGCCCGAGGGTGACCTGCAGGATAGTGGAGGGAAGGAGTACCTCACACCTCCTTTGGTAGAGACGTATCTCCACACTGCCACCTGTGTATCTGGCCAAATGTCCTTTAAATGCAGCGGGACCTGCCTCTACCACTTCCTCTGGCAGCTCATTCCATATACACCCCCCCCCCACACCCCCGCAACCCTCTGGGTGAAAAATTTGCCCCTCCCATTCCCTTTGGATCTCTTCCTCGCTCTCTCTCTCATTATACCTGTACCCTTGTTATAGACTCCTCTGCCGGGTGGGGGGGAGAATCTGTGACCTTGCCCACACCCCTCATGATTTCATGCAGTTCCGGTAGTTTATCCCTCAGCCTCCTTCGCTCCAGCGTGTGGAAAGCGCTGCCAGAAGAGCACGGTACTGTAGTGGTCAGCACAACGGTTTACAGTACTGGCGATCCAGGTTCAATTCCCGCCACTGCCCGTAGTTTGTACGTTCTCCCCGTGACCACGTGGGTTCCTTCCCACGGTCCAAAAGTTAACTGGTCATTGTAAATTGTCCCATGATTAGGCAAGGGTTAAATTGCTGGGCAGCACAAATGGAGGCAGGAACATCAGAAACATCAGGAACATCAGAAACATCAGAAACATCAGAAACATTAGGAACATCAGGAATATCAGAAAAAAACTTAAGATAAGCTCATGGATGATAGAAAAATGGAGGCCTGTGTAAAAATGGAGATCTGTCTTAGAGCCAAAACAATTGCTGAAGGGCGTTTACTGTGAGCACCTGATGCGGATCTCAGAGGGGACTGTTCATTCCCCTCCATAGATACCGACTGTGCTGCTGAGGTCCTCCAGTGCATTGCTAGGCCTCTTGCTGCTGTAGTTTTGAGGAAGTTCGAAGAGAGCTGTAAGCGTGGCATTTCACACGGTGTGGGGAGGTGTGACCATCCTTACTCCAGGATCCCGTTGCCATTACCATGCAAAGTTTTTTTTAAAGTGGTGTTTATGACCATTTGAAGCTGAACTCAAATATAATTTCAGACTCAACACGAGGAAATCTGCAGATGCTGGAAATTCAAACAACACACACAAAATGCTGGTGGAACACAGCAGGCCAGGCAGCATCTATAAGAAGAAGCACTGTCGACGTTTCGGTCCGAGACCCTTCAGAGTCCTGATGAAGGGTCTCGGCCCGAAACGTCGACAACGCTTCTCCCTATAGATGCTGCCTGGCCTGCTGTGTTCCACCAGCATTCTGTGTGTGTTGTTGTTTGAATTTCAGACCACTTATTTCATGTAGGAATTTGGAGAAACATGAAATCAACTTTTATTGGATACAATGCATTTAATTGCATGATGCTTTGCAATAGATCAACTAAGCTAAAACTATTTTGTTGATGATTTTTGTTCATACTGAGTGTCTGAGGCTTGATGTCCAATAATAATCAGCTAGCATTGTTGGCTTCCAGTTGGTATCTGAGCTCATTTCTTTTTTTTGCGTTATTTATTTATTTCGTAATTTTTAATAATTTCACACCCTTGCACTGCAGCAAATTTCGTGTCATTGAAGTCCGAAGAACATAGAATTAGGATCAGGAGTTGGCCATCTGTCCCATTGAGCCCACTCCGCTATTCAATAAGATCACGCCTGATCCAGATTACACTCGTCCCTCAATCTCTCTTTATTTCCCTGTGCAGGAGGAGAACAGCCCGGCCCCTGTCACCACACTGTTCTGAAGCCTGAGCAGAGAAATGCCAATTTCATATAGAATTCACTAGCAGTTACATGATAATAACCGTTTTGTAAATTATGTATGTCCAAATTCTTTACTTTCAAGATGAATTACCATCCACAATAGCGATGTTAAAAGTGAATAGAAGATACAAACTAACAACTGATGATATTTGAAGTTAGTAATGTAATTGTCCCCTCGTTGTTGTGTGCTTGAATCCTTCAATTACACGCATATCTTGTCTCCGTATACCCCAGTGGCTCCAGTCCCCTGCGGTGCAAAAGGGGAGCTCTGCTCTTCATGACATTTCGAACTTGGGCTAACTGCACCATATCCATAAACTGTCCTTGCCTGGTTCAGGAACAGTTCTTACCCCTCAATCATCAGGTCCCACACCACCAGGTTCAGGAACAGTTATCACCCCTCAACCATCAGGTCCCACACCACCAGGTTCAGGAACAGTTATCACCCCTCAACCATCAGGTCCCACACCACCAGGTTCAGGAACAGTTATCACCCCTCAACCATCAGGTCCCACACCACCAGATTCAGGAACAGTTATTACCCCTCAACCATCAGGTCCCACACCACCAGGTTCAGGAACAGTTATCACCCCTCAACCATCAGGTCCCACACCACCAGGTTCAGGAACAGTTATCACCCCTCAACCATCAGGTCCCACACTACCAGGTTCAGGAACAGTTATCACCCCTCAACCATCAGGTCCCACACCACCAGGTTCAGGAACAGTTATCACCCCTCAACCATCAGGTCCCACACCACCAGGTTCAGGAACAGTTATCACCCCTCAACCATCAGGTCCCACACCACCAGGTTCAGGAACAGTTATCACCCCTCAACCATCAGGTCCCACACTATCAGGTTCAGGAACAGTTATCACCCCTCAACCATCAGGTCCCACACCACCAGGTTCAGGAACAGTTATCACCCCTCAACCATCAGGTCCCACACCACCAGGTTCAGGAACAGTTATTACCCCTCAACCATCAGGTCCCACACCACCAGGTTCAGAAACAGTTATCACCCCTCAACCATCAGGTCCCACACCACCAGGTTCAGGAACAGTTATTCCCCTCAACCATCAGGTCCCACACCACCAGGTTCAGGAACAGTTATTACCCCTCAACCATCAGGTCCCACACCACCAGGTTCAGGAACAGTTATTACCCCTCAACCATCAGGTCCCACACCACCAGGTTCAGGAACAGTTATTACCCCTCAACCATCAGGTTCCTGAACTGGCTTGGGTAAATTCACTCACCTCAATAATGAACTGTTTCAAAAACCTATGGACTCACTTTCAAGGACTGTAAGATTATTCCTTTCCTTTTTAGTTATTCTAATTTGCATTGTTTACCTTCTTTTGTCAGTCTTCATGTATCGTTTTTCATTGATTCTATTTCTCTGTTCTGCTGGGAATGCCTGCAAGAAAATGAATCCCTGCTGCCATATACATACTTTGATAGTAAGTTTACTTTGAACTTTATTCACCTTAACTCTTGCCACAACTTCCACACTTCCTTTTGGATAACCACTTTGCCCTGCATCCTGCCCCTTGTTTCTTGAAATGTTGCCGTTGGACTGGCCGCAGCTGTGCAGAATTTGCATAATTTATGTGGGGTCCATGATAAATTTGCATTTCATTCAAATTATTAGAATTTACAAACGCGGGGGGGTGGGGGGGTGGAAGAAATTTCTGCTTCAGAACAGTATTGGTAATGGCTGAGGTCACCCGTCTTGTAAAGACACTGCCCAGAAGAAAGCAATGGCAAACCACTTCTGTAGAAAACTTTGCCAAAAACCATCATGGACGTGGAAAGACCTTGATCACCCACGTCATAGGAGACGACACATAATGATGATGGTAATTCATTCAGTGTGTGCAGGAGAAACCAAAGCTCTCCTCCAATTGGATTGCTGATTTGTTGGGTGACAGACCGACAGTGTCGGCCTCTCTCATTGGTTCATTGGTCTTCATCTGTAGCCTACCCAGCGTTACGATGCACTGGGGTCATTGCTGGCACCCACAGACAATCCGCTGGTGGCTTGGTTGCGCGTGAAAGGAATTTGTATCCCTTTGAGGTTTTCTACGCCAATGGATATCTGAAAAAAAAGTGAGAATTCTAGAACGGATGAATATAGAAACATGCAGTGAAATACATTGTTTGCATTAACAACCAACACAACCCAGGGATGTGCTTTGGGGGGGGGGAATGCCTGCAAGTGTCAATATACAGTCACTCAGTGGTCCCATTTCATATTGGAGAATGTATACAGTATACAACCTGAAATTCTTACTTTTCACAGACAATCCCGAAACAGAGAAAAAACAAAGAATGAATGACAGAAAAATGTTAGCGCCCCAAATCCTTCCCACACACAAGCAGCAGCAAAGCATCAGCCTTCCTTCCCCCAACCCCATTTCCCCCTCTTGTTCCAGCAGTGACACCCCCCCCCACCCACCCACCAAGCAAGCAAACAGCAAACCCCACCTCCCCCCAAACAGGGATCATGACATAGAACATAGAATAGTACAGCACATTACAGGCCCTTCGGCCCATAATGTTGTGCCGACCCTCAAACCCTGCCTCCCATATAACCCCCCACCTTAAATTCCTCCATATACCTGTCTCGTAGTCTCTTAAATTTCACTAGTGTATCTGCCTCCACCACTGACTCAGGCAGTGCATTCCATGCATTAATCACTCTCTGAGTAAAAAACCTTCCTCTAATATCCCCCTTGAACTTCTTTCCACTTACCTTAAAGCCATGTCCTCTTGTACTGAGCAGTGATGCCCTGGGGAAGAGGTGCTGGCTGTCAACTCTATCTATTCTTAATATCTTGTATACCTCTATCATGTCTCCTCTCATCTTCCTTCTCTCCAGAGAGAAACGCCCTAGCTCCCTTAATCTCTAATCATAATCCATACTCTCTAAACCAGGCAGCATCCTGGTAAATCTCTGTACCCTTTCCAATGCTTCCACATCCTTCCTATAGTGAGGCGACCAGAACTGGACACAGTACTCCAAGTGTGGCCTAACTAGAGTTTTATAGAGCTGCATCATCATATCGCGTCTCTTAAACTCTGTCCCTCGACTTATGAAAGCTAACACCCCATAAGCTTTCTTAACTACCCTATCTACCTGTGAGGCAACTTTCAGGGATCTGTGGACATGTACCCCCAGATCCCTCTGCTCCTCCACACTACCAAGTATCCTGCCATTTACTTTGTACTCTGCCTTGGAGTTTGTCCTTCCAAAGTGTACCACCTCACACTTCTCTGGGTTGAACTCCATCTGCCACTTCTCAGCCCACTTCTGCATCCTATCAATGTCTCTCTGCAATCTTCGACAATCCTCTACACTACCTACAACACCACCAACCTTTGTGTCATCTGCAAACTTGCCAACCCACCCTTCTACCCCCTCATCCAGGTTGTTAATAAAAATCACAAAAAGTAGAGGTCCCAGAACAGATCCTTGTGGGACACCACTAGTCACAACCCTCCAATCTGAATGTACTCCCTTCACCACAACCCTCTGCCTTCTGCAGGCAAGCCAATTCTGAATCCACCTGGCCAAACTTCCCTGGATCCCATGCCTTCTGAATTTCTCAATAAGCCTACCGTGTGGAACCTTGTCAAATGCCTTACTAAAATCCATGTAGGTCACATCCACTGCACTACCCTCATCTATATGCCTGGTCACCTCCTCAAAGAACTCTATCAGGCCTGTTAGACACGATCTGCCCTTCACAAAGCCATGCTGACTGTCCCTGATCAGACCATGATTCTCTAAATGCCCATAGATCCTATCTCTAAGAATCTTTTCCAACAGCTTTCCCACCACAGACGTAAGGCTCACTGGTCTATAATTACCTGGACTATCCCTACTACCTTTTTTGAACAAGGGGGACAACATTCGCCTCCCTCCGATCCTCCGGTACCATTCCCGTGGACAACGAGGACATAAAGATCCTAGCCAGAGGTTCAGCAATCTCTTCCCTTGCCTCGTGGAGCAGCCTGGGGAATATTCCGTCAGGCCCCGGGGACTTATCCGTCCTAATGTATTTTAACAACTCCAACACCTCCTCTCCCTTAATATCAACATGCTCCAGAACATCAACCTCACTCATATTGTCCTCACCATCATCAAGTTCCCTCTCAGTGGTGAATACCGAAGAGAAGTATTCATTGAGAACCTCGCTCACTTCCACAGCCTCTAGGCACATCTTCCCACCTTTATCTCTAATCGGTCCTACCTTCACTCCCGTCATCCTTTTGTTCTTCACATAATTGAAGAATGCCTTGGGGTTTTCCTTTACCCTACTCGCCAAGGCCTTCTCATGCCCCCTTCTTGCTCTGCTCAGCCCCTTGCAGTCCACACAAAAACCAGTTTACCTAACAGCTCGATATGCCACGGGCTCTCCCAGAAGTGTCACCCCTTCCCCAGCGAGAGGGGAGACGAACAGATCACTGTCCACCTGACAAAGTTAATCTTTTGAAAACCTTTAACTTTATTCTGCGTAGTGTTATTGCTTTATCTTATTGTACCTCAATGATCTGAGCTGTAGGAATAGGTTTTTCACTGTAACTTGGTACATAGGATCATAGAAAAGGTCAGCACACAAACAGGCCCTTCGGCCCTTCCAGTCCGTGCCAACCATTTCAAATGCCTGGACCCAGGTGTCACATCTCAGAGGAGCAATGCTGACCGCAAAATATTGATTAAATCACTAAGAAGCCACACCAGTGACTGTACTTTGTTATGATTTGGTATGTCACCCTGGGACTTTATAGTAAAGTGATTCTGATAACAATTCTCCTGATTCCAGTTGTTGTTGTTGTGGTGAAAGTGTGATTTTCATACTCCCACTCCTTTAGCTTGTTTGTACTGCACCTTTCTCTCCGTATGTCACCCTAAAGGGCACAATTTGCATTGTGTGTAACAACCGTGACAGAGGCGCCACAGGTCGGTGTGGGTCATAAAGAAAGCTTTTGGCACACTGGCCTTCGTAGATCGTCGTATCGAGGACAGGAGGTGGGCTGTTAGGTTGATGCACTGGGGAGGCCTCATTTGGAGTACTGTGTGTAGGTTTGGTCACCTACACACAGGAAAGATGTCAATAATATTGGTGAGTGCGGAGAAAATTTACAAGGATGTTGCCCAGACTTGAGGTCCTGAGTTATAGGGAATGGTTGAATAGGTTAGGACTTTATTCTTTGGAGTGTAGGAGAATGAGGGGATGGAGGTACACAGAATTATGAGGGGCATAGGTAGGGTAAATGCAAGCAGGATTTTCCACTGAGATTGTGTGAGACTAGAACTGGAGGTTAAAGGTGAAAGGTGAAATGTTTAAGGGGGTGATGGGGGGGAGGGCTTTTTCACTCGGAGGAACGAGCTGGCAGTGGAAACGATGGATGCAGGTTTGATTTCAGCATTTAAGAGAAGTTTGGATAGGAGGGGTACATTACAGGTGCAGGTCGACAGGACGAGGTGGAATATTTCTGCATGGACTAGATGGGCTGAATGGCCTGTTTCTGTGGTGCTCTATAGCTCTGTAATAACTGTTTTCTCAGCCATAAGCCAACATATGGGACACTGAGTTATTGAGGGATCTGACTTGCCTTCCGTAGTTGCCAGCCTCCCACCCTGACCGGGATCTGGGTAGCTGATTGAGCCACCTTGTGTGTCCAGGTATTAGCTGGGTGAAAGCATCGGGAACACCCTGTATGACCGTCGTTCAAGAGTGGTGGGTTGTTTTAGGCGTTCGCTGAGCTTGGCAATTAGCTTGCTGATGTTTCATCACCCAGTCGAGGTCAACTGAAGGGGGTAGCCAATCAGGACGGAGGCGAGCAAATGGGGGGCCCGATATAAGCACGAGCTCTCCCAGAGAGAAACACCAACAACTGCGCTCTGAGGACCTCACCTCGACTGGCGATGAAACGTCTGCCAGCTGATTGCCGAGCTCGGCGAACACAGCAGTGTGTGTGAGAGGGGACAGGTGGCTGGGCCACGGAGAAATAGGGAGATTTCCAGTCGACTCCCCCATAGGTGCAGCCCGACCTGCTGAGCTCTGCCAGTATCTTGTGTGTGTGTAGGTCTGATAACGCTGAATCTATAGGCTACACGTGTAAAGAACTGCGTTCTGTATTTTAGTACTAATAAATACAGAATAGTTTATTTTGAAAGCAAAAAGATTAAAAATCTCACACGGTAAAGTGACAAATGGGGCGGGCTTAGGAAGATGAGTGGAGTGTGGAAGCAAGCGAGAGATCCATCTTTAGGGCTGGGACAGCTAATGGGGTGGGGGGGACAGAGGTACAGTAATTTGGGTGAGTTTGAGACTCACAGTTTACAAAGAAGTCAAGGCCTGAGAGGCCCGGGGGGCTGATGACAAATAGAAGGGAATATTAAATTAATGCATTGTGTCTCTCTTTTGTCACAGCTGGAAGGTTTGCAATCGATCTGGTTACAGGAGTTTTATCAGGTGAGTACTCCCAGGTGAACTTCTGGCAACTTTGTGATACAGGTTTCCCACGCTATCCGAAGGCAGAGCGTTCCTATGAAACCATTTGTGAGCTGAAATGTCGTAAAGCGAAGAAGCAATTACCATTAATTTACAAACGTATATGGGAAAAATTTTTGAGCGTTCCCAGACCCAAAAAATAACCTACCAAATCATACCAAATAGCACATAAAACCTAAAATAACACTAACATATAGTAAAAGCAGGAATGATCTGATAAATATACAGCCTATATAAAGTAGAAATAATGTATGTACAGTGTAGTTTCACTTACCAGAATGGGGAAGATTCTCTCAGACATTGTGTTACATGTTCTCCCATTGGTCACTCTTGGCCAACACGTTACCTGGGCTCCCATTGGTAACTCTCAGACCCTGTGTTACAGGTGCTCCCATTGGTCACTCTTGATCAACATGTTACCTGTGTTCCCATTGGTAACTCTCAGAATCTGTGTTACAGGTGCTCCCATTGGTCACTCTTGATCAACATGTTACCTGTGTTCCCATTGGTAACTCTCAGAATCTGTGTTACAGGTGCTCCCATTGGTCACTCTTGATCAACATGTTACCTGTGTTCCCATTGGTAACTCTCAGAATCTGTGTTACGGGTGCTCCCATTGGTCACTCTTGGCCAACATGTTACCTGAGGAAGGGTTGTGGAGAGGCGGTGGTATCTGGTGGTGAAGTTATAATTCTGGCTGAGGTTGAGCCTCTAGTCCCTGCTCAGAGGGTGAAGATGTCTGCCCTTTGCTGCCCAGTTAGCAAACACCTCTTCTCCCCACTGAATTCCAATCCTTTTTGTGGATGAAAGTAAAATGGACGGCAGTGTAGGAGGGAAAGGTTAGATGATCTTGGACTAGGTTAAAGGGCCAGCACAACATCGTGAGCCGAAAGGCCTGTATTGTGCTGTACTGTTCTAGGTTCTCCAAGACTGACATCAGCCTGGAAGGAAGAGACAGTGTCATTTCTTCCAGCTTCACACTTGTGGCCATCGGGGTAGATCAGCACCGACCTTCCCTGGGAGCAGGGACAATGGTTACACTGACAAATGTCGTGTTCTCTTCCCTCTGCACAGACTGTGGCCAAGTACAGGCCTCGCTTCATCGCCATCCACCTTCAGGAGATTGGAGGGAAGGACTATGAAACTGGCATGGTGCACGTGGATGCGTTTGTGCAGTGAGTGGAGCTCGCGTGACCGCTGTTTGTGGCGGCTGCGTTTATCGTTGATTAAGTGTAGAGCCTTAAATTGTGAACAATGGCACAGACTGCAGAGCAAGGCCTGTGGCTGTGGGATCAACTCCCAAACAATGTGGTAGAGCTGGGACCATTCACTCCTCGCTCCGCTCCCCTCCGTGTGTGTGTGTAAGCACATCGACACAAAACACGGAGACTGTCATGCTGACAACCTCGCGGTCACCCCTATACCCCTGCTGTCACCCCGAATTACCCCACGACCATCCTGAGGCCCCCCCACAGTTACCTCGGAGACACCTGCAGTCACCCCGAGAGCCTCTCCTATACCACCACTCTGCCAGCTCGTTCCATGCTCCTGCCACCTTCTGTATTCAAATAATCCTACCTCTGACATCAACCCTCCCCCCCCCCGCCATGTTATTATTGTGAAACACCCCGCCAGAGCTGGCCGCAAGACAACAGACACATTAGGAACATTAAAGAAACTCTTAGATCAGCACATAGATGATAGAAAATTGGAGGACTCTGTAGGAGGGAAGGGTTAGATTGATCTTCAAGTAGGGTAAAAAGTCAGCACAACATCGTGGGCTGAAGGGCCTGTACTGTGCAGTGGTGTTCAATGTTCTATACAACCTGCCGATTGTTGGAAGACCCTGGGGTGGACATGGAGAGGGTGTTTCCTAGAGTCGGGAGTCTAGGACCAGAGGACACAGCCTCAGAATAGAAGGTTGTCCCTTTAGAACAGAGATGAGGAGAAATTTCTTTAGCTAGAAGGCGATGAATCTGGATTTCATTGCCACAGTCAGCTGCAGAGGGCAACTCATTGGATATATTTAAAGAAGAGGTTGATAGGTCCTTAATTAGTCAGAATGTTAAAGGTTACAAGGAGAAGGCAGGAGAATGGGATTGGGAGGGAAAATAAATCAGCCACGATGGAACGATGGAGCAGACTCGATGGACTGAATGGCCTAATTCTGCTCCTATCTCTTATGGTCTTATATTTTGGTTAAAAGCAAGGATAAATAAATCGGTTTTGAGCTGGTGTTTAGAAGTGTCAACTGAGCTGCATCCCTGACAGATAGATTTAGGCATTGAAGTCCACAGTTTAGCAGTGTAGTTCCAAAACGCTGATCTGCCAATTATCTTTTGAGGGAGATAGTTTAAATTTAGGAGGGCGGTATAGGAAGACCAGAGAGCTCGAGCAGGACACAATCACCGGCATGTGTTGTGAAATTTGTTGTTACGCAGCAGCAGTACAATGCACTACATGATAATAAAATCTAGTACTTACAGTAAGAAGTATATAAATATATTAATATATATATGTATATTTTATATGTATAAAACGAAAGTTAAATAAGTGGTGCAATAAGTAAAAAAAAGCAGCCAGGTAGTGTCCAAAGCTTCAATATCCGTTTGGGAATCGGATGGCAGAGGGGAAGAAGCGGTTCCTGAATCGCTGAGTGTGTCCCTTCAGGCTCCTGTACCCCCTGCCTGATGGCAGAGGGGAAGAAGCGGTTCCTGAATCGCTGAGCGTGTCTCTTCAGGCTCCTGTACCCCCTCCCTGAGGAGAACAGTGAGAACAAGGCATGTCCTGGGTGCTGGGGGTGGGGGGGGGGGTCCTTAATGATGGCTGCCGCCTTTCTGAGGGATCGCCCCCAAAGGTGTCCTGGACACTGCGGAGGTTGGTGCCCATGATGGAGCTCGACTGAGTTCACAACTCTCTGCAGTTTATTTCGATCCTGAGCAGTGACTCCCCACCCCCACACCAGGATGATAAAATAACACTTGTGTGATGTACTTTGGTCCCAGACTGTTCAGAGATTTACAAACTGTACAGAACTTTAAAATCAATTCCAAAAGATACAGGAAGCCAGTGCGGAGCGGAGCTGCTGGGAAGGACGTGTCATGTTCCCTCATCCTGGTTTTGGTTAAAAGTCTAGCAGTGGCATTCTGAATGAGGTGAAGTTTGTCAATAGATAGCCTGTAAGGCCAGTAAAAAGTGCATTGCACTAATCGAGTCTATTCGTAAGAAAGGCGTGAATCAGCTTTTCAGCATCATTATGTGACAGAAATAAACGTACCTTTGCAATATTTCTTAAGTGTAGAAGAGTTGCTCTGATCCCTTTAAAAGTTCAAAGTAAATTTATTATCAAATACATTGATGTCACCGGATACAACCCTGAGATTCATTTTCCTGTGGGCATTCTCAGTAAGTTTACAGATTAGTAGCCATAACAGAATGATTGGACGTCCTCACCAACAGGGTGGACAACCAGTATGCAAAAGGAAACAAACTGCAAGGACAAAGAGAAAAAATAATGATATATAAACAAGCAATAAATATCGAGAACGTGTAATGCAGAGTCCTTGAAAGTGAGTCCATAGCTTGTAGGAACAGTTCAGCGATGGAGTAAGTGAAGTTGAATGAAGTTACCCCTTTCGTTCAAGAGCCTGATGGATGAGGGGTAATAACTGTTCCTGAACCTGGTGGTGTGGGACCTGATGGTTGAGGGGTAATAACTGTTGCTGAACCTGGTGGTGTGGGACCTGATGGTTGAGGGGTAATAACTGTTCCTGAACCTGGTGGTGTGGGACCTGATGGTTGAGGGGAATAACTGTTCCTGAACCTGGTGGTGTGGGACCTGATGGTTGAGGGTAATAACTGTTCCTGAACCTGGTGGTGTGGGACCTGATGGTTGAGGGGTAATAACTGTTCCTGAACCTGGTGGTGTGGGACCTGATGGTTGAGGGGTAATAACTGTTCCTGAACCTGGTGGTGTGAGTCCTGTGGCTCCTGTACCTTCATCCTGATGGCAACAGTGAAAAGAGAGCATGACCTGGGTGTTGGGGGTCCCTAATAATGGATGCTGCTTTCCTACAACAGCAGTTCATATAGATATGCTCAGTGGTGGGGAGGGCTTAACCTGTGATGGTCTGGGCCATATCCACTTGGGACCAACCAAAAGTATTTCAGTTTTATCTTCAATTAGTTTTAGGAAATTATTATTTGTTGCAGCCATACCCGAAGTCAGAGAAGATAGGGTGTTATCACAAGACCATAAGATATTGGAGCAGAATTAGGCCATTTGGCCCATCAAGTCTGCTCCATCATGCTGATCTATTTTCCCTCTCAGCCCCAGTCTCCTGCCTTCATCCTGTATCCATTCACACCCTGGCCAATTACGAAACTATCAACCTCCGCCTTAAATATACATAAAGACTTGGCCTCCACAGCTGCCTGTGGCAAAGAATTCCACAGATTCACCACTCCGTGGCTAAAGAAATTCCTCCTCATCTCTGTTCTAAAAGGACGCCCCTCTATTACGATGTTGTGTCCTCTGGTCTTAGACTCTCTCATCATAGGGATCATCCTCTCCACATCCACTCTATCGAGGCCTTTCACCATTCCACAGGTTTCAATGAGGTCACACCTAAAATAGGTGCAGAGCCATCAAACACTCTTCATACGACAAGCCATTCAATCCTGGAATCATTTTTGTAAACCTCCTTTGAGCCCTCTCCAGTTTCAGCACATCCTTTCTAAGATAAGGGACCCGAAACTGCTCACAACACTCCAAGAGAGACCTCTCCAGTGTTTTATAAAGTCACAACATCCTTGCTTTTATATTCTAGCCCTCTTGAAATGAATGCTAACGTTGCATTTGCCTTCCTCACCACCGACTCATCCTACAAATTAACCTTTAGAAATCCCTGTACAAGGACTCCCAAGTCCCTTTGCGCCTCAGATTTTTGTATTTTCTCCCCACTTTGAAAATAGTCGACCCTTTCATTTCTTCTACCGAAGTGCATGGCCCTGCACTTCCCGACACTCTATTCTATCTGCCATTTCTTTGCCCATTCTCTGAATCTGTTCAAGTCCTTCTGCAACCTCTCCAACACCTCAACAACAAGCTGTCCCTCCACCTAACTTCATATCGTCTGCAAACTTTGCAACAAAGCCGTCAGTTCCATCATCCAAATCATTGCCATATAACGTTAAAAATTCAGTCCCAGCACAGACCCCTGTGGAGCAGCACGGGTCAATGCTGGCCAGCCAGAAAGCCTCCTTTTATCTCCACCCTTTGCCTCCTGCCAATCAGCCACTGCTCTATCCTTGTAGCTTCTTAAGCAGCCTTATGACACCTTATCAAAGACCTTCTGAAAATCCAAGGACACAAGATCCACTGATTCTCCTTTGTCCATCCTGCTTATTATTTCTTCAAAGAATTCCAACAGATTTCCCAGGCAAGATTTTCCCTTGAGGAAACCATGCTGACTCTGGCCTATTTTATCGTGTGCCTTCAAATGCCCTGAGATCTCATCCTTAGTAATCGACTCCAACGTCTTCCCAACCACTGAGATCAGACTAACTGGCCTATAATTTGCAATTTTCCAGTCTTCCAGAACCATTTCAGAACCTAGTGATTCTTGAAAGATCATTACTAATGATCTCTTCAGCCACCTCTTTCAGAACCCTGGGGTGTACACCGTCCGGCCCAGGTGACTTATCTACCTTCAGACCTTTCAGTTTCCCAAGAACCTTCTCTTTAGTAATGGCATCTTCACACACTTCATGACCCCTGACACCTGGAACTTCCACCATACTGCTAGTGTCTTCCACAGTGAAGACTGATGTAAAATACATATTCAGCTTGTCCGCCATTTCCTTGTCACCCCTCATTTTCCAGCAATCTGAAATCCACACCCGCCTCTCATGCACTCTTTCCGTATCTGAAGAAACATTTGCTATCCTCTTTAATATTATTGGCTGGCTTACTTTCATATTCCATCTTTACCTTTTTAATGATTTTTTTAGTTGCCTTCTGTTTTTTTAAAAGCTTCCCCCATCCCCCAAGTTCCCACTAATTTTTGATCTATTATATGCCCTCACTTTGGCTTTTATGTTGGCTTTGACTTCTCTTGTTAGCTACAGTTGTGTCATCTTGCCTCTAGAATACTTCTTCCTCTTTGGGATGTATATATATCCCGTGCATTCTGAATTGCTTCCAGAAATCCCAGCCATTGCTGCTCTGCCATCATCCCTGCCAGTGTTCTTTTCCAGTAAATCCTGGTCAATTCTTCTCTCATGCCTCTATAATTCCGTTTACTCCACGGTACTACTGATACCTATAAAAAGTATTCAACCTCTTGGAAATTTCATGTTTTATTGTTTTACAACATTGAATCACAGGGGATTTAATTTGGCTTTTTAACACTGATCAACAGAAAATGACCCTTTCGTGTCAAAGTGAAAACAGATCTCTACAAAGTGATCTAAATTCATTACAAATATAAAACACAAAATAATTGATTGAACTGTATTCACCCCCATTAATATGACACACCAAATCATCACTGGTGCAGGCAACTGGTTTCAGAAGTCACATAATTAGTTAAATGGAGATCACCTGTGTGCAGTCAAGGTGTTTCAACTGATTGTAGTAAAAATACACCTGTCTCGGGAAGGTTCAACTGCTGGTGAGACAGTATCCTGGCAAAAACTACACCATGAAGACAAAAGAACACTCCAAGCAACTCTGCAAAAAGGTTGTTGTAAAGCAGAAGTTAGGAGATGGATACAAGAAAATTTCCAAGTCACTGAATATCCCTTGGAGTACAGTTAAGTCAGTCAGCAAGAAAAGGAAAGAATATGGTACAGCTGTAAATCTGCCTGGAGCAGGCTATCCTCAAAAACTGAGTGACCGTGCAAGAAGGGGACTAGTGAGGGAGGCCACTGGGAGACCTATGACAACTCTGGAGGAGTTACAAGCTTCAGTGGCTGAGATGGGAGAGACTCACATACAACAACTGTTGCCCGGGTGCTTCACCAGTCACAGTTTTATGGGAGAGTGGCAAAGAGAAAGCCACTGTTGAAAAAATCTCACATGAAATCTTGGCTAGAGTTTGCCAGAAGGCACATGGAGACTCTGAAGTCAGCTGGAAGAATGCAGCAAAATACAGGGAAATCCTGGAGGAAAACCTGATGCAGTCTGCAAGAGAACTGTGACTTGGGAGATTTGTTTTCCAGCAAGACAATGAGCCAAAGCTACACAGGAACTAACAAAGTTTTGGTCCTGGAGTGGTCAAATCAGTGTCCAGACCTCATATCAATTGAAAATTTGTGGCTGGACTTGAAAAGGGCTGTTCACTCACGATCCTCGTGCAATCTGACAGAGCTTGAGCAGTTTTGTAAAGAAGAATGGGGGAAAATTGCAGTTTCCAGATGTGCAAAGCTGATAGAGACCTGTCCACACAGACTCAAGGCTGTAATTGGCTGCCAAATGTGCATCTACTAAATACTGACTTGAAGGGGGTGAATAATTATGCAATCAACTATTTTGTGTTTAATAATTGTAATACAGACAGTCCCCGGGTTACGAACAAATTTTGTTCCTAAGTCTGTCTTTAAGTCGGATTTGTACATAAATCGGAACAGGTACATCACAACATAGTGCATGTTTGTTATTATGAACAATTGTATTTAACTTGAATTTTCAGAATAATAGGCTTTATGGCAGGCCGTTCGTAAGTACGAGTTATTCGTAAGTCGGACGTTTGTAACTCAGGGACCACCTGTACGTTTAGACCACTTTGTAGAAATTTGGTTTCACTTTGACACTAAAGAGTGTTCTCTGTCGATCAGTGTCAAGAAAGCCAAATTAAATCCTCTGTGATTCAAAGTTGTAAAACAATGAAACATGAAAACTTCCAAGGGAGGGGGGAGGGCGAATACTTTTTATAGGCACTGTACAATTGTGTGCAGTCAGCACTGTCTTCCTATTACTGTTGATTCAGCAGCACCCCCATCAGTCACTGCTGGGTACTGCAGTCAAAGAATCGTGGAAAAGGCCTTTGTCCTAACCTGCCTGTGATGGTGGAGAGGAGCAAATTGTTGTGTGAGTTCACCTCTACCTCCTCCCTGACAGTAGTAATGGGGAGAGGACATGTCCCAGATGGTGAAGGCCCTTGGCGATGGAGCACCAACTCCCAAAGATGTGTTTGGTGGTGGGGAACGAAGACTAAAAGACGTGTTGGCCTTGGAGAGGGTGCGGAGGAGGTTTGTGAATAACTCTGGGAATGAAAGGGTTAACGTTTGAAGAGCAGTTGATGGCTCTGGCTCTGTGCTCCCTGGAGATTAGAAGAATGAGTCTCTTTGAATCCTGTTGAATATTAAAAGACCCAGACAGAGTGGAATTGGAGTCTAGGATCAGAAAGCTCAGCTTCAGAATAGAGGGGTGTCCCTATAGGACAGCGATCAGAAGGGATTTCTTTAGCCAGAGGGTGGTGAATCTGTGGAATTCATTGCTACAGGCAACTGTGGAGGCCAAGTCATTGTATATTTAAAGCGGAGGTAGATAGGTCCTTGATTAGTAAGGGCATCAGAGGTTACATGGAGAAGGCAGGTGAATGGAGTTGAGAGGGAAAATAAATTGACTGTGATAGAATGGCAGAGCAGACTCAATGGGCCAAATGGCCTAATTCAGCTCCATACTTTATGATCGAGTCCACAACCCTCTGCAGCCTCTGTGCCTTGGGGCCTCCATGCCAGACAGTAATGCTACAGGAAAGATATTAATCGTCGTCATTACGTGCCGTGTCGTACGACGTGGGCGATCGTGGCCTTCCTTCTGCCTTTGATCTGAACTGCCTGTGGCAGGAGTTCAGGAGTGGATGTTATTACAAGTGGAGAATAAAACCGGAAAATGCCGACAGCACTCAGCAGGTCAGGAAGAGAAATGGTTACTGATTCAAAGCTGGGACCGTTTATCAGCTCTCAGCTCCACTACGCCGATTGTTGTTCTCTCTCCGCGAACGCAGCTTGACCTGCCAAGCGTTTAATGCATTTTCTGTTTTTATTTCTGATCTCCATCATCTGCCGGTCTCTTGATTTTCTCTTGTGTCGAGGGTGTTGGAGACTATCCAGTGCCCAGTGTGGCTGTGGCGCAGCGGGTACGGTACCGTGCAATAGTCCTCGGCACTTATATATCGCTAAGGCGCCTAAGAATCTTGCACAGAACTGTGTTTTTGTCAACGTGGAGTGGAGAACGAGTTTGTAAATCTGGCGGGAGCAAAGGATGTTGGGAATGTCAAGAATGGGGAGCCGCAGGAGGGGTGTGGGACAGGTGGCAGTGGAGGAGTGCCATAGGGTGTCATGGATACAGACACACCCAGCCCTGAGACGCCAGGCAAGCTCATTTAATTCCAAACAGTTGGTTTATTGATCATTACAGAATGTCTCTCTGGTGTTTCCCGCTCCCTCCCCTCTCCCTTCCCCTTTTCCCAACCATGATTCCCCTCTCCCTGCCCCCTTCCCATTCTCAGTCCGCAATAGAGACCCATATCAGAATCCGGTTTATCATCACTCACACACGTCATGAAATTTGTTTTTGTTTTGTGGCAATACATAAAATTACTACAGTACTGTGCAGAAGTCTCAGACACACTAGCTGTATATATGTGCCTGAGATTTTTGCACTGTCCTGTAGAGTAATTGCCTCAAGTCCCAGGTTCAATCCCGATCTCCGACACTGTCTATGTGGAGTTTGCATGCTCTCCCTGTGAATGTGTAGGTTTTCCCTGGATAATCCAGTTTCCTCCCACATCACAGTGACATGTGGGTTGGGAATTAATTCCCTATTAGAATCCGGAGAGAGATGATGGGAACATGGGGAGAATACGTTACAGGAGGGAATATGGAAGGGGAGGGGTGATTGCCTGTGTCGATGGGCCTTATGCACGTTGTGATAATTCAGATTCGCTTTGTCTCCACACAGTGGTATTCTGTCCAGTGAGGAGATGCGACAGTACGACAGAGTGCGTGTGTACCTCGATGAGCATTTCTCTGCTCACGGCCATTTCACGGTGAGTCCATGTCGATCGAGTCAGATCTCCTGGCGTCAGCTGGGATTGCTGTTAATCACTCAGCTGTCTGTTCAGCACACTGGACAGCAAATTTTTTTCAGTTTTGTTTCCTGAGAAATTATATTTGTTTATGACAGACCATTGAAGCTGAATGCAACTAGAATTACAGACTATTTGTAACATGTGGGGATTTGGAGAGACAAGAAATTAACTTTTATTAAATATAATGTGTTTAATTACTGATGCTTTGCAATAGTTCAACTAAGCTAAAAATGTTTTGTTGATGATTTTCATGTGTACTCAGTGTCTGAGGCTTCTCGCTTAAGAGTCCAACAATAATCAGCCGGCATTGATGGATTCCAGTTGCCCTGATACGGTTTCTCCATGACCGCAATGTCCTGGTGAAACCGTTCACTTGTCAAGATTTGCAGGGAAGAAGTCTAAATGGGAGTGCAGAAAATGAACCTTTAGTGACATGTTGCTCTTCATGGTTTTGAAAGCTTGAAGCACGTTTTCAACGAGCTGCACGTAGTTCGGTGCTCTGTAGTTGCCAAGAAAACTTTCAACAACGTCCTTGAATGCCTTCCATGTGATTTTCTCCGGTCTCACCAGAAGTTCTTCAGATTTCCTGTTATTGACCTGTTTGATTTGTGGACCAACAAAAATGCTTTCCTTAATCTTGGCATCAGTTACCCTGACCTAGTTCTGAATTGAAATAACAAATACAGCTGATTTCAAAGGATTGGTGCGCGATAGGTAAACTTCATGGTGATTCTCATGGTCAGCAGCCCAAAATCCATAGGATACACTGAAAAGTATTCAGGAAGCAGAATCGTTGTTGCCCAGTGTCATTGGTCGATTATTGCCTCCTGTACCTGACCTGATAAAAACCTTTGTTTGTGTCATTGACAAATCATTCACAGGTCGAGGTCCAGCGATGTGTTGTGCAGGCAGATAAACAAGGTGCAAGGGTCGAAGTGAAACAGATTGAGAAATCCGTTCAAGAATGTTTCCATGGTAACATGGCGATTAGTGCAACGCTGTTACAGCTCGGGGCGTTGGAATCCAGCGTCTTCTGGAAGACGTTTATACGTCATTCCCCTGAGTGCATGGGTTTCCTCTGGGTGCTCCAGATTCCTCCCACAGTCCAGAGACATACCAGTTGGCAGGTTAATTGATCATCGTAAATTGTCCTGTTAGTGTTTGGTGGGCACTACAGCTCACAGGTCTGGAAGAGCCTGTTCTGCAATGTATCTCAATAGATAGATAAACTCAGGACTGACGATGAAGGTCGTCCTGATCCAGTCCCGATGAGGGGTCTCGACCTGAAACATTGGCTGTTTATTCACCTCCGTAAATGCCGCCTGACCTGCTGAGTTCTTCCTCTGTGTGTGTGTGTGAGTGTGTGTGTGTGTGTGTGTGTGTGTGTGTGTGTGTGTGTGTGTGTGTGTGTGTGTGTGTGTGTGAGAGAGAGAGAAGCAGGTACCTGGTTTCTGGTGATAGGCTGCCATCTGGTGGCTGACCTGCAAATGGCAGCTTACCCAAAACAGGGCCAGGGTTGGAGTAAATGCATTCAGGTCTCGGGATGGACATCCAACCAACTCTCCCCCCACGTCTTGTGTCATACAGAAATGAGTGCAGGCACCGGAGATCTCTGATATGGGGGGAGGAGTGGGAATGGGGTTTTACCCCTGAACAGCTGGTGATCATTTTAAGACTTCACCCCACTTGTCCTATTTCCAACTACTGGAGGCCAATCCCTTTTCATAGACTCCCTCTCCGGCTTCGCAGAGCACCAGTGGGTCTGTGCATTCCCAGCCTCGTGAGTTAACCCTTTCAGTCCCTGCACCATTCACCATGAAACCCCACAGACCCCAATTTTCACAGAGGTACCACAGAAAGCCGCTCTCCAGTGGGCAACGGCTCTGCCCGCGGCCAGAAGTAACTGCAGAGAGGTGTGGACGCAGCTCGGAAACCAGCCTCCCCGAATGGACTCTGCCTATGCTTCTCGCTGCCTCGGTAAAGCAGACAGTGTGGTCAGCGACCTCTCACCCCAGGCGTTCTGCCTCCCACGGGGCGGTAGATACAAAAACTTGGAAAGGCGTACCCCTGGCTCAAGGCTGTGAAGAGACGATACACTGGAGGCTGGAAGCCCAGGGCAGGAGGGAGGAAAGGGGCTTGTTTCACTTGTGTTGACCTCTTGCTGTTGTCGTTTATTTTATTTATTTATTGGGATACGGTGTGGAACAGGCCCTTCGAGCCGCGCAGCCCAGCAATCCCCCCGTTTAACCCTCGCCTAATCACAGGGCAATTTCCGATGACTAATTAACCCACCAACCAGTACGTCTTCAGACTGTGCGAGGAAACCCATACATTGACGATTCCTCCCCCTCCCCCCACAGGAGATGTTGTCCTGCTGAGTTCCTCCCGCGCAGGGCGGCTGTAGCCTACTGGCGCCAGAATGTGAGGTGACTCTTGTGGGCTGCCCCCAGCACACCATTGGGTTGTATAGGTCGCTAACTCTAATGATAGATAGATAGATAGATACTTTATTCATCCCCATGGGGAAATTCAACTTTTTTTCCAATGTCCCATACACTTGTTGTAGCAAAACTAATTACATACAATACTTAACTCAGTAAAAAATATGATATGCATCTAAATCACTATCTCAAAAAGCATTAATAATAGCTTTTAAAAAGTTCTTAAGTCCTGGCGGTAGAATTGTAAAGCCTAATGGCATTGGGGAGTATTGACCTCTTCATCCTGTCTGAGGAGCATTGCATCGATAGTAACCTGTCGCTGAAACTGCTTCTCTGTCTCTGGATGGTGCTATGTAGAGGATGTTCAGAGTTATCCATAATTGACCGTAGCCTACTCAGCGCCCTTCGCTCAGCTACCGATGTTAAACTTTCCAGTACTTTGCCCATGACAGAGCCCGCCTTCCTTACCAGCTTATTAAGACGTGAGGCGTCCCTCTTCTTAATGCTTCCTCCCCAACACGCCACCACAAAGAAGAGGGCGCTCTCCACAACAGACCTATAGAACATCTTCAGCATCTCACTACAGACATTGAATGACGCCATGACATGATGACAATGACATGATGCATTGCACTGTAGACTTTGATGTAGGTGTGATAAATAAATCTAACTCTAAACTCACTCAGGAGTGAGATTGGACGCACAGAGAGTGACGAGTGGTCCAGAGTGGAGGGAGAGTTCATGTGTTACATAATCATGAAATGTACGATCTGTCTCCGGGGATCAACACTCCCGGAGTAATCAGATTTCTCAAATCTCTTTGCTAAGTTTGAGGCTGAGAGCGTCTCTCCACTTCCTGAGCTTCCAGAGAGGCCGGTGATTAAAAGCCAAGCGTCCCAGCTGCTGAAGTACCCACAGGACAGGGGTTTCTAAAACAAGACGGCGTACACCAAGTGTATGTTCGTGGTCTGCTGCTGTAGCCCATCCACTTCGCAGTTCCATGTGTTGTGTGTTCAGAGATGCTCTTCTGCACACCACTGTTGTAACATTTGAGTTACTGTCGCCCTCCTGTCAGCTTGAACCAGTCTGGCCGTTCTCCTCTGGCCTCCCTCATTAACCAGGCATTTTCACCCGTTGAATGCTTTTTTTTGTTTTTCACACCATTCTCTGTAAACTCTGGAGACTGTTGTGCGTGAAAATCCCAGGAGATCAGCAGTTTCTGAGAAACTCAAGCCACCCCATCTGGCACCAATAATCATCTCACGGTCAAAGTCACTTAGATCAAGTTTCTTCCCCTTTCTGATGTCTGGTCTGAACAACAACCGAACCTCTTGACCATGTCTGCATGCTTTTATGCATTGAGTTGCTGCCATATGATTGGCTGATTAGATATTTGCATTAACAAGCAGGTGTACCTAATAAAGAGGCCACTGAGTGTAGATTTAATGTAAGGAGAGGAAGATTTAAAGGAGGGATAAGGATTTTTTTAAGCGAGAAGTGGAACTCGCTGCCTGAGGAGTTGGTAGAATTCGAAACAATCTCCGGGTTTCAGAGGCAGTTAGACAGATACTTAAATAGATTGCATTCATTCATTTGTCATGCGTACATCGAAACATACGGTGAAGTATGTCGTTTACGTTAACAACCAAGGCAGACTTAAGGAGGTGCCGGGGGCAGCCCGCAAATTTCACCACGCACACTGGCACCAACATAGCATGGCCACCATGCTGGGCAGAACAACACAAAACAGTGGCAAAATGAGCCCCATTTTCCCTCTCCCTCCCACCCACCCACACATATACGCAGTCCCCTAACCACAGGACAGGCCCCCACCCCCACCCCTGGCCTCCAGCCAATTCAGATCCATAGACATTGGCCTTCGGTTTCCCCAGTGGGAGAGTCAACATTTCGGGCCGAAACCCTTCATCGGGACAGTCAGACATTTGGGAGAAACCTGGCCAGGCGTTCTCCCAGACATGAGTGCAGGGATTGGCCAAAGGTCCAGGCCTCGGAAGGAGAGGCTGAGGGTGCAGAAAGTGCCTCAGACGTTGCTCAGTGCATCTCCCCCCCCCCCCCAGCAGAATCCGCTCCACCAGGTGGTACAAGACGAGGTTTAAGTAATCGCAGCTTCCTCATTCCAAAACTATTCGCTTCGCAGCTGAGAGAGAAAGTTAATAAACTGATTAAAATTATTGATCTGCCCATTTTTATATAATGAATTCAATCTTCAGACAGCTCTATGTGTGTCAGACCGATACCGGTGATTAAAAATGACACAAAATGCCAGAATCTTCCTTGAATCCCAGGCCCAGTGTGAGTTCTGATTGATTCCCCATTTGTCTGTGAAATTTGGCCAGTTAATCTTTGAGCCCTTCACTACTGACTATTTCCCCTCCCCCCCACCCACCCTGGAAAAATGGGATTTTGATGTATAATCGTTTATGAGTCAATAGGTTCTTACTGAACTGTGCACGGTTTGAGTGTTTGATTAATGATTTCCGAACACGGGAGAGTTTTGCATTGGAACACGTGAGTGGTGGGTGAAAATTCGCGGAACTGAGGATTCTCCGAGTCAGGGGTGATGGGGTGGGGAGTGTGGTTGTGAATCTGCTCCCTTTGACTCTGGGTCACTGGTCATCACACTGGGGGTGGGGGGAGAGCCCAGTGCTGGGCGGCTACTGCTTTGGCCGGATTGGACTGACCCACCCGCGACCTCTCAGGTCAGTGTGTCCAGGGTGACCTGCCCGGTCTTCATTCTGGTACCAAGTGGGCACAGCCAGCCACTGTATTGAACCTTAGACTCTTGTTAACTGTTAAACCAACATAGTGCGGTCCAATTCGGACATAGGTACATATTAAACCAATAACACTCCCTGCAGACTCGCACCATTTTAGCAGATTTAGTCCCTTCGGTCTAAGAAGGATGTGGAAGCTTTAGCGAGGGTGCAGAGGAGATTTACCAGGATGCTGCCTGGATTAGAGAGGGTGCAGAGGAGATTTACCAGGATGCTGCCTGGATTAGAGAGGGTGCAGAGGAGATTCACCAGGATGCTGCCTGGATTAGAGAGGGTGCAGAGGAGATTTACCAGGATGCTGCCTGGATTAGAGAGGGTGCAGAGGAGATTGACCAGGATGCTGCCTGGATTAGAGAGGGTGCAGAGGAGATTTACCAGGATGCTGCCTGGATTAGAGAGGGTGCAGAAGGGATTTACTAGGATGCTGCCTGGATTAGAGAGGGTGCAGAGGAGATTGACCAGGATGCTGCCTGGATTAGAGAGGGTGTAGAGGAGATTGACCAGGATGCTGCCTGGATTAGAGAGGGTGCAGAGGAGATTTACCAGGATGCTGCCTGGATTAGAGAGGGTGCAGAGGAGATTGACCAGGATGCTGCCTGGATTAGAGAGGGTGCAGAGGAGATTTACCAGGATGCTGCCTGGATTAGAGAGGGTGCAGAGGAGATTTACCAGGATGCTGCCTGGATTAGAGAGGGTGCAGAGGAGATTTACCAGGATGCTGTCTGGATTAGAGAGGGTGCAGAGGAGATTGACCAGGATGCTGCCTGGATTAGAGAGGGTGCAGAGGAGATTGACCAGGATGCTGCCTGGATTAGAGAGGGTGCAGAGGAGATTTACCAGGATGCTGCCTGGATTAGAGAGGGTGCAGAGGAGATTTACCAGGATGCTGCCTGGATTAGAGAGGGTGCAGAGGAGATTTACCAGGATGCTGCCTGGATTAGAGAGGGTGCAGAGGAGATTTACCAGGATGCTGCCTGGATTAGAGAGGGTGCAGAGGAGATTGACCAGGATGCTGCCTGGATTAGAGAGGGTGCAGAGGAGATTTACCAGGATGCTGCCTGGATTAGAGAGGGTGCAGAGGAGATTGACCAGGATGCTGCCTGGATTAGAGAGGGTGCAGAGGAGATTTACCAGGATGCTGCCTGGATTAGATAGGGTGCAGAGGAGATTTACCAGGATGCTGCCCGGATTAGAGAGGGTGCAGAGGAGATTGACCAGGATGCTGCCTGGATTAGAGAGGGTGCAGAGGAGATTTACCAGGATGCTGCCTGGATTAGAGAGGGTGCGGAGGAGATTGACCAGGATGCTCCCTGGATTAGAGAGGGTGCAGAGGAGATTTACCAGGATGCTGCCTGGATTAGAGAGGGTGCAGAGGAGATTCACCAGGATGCTGCCTGGATTAGAGAGGGTGCAGAGGAGATTCACCAGGATGCTGCCTGGATTAGAGAGGGTGCAGAGGAGATTCACCAGGATGCCGCCTGGATTAGAGAGGGTGCAGAGGAGATTTACCAGGATGCTGCCTGGATTAGAGAGGGTGCAGAGATTTACCAGGACACTGCCTGGATTAGAGAGGGTGCAGAGATTTACCAGGACACTGCCTGGATTAGAGAGCATTATGGGGATAGGTTGAGCGAAGGAGGCTGAGATGGAGGTGTGCACGATGATGAGAGTCAGAGATTGTGTAGACAGCCAAGGACTTTTCCCAGGGTGGAAATGGCTAATATGAAAGGGCATGATTTTAAGGTGATTGGAGGAAAGTTTAGGGAGTCTGTTCATAAGACCACAGGAGCAGAATAGAGCATTTGGCCCATCGAGTCTGCTCCATCCTTTCATCATGGATGATCCATTTCCCTCTCAGCCCCATCTCCTACCTTCTCCCCGTATCCCTTCGTGCCCTGGCTAATCAAGAAACTGTCAGCTTCTGCCTTAAATATACCCAATGACTTGGCCTCCACAGTTGCCTATGACAATGAATTCCACAGATTCACCGCTCTCTGGCTAAAGAAATCCCTCCTCATCTCCATTCGAAATGGACTTTCCTCTACCACCACCTCTCCACATCCACTCTATCCAGATTCAATAGGTTTCAGTGAGATCCCTCCTCATCTCCATTCGAAATGGACTTTCCTCACTCTGAGGACATCCCTCGGGTCTTAGACTCCACCACCACCTCCCCACGTCCACTCTGTCCAGATTCAGTGAGATCCCTCCTCATCTCCATTCGAAATGGACTTTCCTCTACCACCACCTCCCCACGTCCACTCTGTCCAGATTCAGTGAGATCCCTCCTCAGATCACTCTTCTGAATTCCAGTGAGTACAGGCCCCAAGAGCCATGAAATGCTCATCATACGATAAGCCTTTCAATCCTGAATCATTTTCGAGAACCTCCTTTGAACCCTTTCCAGTTTCAGCACATCCTTAGGGTCCCAAGGTCCAAAGCAAGGGAGGCCTCACCAGAGCTTTATAAAGCCTCAACGTCACATCCTTGCTTTTATACTCTAGTCAAAACGTCAGGAGGCATGGTTTTTACAGAGAGAGTGGTGGGTGTGTGCAATGGGCTGCCAGGTTGCTGGTAGAGGAAGTGATCGAAGCAAGTAGATTTAATAACATCTAAAATGCTTTGCATCAGAGTTTCCCAGCCTGGGGTCCACAGACCACCCCCCTTGGTTAACGGTAGGGGTCCATGGCACAATACAGTTTGGGAATCCTTGGATCTGAGCCAAATGACGGCAAAGTGAGTGACGGAGCCCTTTGGCCCATCTTAGTCGTACCAACTGATCTTCTGCCTCGTCCTCCTTGCACCCAGATCAGAGCCCTCCGTACCCCTCCCATCCAAACTTCTCTTAAATGCTGTGGTCAAGCGTGTATCCAGCGCCTCCACTGGCGGTTCCACACTCGCAACACCCCCTGAGTGACAGCACTCCCCTCAATGGGAATAGATGAGATGGGAGACTTTGCCATCAGGGACGAGATGGGCCGAGCGGCCTGTCTCTGTTCTGTAGGAATGTAATTCTTATATTCAGGTTGAGCAAGAATTTCCTCACAGCCTCCCTGTCAAACCTGTATCAATCTGTGTCTCTGACTGACCAACCTCTGGTCGGTCTCTCATTCTGGTGCGGGAGGGAACGGTTCAGGATCAGAGGCTGACAGGAGACCCGGTAAAGGTTTGTAAGATTATCAGAAGCATAGAGAGATTAGGCAGCTGGTGAGCTCTCTAAGTTTCTAATGCCAGACGGCGTGCATTTAAGGTGAGGAGGAGTAAGTAAAGGAGATGTGTGGGGAAGTTCTTTTACCTTTTCAGCGTGTCTGTAAGTGGTGCTGGAGGCAGATTTATGATGGGGGCATTTAAGAGGCACATGAGTGTGCAGAGAGTGGAATAATGTGGATGTTGTGCAGGTAGAAGAGATAGGTTTAATTGGATTGCCGGTTGGGCTGCTCTATTACCACCTAGTGAAGCGAAAGGCCTGCTCCTGTTCTGTGTTCTCTGTCAGGAAGTGGAGCACAGGATCTGGTCAGAAGACCCAAAGGACGTAACTCCCAAAGGCCCCTAGGGCAGTTGTCCCCCCAGGGTGCCATGAGTTCCTGCGGAAGTCTGTGGGGTACACGTGTCACACTGAGGGACGTTCATCCAGCTCCCCCTCCTTCACACAAGCAACCTGTTCCCTGTTTCCTCATCTCTCTGCCCTTCCTCTTCCCCAGGCCCTGGGCAGCATGTACTTCCTACACGAATCTGTTCAATCTGTTCTCCAGTTCGACTTCAAAGGTAATGTTTACAATTTTATACTTACAGACTCTGCCCTCGAATCACTCTCCCTATGTGATTTTCTCCCTTCCTCCCCTCTTCCACACCCTCTCTCTCTTCCCCGTCTCTTTCCCCCTCTCTACCTCCCTCTCTTCCACACCTCTTTTCTCCCCCCCACCCCTCTCTTCCCCCCCCCCCAGGACAATCTCCTGACAGGTAATACTGGAACTCCGAGGTGTGATAGAGCCGCGCTAACTGTGGCCAATCCTGAATATCTGACTGAGAGAGAGATTGGGAAACCTCACCCTGTCCTGGACCGGAGGGGAGTGGACAGCACAGTGGCGCAGAGGAGAGAGCCACTTCCTCCCGGCCCCAGGCACCCCGGTGTCCATCCTGACCTCTGTCGCTGTCAGCGTGGAGTTTGCACGTTCTCCCTGTGACCATGTAGGTTTCTCCCGGGTCCTACCACATCCCAGAGTAATGCAAGTTAGCTGAGAAAAATTGACCAGTGTAAATGACCCCCCCAGTGCCTAGGTGGGCGGGGGCAATCAGGGAGAAGAAGACAGGAATGTGGGGAGGATAAAAATGGGATCAGTTTTAATAAATTGGGGGCTGATGGTTGGTATAGATTAAATGGGCCGAAGGGTCTGTTTACTTCTCTGTGACACCTGCAACTGTCCCAAACTCTTGCCTGTGATTGAGACTGCCAGTATTGGGGTTCCAACCACCACCCTCCCCGATGCCCGCTGTTCTCCAGTGTCGTCCAGTCCCTGCGCGGGTCGGTTGCTAAGTCCCTCCACCCTTGTTCGAGCTGACCACCTTCCTGCCTGCTTCCGTCCAGCCCAAGGGTTCAAGGAGGTGCTCGGCAAGGAGGTTCACAACTCACAGCTGGAAGGCAACAGCATGATGGAGAAGGAAAGGTTCCCGCAGGACTTCTGGCCTGAGGTAGGAGCCAGATGTGCATCGCACTGCCCTACTCCCGGTGTGCATCGCACTGCCCAACTCCCAGTGTGTGTTGTACCGCCCTACTCCCGGTGTGTGTGCATTGTACCACCCTACTCCCGGTGTGTGTCGTACCACCCTACACCCGGTGTGTGTCGTACCACCCTACACCCGGTGTGTGTCGTACCACCCTACTCCCGGTGTGTGTCGTACCACCCTACTCCCGGTGTGTGTCGTACCACCCTACTCCCGGTGTGTGTCGTACCACCCTACTCCCGGTGTGTGTCGTACCACCCTACTCCCGGTGTGTGTCGTACCACCCTACTCCCGGTGTGTGTCGTACCACCCTACTCCCGGTGTGTGTCGTACCACCCTACTCCCGGTGTGTGTCGTACCACCCTACACCCGGTGTGTGTCGTACCACCCTACACCCGGTGTGTGTCGTACCACCCTACTCCCGGTGTGTGTCGTACCACCCTACTCCCGGTGTGTGTCGTACCACCCTACACCCGGTGTGTGTCGTACCACCCTACTCCCGGTGTGTGTCGTACCACCCTACTCCCGGTGTGTGTCGTACCACCCTACTCCCGGTGTGTGTTGTACCACCCTACTCCTGGTGTGTGTCGTACCACCCTACTCCCGGTGTGTGTGCATTGTACCACCCTACACCCGGTGTGTGTCGTACCACCCTACACCCGGTGTGTGTCGTACCACCCTACTCCCGGTGTGTGTCGTACCACCCTACACCCGGTGTGTGTCGTACCACCCTACTCCCGGTGTGTGTCGTACCACCCTACACCCGGTGTGTGTCGTACCACCCTACACCCGGTGTGTGTCGTACCACCCTACACCCGGTGTGTGTTGTACCACCCTACTCCTGGTGTGTGTCGTACCACCCTACACCCGGTGTGTGTCGTACCACCCTACTCCCGGTGTGTGTCGTACCACCCTACTCCCGGTGTGTGTCGTACCACCCTACACCCGGTGTGTGTCGTACCACCCTACTCCCGGTGTGTGTCGTACCACCCTACACCCGGTGTGTGTCGTACCACCCTACTCCCGGTGTGTGTCGTACCACCCTACTCCCGGTGTGTGTTGTACCACCCTACACCCGGTGTGTGTCGTACCACCCTACTCCCGGTGTGTGTCGTACCACCCTACACCCGGTGTGTGTCGTACCACCCTACACCAAGTGCAAGTAGCTTTTATTGTCATTTCAACCATAAAGCACTGGTACAGTACACAGTAAAAGCAAAACAACGTTCCTCCAGGACCCTGGTGCTACATGAAACAACACAAAACTACACTAGACTATGTGAGACAACACAAGGCTACACCAGACTACGTAAAGCAACATAAAAACTGCACTAGACTACAGACCTGCTCAGGACGACATAAAGTGCACAAAACAGTGCAGGGCAATACAATAATTAGTAAACAAGACAGTAGAGGGCAGTAAGTTGGTGTTAATCCAGGCTCTGGGTATTGAGGAGTCTGATAGCTTGGGGGAAGAAACTGTTGCATAGTCTGGTCGTGAGAGCCTGAATGCTCCGGAGCCTTTTCCCAGACGACAGGAGGTAGAAGAGTTTGTGTGAGGGGAGTGTGGGGTCCTTCGTAATGCACCCATCACATTGCCCTACACCCGGTGTGTGTGCATTGTATCACCCAGCACCAGATGTGCAAAATGTGCACCATCCTACTCCAGATGTGCAAAATGCGTTGTTGCAGCTCGCTGTGTCACTGAGCCAGATGTGCTGTGTACTTGTAACACAGACAAATGACTGGAGGAACATACAGAGCCAGACGTGCAGGTCGTGTATATTGTATCACCCTGAGCCAGACGTGCAGGCCGTGTATATTGTATCATACAGAGCCAGACGTGCAGGCCGTGTATATTGTATCACCCTGAGCCAGACGTGCAGGCCGTGTATATTGTATCACCCTGAGCCAGACGTGCAGCCCGTGTATATTGTATCACCCTGACCCAGACGTGCAGCCCGTGTATATTGTATCACCCTGAGCCAGATGTGCAGCCCGTGTATATTGTATCACCCTGAGCCAGACGTGCAGGCCGTGTATATTGTATCATACAGAGCCAGACGTGCAGGCCGTGTATATTGTATCACCCTGAGCCAGATGTGCAGCCCGTGTATATTGTATCACCCTGAGCCAGACGTGCAGGCCGTGTATATTGTATCATACAGAGCCAGATGTGCAGGCCGTGTATATTGTATCACCCTGAGCCAGATGTGCAGGCCGTGTATATTGTATCACCCTGAGCCAGACGTGCAGTGTACCTGCCTCAGAACATACTGAGAGCCTTATCACAATGAGCTGGAGGCATTGCGTGTGTGTACTGTATCAACACTCCAAACCCCTGAGACTAGTAGTACATGCTTTCAGATTTTTGCATCTACTTAACAAAACAGATTTTTTTCTGCTGCAGTTCCACACTTAATAAGTTGACCTTTGGCTTCTCTTTCCCTTCCAGTTCAAGTGGTCTCGGAAAGGCTACATCCGGACGCGCTGGAGGTTCCAGGATCAGTACGGCACAGTCCCACGTTTCATTCGGGGTATAGGGAGGGCGGGTGAGAGCTGACGTGAGACATGGGAGCCAGGTTTCAGGGCTCGGCCTGCAAGTGACAGCAGTTGAGGGTCAGGACTTCCCAGAGCAGGAGGGTCAACGGGGAGGAGCCAGCGAGAGTGGGGAGTGGATTCCATCCCGGAATGGGAAAAGTGCCACTTAGTATTGGACTGGCACAGGCTGGCATCGAATCTCCCTCAGCCTCCCACCAGCTTCCTGTCTTCTGATTGGCTGGCCTGGTGAAACGGTTAATGGAGAGAAGCAGAAATTTTCTCCTCCTTCAGATCATAGAACCATGCAGCACGGAAACAGGCCCTTCGGCCCACCTTCTTCATGCTAACTAATCTATCTATCCAAGCCAGTCCCATTAGCCTCTGTCTGGGCAGCATCCCACCAAACCTCCCCCCCTCTATAAATGTCTTCAAAATGTTGTAATTGTAGCATGTCTGGCAACTTGTTCCATGCACCCATCCACTTCTGTCTGCAGAAGAATTCCCTTCAAATTCAGATTCATTTATTTATCACGTGTACGATGAACCGTGTCGTTTGCGGTAATCACCAATAAGGAGGTGCAGACAGCTGGCAAGTGTCACCTCACATCCTGGTGTCAACATGGCATACCCACAGTGCTTGGCAGAACAAGCAACAAGACAGCACCAGCAGAACAAGTCCCCCTTCTCTCACCCCATTCTACTCACTCGCACAGACTGTCCCCCAACCCCAGGACAGGCCTCTCGGCCTCCACCGGACACATGGGCCTCAGGTTCTCCCTTAAGTCTTTTCCCTCTCACTGTAAACCTCTACCCTCCTACGTTGGACTCCCCTACCGTGGGGAAAAGACTGTGTCTGTCCACCTCATCGATGCCCTGATTGGTTTTAAACCCCTATAATGGCGCCTCGGGCGCCGGAGAATACATTGATGGTATTATCTAGGCAGCCAATCGGAAAACAGGAAGCTGGTGGGAGGCTGAGGAAGTTTCAATGCCAGCCTGTACCATTCTGGTACTGAGTGGCACTTTTCCCATCCCGGGTTGGAATTCACTCCCCATTCTCCCTGTTGACCTTCCAGCTCTCGGATGTCCCGGGCAGGGTGAGGAACGGCCCCTCAGCTCTGGCCACCTCCAGGCCGAAGCCTGAAACCTGGTTCACATTTCTCATGTGAGCCTTAAGCAGCAAGACACGAGAGCAGAATTAGGCCAGTCAACACACCGAGTCCACCATTCGACGGAACCTTTGACGACCTTACTGATCAAATGCCTATCCCAAATATACCCAATAACCTGGGCTCCACAGCCACCTGTGGCAATTCATCCTCTGCCTAAAGAAATTCCTCTTCACCTCTGTTCTGAAGGGATGGCCCTCTATTCTGAGGCTGTGCCCTCTGGTCCTAGACTCCATTACTATAGGAAATGCTATTACCATTACTACCCCCTCCACACGCGTCCGGTCCAGGCCTCTCAATATTAGATGGATTTCAGTGAGCTCCCCCTCCCCTTTTCTTTTAAACTCCTCCTCTGGAGCCTCTCCAGGATCAGCACCTCCTAGATAAAGGGCCCAAAGCTGCTTACAGTACTCCAAAGGCAGTCTGACCAATAAAGCCTCAACATTACCTTCTTGTTTTTTTTAATTCTAGTCCTCTCGAAATGAACGCTAACATTGCATTTCTCTGCCGAGAATTCCCCGCAAGCTGTTGGTGGGACAGCGCTCCTGCACCCAGCCTGGCGAGGACCGACAGACCAAGCCCCTTCTGCTGTCTAAGTGGTTATTGTACAAGACAGAGCACTAACAAGCCATTCGGCCCATCGTCTCTGTGCTTGCCCTGGCACCAAATTAGTCCAATCCCATCTGCCTGCTAGTGAACTATGTCCTTCTGTTCCCTGCCTGCTCCTTGGTGTCCAAATGCCTCCTCCCCGGCATCTCCCGTTCAATGTGAGGGGGAGGCAAAGCTTGCCTCGTACACCGCCTTTAAACTGTGACCCCCCCCCCTCCCCTCCCCTCCACCTTAAATCTGTGGGGGAGTAGGGCTTCACTACCAGACCAGCAATAATCTCCCGGGAGCCTGACATGGGTGGGCGGGTTTGATGGGTGCACTTGTGGGGGTGCTTTTATGGGGACGGACAAGAAAGACTAAGCTTGGTTGGGAATCTAGGCCGGCATTGGCCAGTTGGGCTGAACGGCCTGTTTCCCTGCTGTAGGATTCTGTGTGGGGTGTGGATGGGCGGTGGGTTTATATGGGTGGAAGGGAGGGGTGGGATTGAAGGGTGTGAGCATTGGGGAAGAGTTTCAGAACCACTGGGGTACGTCATGAAATGTTTTGTTTTGCGGTATCAGTACAGTGTGCAAGACCCAAAAAAAAATTATGATAAATTTCAATAAATAATGTAAAACAAGAACAAAGTAGTGAGGTAGTGTTCGGGTTCAATGTCCGTTCAGAAATCGGATGGCAGAGGGGAAGAAACTGTTCCTGAATCATTGAGTGTGAGTCTTCAGGCTCCTGTACCTCCTCCCAGATGGTAGCAATGAGAAGAGGGCTTGACCTGGGTGATGAATGCTTCCTCCCTGAGCCATTGCCTTTCGAAAATGTCCGCGGTAGAACCTGGTTTGTGCACAGGTGGGTGGGGGTGAGGGGGGTGATGGTCAGTGTGCACGGACTGGACAGAGAGACACAATGGCTGTACTCCAGCGAGAACTCGACAATGCAGCGATGGGTAGTCACTACCTGGTTGCTCTCTTCCCAAACTTTACGATGTGCTAACATTTTTTTTCCTGCTACAGCGTCTTTGACCTGGTGAACATTCATCTCTTCCACGACGCCTCAAACCTCGTTGCCTGGAAAAGTCCGTCTATCTTCTCGGCCAACAGGCAGAAGGCACTGGGCCACGTGCTCAGCAGGTGAGCAACTCTCTCTCCGAGGGGCCACGTGGGGTTCAGGCAGTGGCTCGAGCCCAGACTGAGGGAGCTGTGCCTTGTGTCTGTTCCCCACCCTTGGAGCCACAGGTGAGAGCTGAGTGTCCGGTGGGGGCCAAAGGTGAGTGACCAGCTCCTTCACCAGGGGTGCTACCCCTCCCTGGACACCCCCTACACTCCTGTCACCTGTGGCTCCAGGTAGCTGTTTGCATGTGACAGCGGCCACGCCCCGGCACGCTGCTTTGATAGAAAAGGGCTAAACCGGGGAGAGTAGCTGGCGGTCTCTTCCCTGTGTGGGACAGGGACATGCCTGGCCTAGCATGCAGTCAGCTCTGGTGGATTGGGCGGATGGGATTAACAGTGACATCCCACGGCCAGGAAGGCGGCTCTGTAACAGGGCACAGAAGTAGTCGAAGTTATCGACTGCAAATGTGACCCTCAGGTTCGGCCAGAGTGTTAGTCTGGGGAAGACGGTCTGTGGCCCCGCCAAGCGTGTGAAATCTGAGGTGCAGAAGCTCTTGCTTGTGTGGATGCTGCGTGATGTGTTCCCCTGTTACCAATCAGTACCCCGAAATAACAGACACTACACCATATGCAATTCAACCACTTAGCTTTATAATCCTTAATTTGACTAGAGGGTTAGTAAAGGAAAACAAAAAGGGGCCATTTTAATGAAACAGTCTAACATGCACTTGGTGCTCACGGTTTCCTGTCTGTTAGTCCCCCATTGACTCCCCCCGGGCATCGTCAACTCCCAGCGCCATTCCACATCCACTCCGTCCTGCAGTCTACCACCTACCTCCCTGTTCTGGCATCTTCTCTCTCCATCTTCCGCCGAACAAAATCCCTTGAACAAAAAAAGCTCCCTCCATTGGACAGTGCGTATTCCATAGCCCCCGTTATCTCCAGTCGTAACCCAGACACTGCTGCTACAGAACGACCATTACGTCAGCAATGACACCTTTCCCAGGGCGTTAACACAAAGAAAAAGTCCCCAGTTGTGACAGCTCTTGTACCACCGGACCCAGACTTCCGAGGCCGAGAGTGGAACTGCCCCGTGCAGCAGCTTTTCCACTTTACAAACTCCCCCGCAGTTTCCTGTCATTGTCGGACAGACAACCAGCAATTCCCCACTCTACCTGCCCTTTGTGTGTGTGACGGAATGGTGTGGAGGGATCTTTGCCCTGTGTCTAAACCACCCCCGCCCCCACTCCCTCAGTGCCACAGTAGCCTAGCAGTTACTGTGTCGTTACTACCACTTGGAGCGTTCCGGAATTCGAAATTCAGTTCTGGTGCCATTATGCAAGGAGGGTCTGTACGTCCTCCCCGTGGAATGCATTGATTTCCCCCAGATGCTCCAGTTTCCTTCCTCAGGCCAAAGTCGTACTGGTTAGGTTAATTGGTCATTGTAAATTGTCCCGGGATTAGGTTCAAAGGTTCATTCATTATCAAAGTACAGAACTCTGAAATTCTCCTTCTCCCGATAGCCAGGAATCCAAGGAAGAAAAGAACGGCAGTATCTTCATCATCCCCCGAATGCCCCCTCCCTGCACAAGACAATGAACAAACACGGAGCAGGCACATCGACCCCCAAATACCATACCCCCGCACAAAAAAACCGAGAGAGATCATCAGGTGAAAAACACAGAATGTAAGACTGGGGGAAGAACAGTCTATAGTCCAAGTCCACATCCAAAACACAGAAAACCTGGGTAAAGTTCTCTGGGCACAGCAGTGGCATTTCCTTCGCTGTAGCAGAGCAATCCCACCAGCGATTGAAAGGTAGTCTCACCCCTCCGGTAGCAGAGCGATCCCACCAGCGATTGAAAGGCAGTCTCCCCTCTCCGGAAGCAGAGCGATCCCACCAGCGATTGAAAGGTAGTCTCCCCTCTCCGGAAGCAGAGCGATTTTCTCCAGAGTGATCAAAAAGCTGTCTCCCCCCTCTGGCAGCAGAGCGATCCCACCAGCGATGAGAATGCGTGTTGGGACAGAATGCAGGGAAACCCCCAAGGTACCTGTCCTTTTATAACATCATCATTATGTGCCGTACCATATGATGTGAGCAATCACGGTCTTTCCTCGACCATGATTGTTCTTGGCAAATGTTTCTATGGAACTGGTTTGCCATCGCCTTCTTCTGGGCAGTGTCTTTACAAGACGGGTGACCCCAGCCATTATCAATACTCTTCAGAGATTGTCCGTCTGGTGTCAGTGGTCACATAACCAGGACTTGTGATCTGCACCAGCTGCTCGTACGAGCATCCGTTTCAGTTTTCCTGTGTCTGACCCCCCCTCCCCGTTCTACCTGCCATGTGAGTGTGTGTGAAGGGAGTTTGAAGAGGGAGGTTTACTCTGTCTAACCCTCACTCTACCTTGGGAGTGTGAGACGGGACGGTGTAGAGGAAGCTTTACCACCTTTCTATCCCCCAATCTACCTGCCATTAGAGTCTGTGATGGGGCGGTGCGGAGGGGGTGTTCCCCTGTGTCTAGCCCCCACTTTGACTTGTTCTGGTGGGGGGGGGGCGCGGTGGTGTGAGATGGGCTGGTGTAAATAGTTCACTCTGTAATGGTCAGTGCAGACTCAATGGGCCAAAACGCCTGTTTCCCTGCCGTATACCCTCTGCAACTCCATCAGTTATAAATGCCACGTGGGCACCCTGCTACAGGGTTTGAACCTGAGCCGCAGAGAACTTGGTCGAAGCCCTTGCACCGGACAGCCATTAGTGATGGGAGCCCTTGGTGCTCTAGTTTGCCTTCTGGACTGCCATCCTGTCATGGACACGCCTCAGTTGCTAAGAGGAGACGAGTTTCACCCCCTCCTGCTGCTGTGAGGTTGTTTATAGCTCAGCGCCATGCTTTAAGCGTAGCATGGAGTACTGTGCGCAGCTTTGAGCCCTTTATCTCAAAGGATGTGCTGGCCTTGGAGAGGGTCCAGAGAAGGTTCACGAGAATGACTCCAGGAATGAAAGGGTTAACATATGGGGACCATTGGAATGTTCTAGGCCTGTACTCACTGGAATTCAGAAGAATGGGGTGGGGGGGATCTCCTGAAACCTATTGAATATTGAAAGGCCTAGATAGAGTGGATGTGGAGAGGATGTTTCCTATTGTGGGGGAGCCTAGGACCAGAGGACACAGAAAGAGTGGATGTGTAGAGAATGTTTCCTATTGTGGGGGAGTCTAGGACCAGAGGACACAGAAAGAGTGGATGTGTAGAGAATGTTTCCTATTGTGGGGGAGTCTAGACAGAGGACACAGATAGAGTGGGTGTGGAGAGGATGTTTCCTATTGTGGGGGAGTCTAGACAGAGGACACAGATAGAGTGGATGTGGAGAGGATGTTTCCTATAGTGGGGGAGTCTAGGACCAGAGGACACAGATAGAGTGGATGTGGAGAGGATGTTTCCTATAGTGGGGGAGTCTAGGACCAGAGGACACAGATAGAGTGGATGTGGAGAGGATGTTTCCTATAGTGGGGGAGTCTAGGACCAGAGGGCACAGATAGAGTGGATGTGGAGAGGATGTTTCCTATAGTGGGGGAGTCTAGGACCAGAGGACACAGATAGAGTGGATGTGGAGAGGATGTTTCCTATAGTGGAGGAGTCTAGGACCAGAGGGCACAGATAGAGTGGATGTGGAGAGGATGTTTCCCATTGTGGGGGAGCCTTGGACCAGAGGGCACAGATAGAGTGGATGTGGAGAGGATGTTTCCTATAGTGGGGGAGTCTAGGACCAGAGGACACAGATAGAGTGGATGTGGAGAGGATGTTTCCTATAGTGGGGGAGTCTAGGACCAGAGGGCACAGATAGAGTGGATGTGGAGAGGATGTTTCCTATAGTGGGGGAGTCTAGGACCAGAGGGCACAGATAGAGTGGATGTGGAGAGGATGTTTCCTATAGTGGGGGAGTCTAGGACCAGAGGACACAGATAGAGTGGATGTGGAGAGGATGTTTCCTATAGTGGGGGAGTCTAGGACCAGAGGGCACAGATAGAGTGGATGTGGAGAGGATGTTTCCTATAGTGGGGGAGTCTAGGACCAGAGGACACAGATAGAGTGGATGTGGAGAGGATGTTTCCTATAGTGGGGGAGTCTAGGACCAGAGGGCACAGATAGAGTGGATGTGGAGAGGATGTTTCCTATAGTGGGGGAGTCTAGGACCAGAGGACACAGATAGAGTGGATGTGGAGAGGATGTTTCCTATAGTGGGGGAGTCTAGGACCAGAGGGCACAGATAGAGTGGATGTGGAGAGGATGTTTCCCATTGTGGGGGAGCCTTGGACCAGAGGGCACAGATAGAGTGGATGTGGAGAGGATGTTTCCTATAGTGGGGGAGTCTAGGACCAGAGGGCACAGATAGAGTGGATGTGGAGAGGATGTTTCCTATAGTGGGGGAGTCTAGGACCAGAGGACACAGATAGAGTGGATGTGGAGAGGATGTTTCCTATAGTGGGGGAGTCTAGGACCAGAGGGCACAGATAGAGTGGATGTGGAGAGGATGTTTCCTATAGTGGGGGAGTCTAGGACCAGAGGGCACAGATAGAGTGGATGTGGAGAGGATGTTTCCTATAGTGGGGGAGTCTAGGACCAGAGGACACAGATAGAGTGGATGTGGAGAGGATGTTTCCTATAGTGGGGGAGTCTAGGACCAGAGGGCACAGATAGAGTGGATGTGGAGAGGATGTTTCCTATAGTGGGGGAGTCTAGGAACAGAGGGCACAGATAGAGTGGATGCGGAGAGGATGTTTCCTATAGTGGGGGAGTCTAGGACCAGAGGGCACAGATAGAGTGGATGTGGAGAGGATGTTTCCTATAGTGGGGGAGTCTAGGACCAGAGGACACAGATAGAGTGGATGTGGAGAGGATGTTTCCTATAGTGGGGGAGTCTAGGACCAGAGGACACAGATAGAGTGGATGTGGAGAGGATGTTTCCTATAGTGGGGGAGTCTAGGACCAGAGGGCAAAGCTTCAGAATACAGTAAAAGGACATCCATTTAGAACGGGGATGAAGAATTTCTTTAGCCAGAGGATAGTGAATCTGTGGAATTCATTGCCACAGACGGCTGTGGAGGCCAAGTCATTGGGTATATTTAAAGCAGAGGTTGATAGGTTCTTGATTTGTAAAGGTGTCAAAGAATATGGAGAGAAGGCAAGAGAATGGGGTTGAGAGGGGTAGTAAATCAGCCCTGTTGATATGGTGGAGCAGACTCGATAGGCCAATTGGCCTTATTCTGTTCCTCTGTCCTATAGTCTTAAGGATTGAGGCCCGTGTTGTTCCGTTCCGCAGAATCACGGACACCCGCTATGAGAAGGTGCCGTTCCTGATTTTCGGAGACTTCAACGTGCGGCTGGACACGCAGAGAGTGGTGGAGGTAAACCCATGGGAGCCGCTGATGGTGTCTGGAGGGTTCTGGGGCGTGGAGCCTTCTGTATCGGTCAGTGGACAACTGTCAGGCCAATCAGTAACTCCACCATCAGCGTCTCCTCATCCTGCGACAGCACGGTGATACAACCACCCCAGAGATCCGCGTTCGATCCCGACCTCTGGCACTGTTTGTGTGTGGAGTTTGCACATTCTCCCTGTGTCCACATGGGTTTCCTCCCAGATCCCAAAGACATGCAGGAAGCTGGGTTAATTGACTGTGGGGGTGGGTAAATGGATAGGATCTTGGGAGGTGGTGGGGTTAGTAGTTGATAGAAATTTTAAAAACCTAGAACAATAAGACATAGGAACAGAATGAGGCCATCCAGCCCATCCAGTCTGCTCAGCCATTCCATCATGGCTGATTTACTATCCCTCTCAATCCCATTCTCCTGCCTTCTCCCCGCAACCTTTGATTCTCTTACTGATCAAGAACCAAATTCACCGCCCTCTGGCTGAAGAAACTCCTCCTTAGTTTTAAAGGGACATTCCTTGTTTACGGAGCCTTCAGATCTGTTGGGGAAAACACCCTAATCTGCCCAGTAAGTTTCTACAGCACTCATCTTTCCTGTGTTCCTGGTGTCACTGAGATTGTCTCCCACCCTGCACACTGGGAAAAGTTCTTAAACTTGTGATGGGTCCATCTGTTTCCCAGTCGAATGCCACACACTGCTTTAAGTATTCCCAATGACTTGGTTCCCACAGCTGGCAACAAGTCCACAGATTCACCACCATCTTCCTAAAGAAATTCCTCCTCGTTGCATTGGATGAGCCTGAATGGGTAAAGGTCAGCAGAGATACAGCGGGCCGAAAGGCCTGTTCCTCCTCTATATCTCTCTGTGAGACTCTTACTTGCCGCCTTGCCAATTTTAATACGTTTGCGCTTCACTAACGCGAGCTATGGTGCATCACTGGAGGCCATTCAGCCCATCGTGCCGATCCTGTGACAGCTCTGTCATGAAATCCCCTTCCCCTCCTCCTCTCTCACACCCTGTGGCTGCCTTTCTCTGTCTGGCTCCCCCTGGCAAGGTTTCCATGGCTCACCGTCGCTGCTTTCCAGAGCACAGTGGGCACAATGCGTCGGCACTGGAATGTCAGAAACCAAATCTGGTTTCATGTCACTGGCATATATCGTGAAATACACTGTTGTGCTGCAGCAGCAGATTGCAATATTTAAAACAGAAAACTATAGATTTCAATAAGAAATATGTAAAACTAGAGCAGTCATTACCCCTCTACCATCAGGTCCCACACCACCAGGTTCAGGAACAGTTATTACCCCTCTACCATCAGGTCCCACACCACCAGGTTCAGGAACAGTTACTACCCCTCAACCATCAGGTCCCACACCACCAGGTTCAGGAACAGTTATTACCCCTCAACCATCAGGTCCCACACCACCAGGTTCAGGAACAGTTATTACCCCTCAACCATCAGGTCCCACACCACCAGGTTCAGGAACAGTTATTACCCCTCAACCATCAGGTCCCACACCACCAGGTTCAAGAACAGTTATTACCCCTCTACCATCAGGTCCCACACCACCAGGTTCAGCAACAGTTATTACCCCTCAACCATCAGGTCCCACACCACCAGGTTCAGCAACAGTTATTACCCCTCAACCATCAGGTCCCACACCACCAGGTTCAGCAACAGTTATTACCCCTCAACCATCAGGTCCCACACCACCAGGTTCAGGAACAGTTATTACCCCTCAACCATCAGGTCCCACACCACCAGGTTCAGGAACAGTTATTACCCCTCAACCATCAGGTCCCACACCACCAGGTTCAGCAACAGTTATTACCCCTCAACCATCAGGTCCCACACCACCAGGTTCAGCAACAGTTATTACCCCTCAACCATCAGGTCCCACACCACCAGGTTCAGCAACAGTTATTACCCCTCAACCATCAGGTCCCACACCACCAGGTTCAGCAACAGTTATTACCCCTCAACCATCAGGTCCCACACCACCAGGTTCAGGAACAGTTATTACCCCTCAACCATCAGGTCCCACACCACCAGGTTCAAGAACAGTTATTACCCCTCTACCATCAGGTCCCACACCACCAGGTTCAGCAACAGTTATTACCCCTCAACCATCAGGTCCCACACCACCAGGTTCAGCAACAGTTATTACCCCTCAGCCATCAGGTCCCACACCACCAGGTTCAGCAACAGTTATTACCCCTCAACCATCAGGTCCCACACCACCAGGTTCAGGAACAGTTATTACCCCTCAATCATCAGGTCCCACACCACCAGGTTCAGGAACAGTTATTACCCCTCAACCATCAGGTCCCACACCACCAGGTTCAGCAACAGTTATTACCCCTCAACCATCAGGTCCCACATCACCAGGTTCAGCAACAGTTATTACCCCTCAACCATCAGATCCCACACCTCCAGGTTCAAGAACAGTTATTACCCCTCAACCATCAGGTCCCACACCACCAGGTTCAGGAACAGTTATTACCCCTCAACCATCAGGTCCCACACCACCAGGTTCAGGAACAGTTATAACCCCTCAACCATCAGGTCCCACACCACCAGGTTCAGGAACAGTTATTACCCCTCAACCATCAGGTCCCACACCACCAGGTTCAGGAACAGTTATTACCCCTCAACCATCAGGTCCCACACCACCAGGTTCAGCAACAGTTATTACCCCTCAACCATCAGGTCCCACACCACAAGGTTCAGCAACAGTTATTACCCCTCAACCATCAGGTCCCACACCACCAGGTTCAGCAACAGTTATTACCCCTCAACCATCAGATCCCACACCTCCAGGTTCAAGAACAGTTATTAGCCCTCAACCATCAGGTCCCACACCACCAGGTTCAGGAACAGTTATTACCCCTCAACCATCAGGTCCCACACCACCAGGTTCAGGAACAGTTATAACCCCTCAACCATCAGGTCCCACACCACCAGGTTCAGGAACAGTTATTACCCCTCAACCATCAGGTCCCACACCACCAGGTTCAGCAACAGTTATTACCCCTCAACCATCAGGTCCCACACCACCAGGTTCAGGAACAGTTAGTAACCCCTCAACCATCAGGTCCCACACCACCAGGTTCAGGAACAGTTATAACCCCTCAACCATCAGGTCCCACACCACCAGGTTCAGGAACAGTTATTACCCCTCAACCATCAGGTCCCACACCACCAGGTTCAGGAACAGTTATTACTTGACAACCTGTGGACTCACTTTCAAAGATTCTGCAACTCCTGTTTCCAGGATTATTCTGTGTTTGTGTATTTTCTTGTCTATTTGCATTTTGTCTTTTTTTGCACATTGGTAGTTTGTCAGTCTTTGTGTGTAGTTTTTCCTAGATTCTGTTGTATTTCTTTGTTCTACTGTGAATGCCCGCAAGAAAGTGATCTCAGGGTGGTGTATGGTGACGTATACGTACTTTGATAACAAGTTGACTGTCATCTTTGTCTCGTTTCCCCCAGACACTCTGTTGTCCATCTGCTGTCCAGACTGTACTGACCAACGACGCTGAAGATGTGAAGAAGGTTCTCTTTCAGGAGAAGGGCAATGACCACAAGGTACTTAAAGATTAGATTTATTAAAGGTTAGCTTTAGTAGAGATTGTCCTTATTTGTCACACGTATATCAATGGATTGAAGTGCATCGTTGGTGTCAATGGCCAACACCGTCCGAGGATGTGCCGGGGTAGTTGTTAGGTGTTGCCACACTTCTGGTCCCAACATAGCATGCCCACAATTTACTAACCCTAACCCGTACAACTTTGGGATGTGGGAGAAAACCAGAGCACCCGGAGGAAACCCGTGCGGTGACAAGGATTTTAACCCTTCTAAGACTTGACGCCTTTGAGATGAAGCTAAGCTTCACACTTGCTTGGGTGGTTTATTGTTGCTGCTCTTCATTGCCTGAGCCACGTACTGTATGGCCGACAGACTCACAGCTACGTTCCATACACTGAGTTGTCATCCCCTAACATCAGAACATAAGCCCGAGTCTACATCAGCTAGTTAGCACAGACAAAGACGGAACTGAACCTCACTCACAGTCGCTGTAAACGTTACTATAATCGCTACACTACCGTGCTGCTCCTGTGGGCATGGATATTTACCGTTGGCCAGTCCAACTGGGAATTGAGTCCTTCAAATGCTCTTAACCCATTCACTTCTCCCTTATGGGGAAGAGGGAGACAGAGTGAGAGAGACATGCAGACAAGACAATGAAAGAGGGAAGCGACGAGAGATCCCTCCCCTCTCAACCGCATCCCTCGATGGCGGATTGGTGCAGCCAGGTAGTGCTGCTATCTCACCACTCCAGAGACCAGGGTTCAGTCCCGACCTCCGGTCCTGTCCGTGGGGTGTCTGCACCTCCTCGCCCTGATTGCATGGGCTCCCCCAGTTACCCCTCTTTCCTCCCACAACCCAAAAGAGGGTTAATTGGGCGGCTGTGTGTGGGTGAGGGGAAGGTGGGGAGAGTGAAATGGGATCAGTGTATGGTTGGAGCTTGATGGGCCGAAGGGCCTGTTTCCGGCCTGGGTGACTCTCTTCAGCAAATGTAAGTGGGGCAGTTTGTATCGGTGTGATTACTTACGGGTTTTATTTCTTGTTAGTCACGCATGCTTGAAATTGGTTACTGCCATTTTCGAGGGTGTGTTGGCAGCTCCTGATGTCCATCACTGGGACAGGAGGACCCACTAATTGCAAATGGGGTCACTATTTTCCCGTAGAGCGCGAGCACCTGGTCATCGCAGGTGCTACATGGGACAGGGAAAAGAGAAGCAGGAATTGTCCAACGGGACCTTAAACCTGTCCCATTGTTAACGACGTGATCGTGGCTGATCTCCGCTGCGCTATCGCCTCCTGTGTCAATTTTCTACTTATTTAGAGAGAGGGCCTGGAACAGTCTCTTCCCGCCCAACGAGAATGAAAGGGTTAAGGGTTCGATCTTTGGTGTCGACCCCCACCCCCCCACCCCGGGAAGTGACCGCCATTGCTTCAGTGTTGTGCAGTGAGTAACACTGAGTGAGGCGTTTTGATGCAGTTCAGGATACGGGTGTGCTGTGGGGCAGCTGAATGTGTTGGTATAATATCTGACGTCACAGACACTTCTGAGAGACGTTTCTGCCTTTAGGTCCTGCTAAGGATCGAATCAAAGACCTTTGACTACTTTGACCAAGACGTCTTTCGGGAGAACAACGGGAAAGCTGTTCGTAAACCTTTCTACCTTCACATGATTTAGTCGCTGAGGTCGGTTACGCGGTGCAGGGGTACTGACTGTTGTCTCTCTTTAGCTTTTGAAGTTCGACAAGGAACTGGCCACTTTCATCAACGAAATCTGCGAACTTGACATTCAGTTTCCGCCAAGGTATGTGAAGACCGACTGAGGTGAGCTCGGGGTCTCTTGGTTTATTCACGTATGATCAGTGCGTACCGGGGAACACCCAGGCTGCGTCCTGTTATAGACCACCAGGACCGGTAGGAAAGCGAATCCTGGTGGTCTATATGGTGACGTATAGACGATGTACTTTGATAATTAAATTTACTTTGAACTTTGACATTTGGGAATGGCTGGAGCGTAGGAGAATGAGGGGAGATTTGATGGAGGGTATGAATAGGGTAAGATGAGGGTCCAGAGGAGCTCTCAAGAAGGATCCCAGAAATAAAAGAGTTAACATATGAGGGGCATTTGGTGGCTCTGGGCCTGTACTCACTGGCGTTTATATGGATGGGTGGGGGGTGGGGGATCTCCTAGAATCCTAGTGAATATTGAAAGGCCTGGATGTGGAGAGGGTGTTCCCTCTAGAGATGGAGTCTAAGACTAGAGGGGACACAGCCTCAGAATAGAAGGGCTTCCCTGTAGAACAGAGATGAGGAGGAATTTCTTTAGCCAGCGGCAGGTAAATCTGTGGAATTAAATGGCACAGGTGGCTGTGGAGGCCAAGACAGCCATTATCATCATCGTTTATGTACTGTGTTGTATGGTGTGGACGATCATGGTCTATCCATGACCGTGGTTGTATTTGGCAAAGTTTTTTCTACTGAAGCGGTTTGCCATCGCCTTCTTCTGGGCAGTGTCTTTACAAGACGGGTGACCCCAGCCATTATCAATATTCTTCAGAGATTGTCTGCCTGGTGTGAGTGGTCACATAACCAGGACTTGTGATCTGCACCGGCTGCTCATACGACCACCCACCACCTGCCCCCATGGCTTCACGTGACCCTGATCAGGTGGGGGGGGGGGTGGTGAAGGGACCTTGCCTGAGGGTGACCTGCAGGCTGGTGGAGGGAAGGAGTGCCTTACACCTCCTTTGGTAGAGACGTATCTCCAACCTGCCACGTCATTGGGTATATTTAAAGCCAAAGAGAGAACATCTGGGGAGGGTGGGGTCTTCGATGCTGCTTCTTTACTGAGGCAGCGGTAAGTGTAAACAGAATCTACAGAGGGGGGCCTTGTTCCTCTGATGTGATGATGCTTGATGATAGGTAGGGACTCAGTGGGCCAAAGGGCCTGTTTTCGTGCTGAAGAGGAGCCTGTTCGTCCCTTGTGCTAATGGAGAACTGGGCACTTGAATCTTCCCGCTGCTTGGAATTCCAGTGATTGCGTTGAAGGAAATCGGAACAGATCCAGTCCTTGCCCTGTGCGCACCGAAACTTCCTTTAACCCAAGCCAAGTATGATTGGACAAGGAAAGGGGAACAGCTCGTGCAGATGGAGAGGGTGCCTGATTCCATACTTGCGTTTGTCTTCCAGTTATCCGTACAGTGAAGTCAACACCGAGGGAACGCTGTATGCCAATACTCGTTGCCCGGCCTGGTGTGATCGTATCCTCATGTCTCCATCTGCCATTGAGGTTGTCGTCAAGGTAACGTCAATCACTAATATTCCTCCTGCTGTTCAAATAAATTACACTCAACAACTAAAATAAAGACACAGGAGATTCTGTAGATACCAGAAATCCAGAGTAACGCACGCAAAATGCTGGAGGAACTTGGCAGGTCAGACAGCAACTATGGAAACGAATAAACAGTCGACATTTCGGGCTGGGACCCTTCATGGGGACTCGAAAGGAAGGAGGAAGATGGCAGAATAGGAAGGTGGAGGGAGGGAAGGGAGGAAAAGCTGGAAGGCGATCGGTGACGCCAGGTGGGTGGGAGAGGTGGAATAAAGTTAGAAGCTGGAAGCTGATAGATGGAAAAGGTAAAGGAGAGGAGAAGCAGAAATATGATGAGAGGGGAGAGTGGACCTTAGGAGAAATGGAAGGAGGAGAGGCTCCCACCAGTGGAGGTGATGAGGGCATATGAGGAGGAGGTTAAGACCAGACTGGGGAATTGAAGGGGAAGGTGAATATTATTCTGGCATCTTCCCCTTCCTCTCCAGTCCTGATGAAGGGTTTTGTGGATGCTGCCTGACCTGCTGAGTTCCTCCAGCATTTAAGGTTAGCTTCGCTTATCACATGTACTTTGAAACATGGCATCAAATCAAGTCAGCAAGGTTTGTGCAGGTCAGTCCAAAAATGTCTCCAATACATTCTACCTTGACAAGTGGTTTGCCATTGCCTTCTTCTGAGCAGTGTCCTTACAAGATGGGTGACCCTGGCCGTTATCAATACTCTTCAGAGATTGTCTGCCTGGTGTCAGTGGTTGCAAAACCAGGACTTGTGATCTACACCGGCTGCTCATACGACCGTCCACCACCTGCTCCCATGGCTTCACGTGACCCTGATCGGGGGCTGAGCAGGTGCTACACCTTGCCCGAGGGTGACCTGCAGGCTAGCGGAGGGAAGGAGAGATTTGCACCTCCTTCGGTGGAGACGCATCTCCGCCCCGCCACCCTAAGCTGGGTACACACTCTCAAAAAGGCCCACCTCCATAATACTCCCTCACAGTTGGTTCTGACAGGCGGTGCGGTGAACAAGGATGTTCATCTTGTTGCTGTACAAGTGTGACGATAGCCCGTTTGTTGAAGTTAACCTGTTGGCTCAGTTTTTCTGCCGTGGTGGCGAGGGGGAGGGTGGAGACCACATCGAGAATGAAGGGTGATGCAATGAATTAATTTGCTCACCCCTCTCTTTGTCTTTTAGGGGGAGTACGTGTACGATATGATGGGACCTGAAGTCTGCATGGGTGACCACAAGGTACAAAACTTGGAGGGTGAGGGTTTTGTGACGGGACACTGAGTTGATTCCCTGGCAATGGGTATTACTGTGACATGTGCACTCTTCTGTGTTTTTTGCAAAAATACCCCAGGGCAGGGAGATGATTGGTTAAGGTACAGCTTAAAACCCCTCCCTGGTGACCCTTCACACACGCATGGGACAGGGATGGTGTAGTTGGGCACAGAGTGAAGCTGTCTACACAATGCCATCACAAAATCCTGAGGTCACACATAGAATAAAGCTCCATCCCATCACACCCTCCTGGGCTCAGACACAGAGTTAAACTCCCTCTGCACTGTCCCATCACACACTCTCGGGGTCAGACACAGAGTTAAACTCCCTCTGCACTGTCCCATTACACCCTCCTGGGCTCAGACACAGAGTTAAACTCCCTCTGCACTGTCCCATCACACACTCTCGGGGTCAGACGCAGAGTTAAACTCCCTCTGCACTGTCCCATCACACACTCTCGGGGTCAGACACAGAGTTAAACTCCCTCTGCACTGTCCCATCACACACTCTCGGGGTCAGACACAGAGTTAAACTCCCTCTGCACTGTCCCATCACACACTCTCGGGGTCAGACACAGAGTTAAACTCCCTCTGCACTGTCCCATCACACACTCTCGGGGTCAGACACAGAGTTAAACTCCCTCTGCACTGTCCCATCACACACTCTCGGGGTCAGACACAGAGTTAAACTCCCTCTGCACTGTCCCATCACACACTCTCGGGGTCAGACACAGAGTTAAACTCCCTCTGCACTGTCCCATCACACACTCTCGGGGTCAGACACAGAGTTAAACTCCCTCTGCACTGTCCCATCACACACTCCCGGGGTCAGACACAGAGTTAAACTCCCTCTGCACTGTCCCATCACACACTCCCGGGGTCAGACACAGAGTTAAACTCCCTCTGCACCGTCCCATCACACATTCCTAGGGTTGGACACATAATGAATCCCCCTTTGCACTCTTGCCTCGTACATTCACAAGGTCAGACACAGAGTGAAGCTCCCTCCACACCATCCCATCACACACTCCCAGGGTCAGACACAGAGTGAAGCTCCCTCCATACCATCCCATCATACACTCCCAGGGTCAGACACAGAGTGAAGCTCCCTCTGCACTGTCCCATTACACACTCTCAGGGTCATACACAGAGTGAAGCTCCCTCTGCACTGTCCCATCACACACTCCCAGGGTCAGACACAGAGTTAAGCTCCCTCCACATAGTCCCATCACACACTTTCGGGGTCAGACACAGAGTTAAGCTCCCTCCACATAGTCCCATCACACACAAGGTCAGACACGTGAAGTTCCTTCCACACTGTCCCATCACACACTTTCGGGGTCAGACACAGAGTGAAGCTTCCTCTGCACTGTCCCATCACACACTCCCGGGGTCAGACACAGAGTGAAGCTCCCTCCACACCATCCCATCATACACTCCCAGGGTCAGACACAGAGTAAAGCTCCCTCCACATAGTCCCATCACACACAAGGTCAGACACAGAGTAAAGCTCCTTCCACACTGTCCCATCACACACTTCTAGGGTTGACTGAATGGGGAAAAAAAATATTTTTTTTAAAACAAGAATTGGGTGTGAGAGAGGCCCCTCTAAGGCAGCCGACTGAGCAGTTAGAATAAAGCTCACAGTCTGATGACACACAGCACACCTCCTCTTGGCCGTGATCCATACCACCACCAGTGAGGTGGGGACGGTGTTCTGGCCATTGCTATTAGTCAGGGTGAGTCATGGAGCGATACAGACCCTTCGGCCCATTGTCCGTCCTGACCACCAAGTGTCCATTTGTAGTAATCCTACACTGAGTGCAGTTAATTCTCCATGTTCCATTAGCTGCCTCACCCACACACAGTGTCCAGTTAACCCACCGACCTGCACGTCTTGGGGATGTGGCAGGAAACACACACGGTCACAGGGAGAACGTGCAGGTTCCGCACAGGAAGTGCCCGAGGTCAGGATCAGACCTAGTCTCTGGAGCTGCCCGCAGTGCCAAGAAATATTTTGCATCTCCTGGGTCGCGGATGAGTATACAGTCTCCCTGTGGTCCAGCCAAGAGTCGAATAGCAGGGTTACGTACTTAGCGAAGGGGAAGCCAATCGAACACAGCCGTTCGTTCAGGAGTAAAAGTGCTGCCCTCTTTACCACAGAGAAACACAGAATAGCAATGGAACAGGCCCATCGTGTCTGTGACAAACATCATGCCACATTGAGCTCCCTGCCCTCTAACATGATCCATAACCCTTCATCCCTTGCGCGTTCACGTGTCTAATGGCCTCATAAACGCCTCCATTGTATCCACCTCCACTGGCACCCACCACTCTGTGTAAACCCACACAAACTAATCCTGCACATCTCCTGTAAACCTCCCAAAGGTGAGAGGGGAGGTAAACCATCCCCTCTCACCTTATAGAATCAAGACATACAGTATCTGATGGTTGAGGGGTAATAACTGTTCCTGAACCTGGTGGTGTGGGACCTGATGGTTGAGGGGTAATAACTGTTCCTGAACCTGGTGGTGTGGGACCTGATGGTTGAGGGGTAATAACTGTTCCTGAACCTGGTGGTGTGGGACCTGATGGTTGTGGGGTAATAACTGTTCCTGAACCTGGTGGTGTGGGACCTGATGGTTGAGGGGTAATAACTGTTCCTGAACCTGGTGGTGTGGGACCTGATGGCTGAGGGGTAATAACTGTTCCTGAACCTGGTGGTGTGGGATCTGATGGTTGAGGGGTAATAACTGTTCCTGAACCTGGTGGTGTGGGACCTGATGGTTGAGGGGTAATAACTGTTCCTGAACCTGGTGGTGTGGGACCTGATGGTTGAGGGGTAATAACTGTCCCTGAACCTGGTGGTGTGGGACCTGATGGTTGAGGGGTAATAACTGTCCCTGAACCTGGTGGTGTGGGACCTGATGGTTGTGGGGTAATAACTGTTCCTGAACCTGGTGGTGTGGGACCTGATGTTTGAGGGGTAATAACTGTTCCTGAACCTGGTGGTGTGGGACATGATGGTTGAGGGATAATAACTGTTCCTGAACCTGGTGGTGTGGGACCTGATGGTTGAGGGGTAATAACTGTTCCTGAACCTGGTGGTGTGGGACCTGATGGTTGAGGGGTAATAACAGTTCCTGAACCTGGTGGTGTGGGACCTGATGGTTGATGGGTAATAACTGTTCCTGAACCTGGTGGTGTGGGACCTGATGGTTGAGGGGTAATAACTGTTCCTGAACCTGGTGGTGTGGGATCTGATGGTTGAGGGGTAATAACTGTTCCTGAACCTGGTGGTGTGGGACCTGATGGTTGAGGGGTAATAACTGTTCCTGAACCTGGTGGTGTGGGACCTGACGTTTGAGGGGTAATAACTGTTCCTGAACCTGCTGGTGTGGGACCTGATGGTTGAGGGGTAATAACTGTTCCTGAACCTGGTGGTGTGGGACCTGATGGTTGAGGAGTAATAACTGTTCCTGAACCTGGTGGTGTGGGACCTGATGGTTGAGGGGTACTAACTGTTCCTGAACCTGGTGGTGTGGGACCTGATGGTTGAGGGGTAATAACTGTTCCTAAACCTGGTGGTGTGGGACCTGATGGTTGAGGGGTAATAACTGTTCCTGAACCTGGTGGTGTGGGACCTGATGGTTGAGGGGTAATAACTGTTCCTGAACCTGGTGGTGTGGGACCTGATGGTTGAGGGGTAATAACTGTTCCTGAACCTGGTGATGTGGGACCTGATGGTTGAGGGGTAATAACTGTTCCTGAACCTGGTGGTGTGGGACCTGATGGTTGAGGGGTAATAACTGTTCCTGAACCTGGTGGTGTGGGACCTGATGGCTGAGGAGTAATAACTGTTCCTGAACCTGGTGATGTGGGACCTGATGGTTGAGGGGTAATAACTGTTCCTGAACCTGGTGGTGTGGGACCTGAGGCATCAGTACCTCCTGCCCGATGGTAGTAGTGGGAAGAAGAGAGTATGGCCTGGGTGATTCAGTCCTTTGATGATGGGTGCTGTTTTTTTGTGAAAATTTTATTTACGTAGAGATACAATGAGGACCAGGCCCTTTGGCCCCATCAAGCCGCACCACCCTGCAACCCACTGATTTAACCCTATCCTAATCCCAGAACATTTACAAATTATTCAAAACACTTTCTTCTCTGTTTCTTCTCACCAAACGCAGCCGGTGTACTTGTACTTCCAGATCTGCATGTGAGAACACAAGGTAGGTGGACGAAAGCAAGCACCAGAATCAAGTTTATTATCACTGCCACACGTTGTGAAATTTGTTATTTTGTGGCAGCAGTACAGCGCAATACATAAAAATTACTGTAAATTATAATAAGAGTAAACACTCACTTGGGTACCTCCTGTAGTAGTAAAATGGCCCCTGGGTGTATGTATATGGTCTTCCACTGTTGTAGCCTGTCCACTTCAGTGTTCCACATGTTGTGTGTTTCGAGATGCTCTTCACACTTCTTTTGTAACGTGTGGTTATTAGAGTTACTGACACCTTCCTGTCAGCTTGAACCAGTCTGGCCATTCTCCTCTGACCTCTCTCATTAACAAGGCGTTTTCACCCACAGAGCTGCCCCTCACTGACGTTGCTTTTGTTTTTCACATCATTCTCTGTATACTCTAGAGACTGTTGTGTGTGAAAATCCCCGGAGATCGGCAGTTTCTGAGATACTCAAACCACCCCATCTGGCACCAACTATCATTCCACAGTCAAAGTAACTTGGATCAAACTGAATAACTACAACTATGTCGACTCAGGCCTAGGGGGCCAGCGTCGGGCAATAAAAAATAATTTATGCCTTACAAGGCGCAAAACTAAAGACTGTGTGGCGCGCCACTCCTCACACAGACAGTAGGTGGCCGTTGACACACAACGAGTTCATCCGCCCTTTGACAGGTGTTGTTTTCAGTCCTGCTGGGTGCCGACACATCCTCCTCTCTGGTTAACCGAAGTGCACCAGGGGGTGCGCCAGTTGAGTCGCCAACAACCCGACCCGAGACAGGTAGTACTGGGCTACGTGGTACCAGACAAGGCAAGGCCTTGACCTGACAACCCGACCCGAGACAGGTAGTACTGGGCTACGTGATACCAGACAAGGCAAGGCCTTGACCTGACAACCCGACCCCAGACAGGTAGTACTGGGCTACGTGGCACCAGTAGCAAGGCAAGGCCTTGACCTGACAACCCGACCCGAGACAGGTAGTACTGGGCTACGTGGTATCAGACAAGGCAAGGCCTTGACCTGACAACCCGACCCGAGACAGGTAGTACTGGGCTACGTGATACCAGTAGCAAGGCAAGGCCTTGACCTGACAACCCGACCCGAGACAGGTAGTACTGGGCTACGTGGTACCAGACAAGGCAAGGCCTTGACCTGACAACCCGACCCGAGACAGGTAGTACTGGGCTACGTGATACCAGTAGCAAGGTAAGGCCTTGACCTGACAACCCGACCCCAGACAGGTAGTACTGGGCTACGTGATACCAGTAGCAAGGCAAGGCCTTGACCTGACAACCCGACCTGAGACAGGTAGTCCTGGCTACGTGATACCAGTAGCAAGGCAAGGCCTTGACCTGACAACCCGACCCGAGACAGGTAGTCCTGGACTACATGATACCCTACGTGAAACCCGTGATGCCAAACTTTAGCCCAAATCCAGGGGTCTGAGGTGTTTCTGCTCTGTCTGATTTCAAACAGCTCCTCATTCATTTTTGTTCTAGGTGACCTGGGACCTCAGCCTGCAATGTTCTGATCTCTCTTGGCCAGCGGGAACCCCAGAGCACACCAGCCCGAAGATCAGACAGTCTTCTGGTGTTCAGCCCAGAACTCAGTCTATTCGTTTGAAAGTTCACAGTCCTTTCAAATTCCTTCGAACCTTACCCCACTGGATCCCTACGCCGACTCTTTCAGAATATTCAGGAGTGATCCAAGGTCCATCAGCGTTTCTGTCAGACAGTTCCCAAAGAACAACCGGAATTCCTTTAAGTTTTTATGCTTTGTACAGAAAATGGTTGAAGTGAGAGGTCATTGTAGACCCATACTGTATATAATCGTTATTTATCTAGCTTTAGATTCCTCTCTGAGATGGTGAGGGAAGCGGGTGAGGGTCCCTTCCTGTGTGGTAGGGGGTGTAAATCATGGATTACGATCAACAGGAGGGGGCGGGACTGGGAATGGAAGTGAGAGTTGGACTTCAATTCTGAGGCCAGGTGGAGGGATATGGAAGGGGGAGGGCTCATATTGTCATGGTAGCACCATCCTCTCATAAAACAGCAGCCTTGAGGGGAGGGGAGGGGCAAGGGGTCCGTTGGGAGGTGAACGCTGGCCAGCGTCCAGTGATACTCCGCTGAGGTCAAGCTTTGGACGAGTGGCCACAGGGAGCGTGTTTTGGAGTTTGACGTCTCCAGCAGCCAATCTCCACAGCAATCCTTGTGGCTCACTGCATCGTAGAGCACTACAGCACAGAAACACCCAAGCCGTTCCGAACTATTATTCTGCTTAGTCCCATTAATCTGCATCTGAGCCACAGCCCTCCTTCCTCTCGTAACCTTGTACCGACCCAGACTTCTCTTAAGTACTGCCAAAAGACATAGGAGCAGAATTAGCCCAGTCTACTCCACCATTCTATCCCTCTCAACCCCACTCTCCTGCCTTTGCCCTGTAACCTTTGACACCCTTACCTATCAACCTCCATTTTATGACTTGGCCTCCGCAGCCGCCTGTGGCAATGAATTTCAGCAGATTCATTTGTGCAATCGAACCCACGTCCACCTCTTCCGCTAACAGCTTGTTCCAAACTCGCCTTGTCCTCGGAGTGAAGAAGATGCCCCTTGGGTTCCCCATGAATAGTTCTCCTTTCACCCTTAACCTATGACCTCTAGTTGCGGTCTCAGTGTGGTTCCACTGCCTCATGTCCACCCCCACTTCAGCCACTATTTCTGTTTGATCTTCTTGTGTCTCCAAACTCCATGCATCTCTCCTTCCTTTCCACTCAAGGACTGAGGCAGCGTACAGACTCCACACCTACCAGTGCCCAAGGTCAGGTTTGAGCCGAGTGGTCCCGGGTTCGAATCCGGCCGGCTCCTTGCACGCTTTCTATCCGTGCTGGGTTGAGCCTCGAGCCGGCAACTCGGCCTCGTACATATGAAAAAAAACAGACAAATGGTTAAGAAACGGCAACGTTGCCGTCCGACAGGCCACACGGCACGGAGAGGAACAACACACTCATACACTGGGAGGCTGCACCACTGTAACCCTAACCCCAGGCTCCCACCACGTTCCGCCCCTCCACTCCCCCATTCTCAGTGAAGATAAAGATTAGTTTTATTAGCCACGTGTACATCAACACATACAGAGAAATACGTCGTTAGTTAAAGGAGAACCCCCCCCCCCCAACCCACCTTATAACCCTCCCCTTAACTCAACGGAGCTGCTGCCCACTTCGATCCTGATTAGTCCAGGCTTCCTGTTGTGGCGAGGGTTTAGGGGGGTAGGAATCGTTGACAAGGTGCCTCTGCCGAGCTTCTCCCCAACGCTCCTGGGGACGTGTGTGCAGCATCTCGGGTGGCGGGTTACAGTGCGCAGTGGAACGGTGTGAGAAACAATGGGTTATTGGGCCAATATCCCAGAAACCGCTGGCAGTTTTGGAGGGTTAATGGATCAGAAGTCCAATCACTGAGTTTTATGTTTTTTTTTATAATTTCTATAGCAATGTTAAATGCCTATAGTGTGTGGATTTTGTGTCCACTCTGTCTGGACTTTGTAAATCCAGAAATAAATTCTGGTGTGGGCTCTCTGTGGAATGATCTTGTGTCAAAAAGTTATTCTGCTGCTGGGAAGCCATCACATGTCCCTGGAGATGCTGGACACTCCTAGATGAACTGCAACTTCAGGATCGCCATCACTGAAATCAACCACACTCCACCCCGGATATTCTCCGAGCCTCCTCTCTCCCTCTTTCTTCAAAGCCAGCACACCTCTGTGAGATTCAGGCAACTTGCTTCGAGGCAGAAGTTTGCGGTTGGAGCCACAGTCACAGAGGACTAGTTTGTTGTCTTCTTAAGCCCTTCTCCCCCACCGTGGCACAGGCCGCCAACAGCAGCTCACCAGAGACCTCTGTCCCGTGCCAGTCCCCAGGTCTAGCTCATCTTCTCGGGGTATCCTTCCTGTCCCGGAGATGAGATCTGTGGGGCTTCTGCTGCCATTTCAGTGGCTTTTCTGGGTTTTTACAGGGTGGGGTTATTCGCCCCACACCCAACACACCACCTTTTGCAGTCGGGCTTGGGACTGTCCATGGCAGAGCTCCATCAAATCCATGCCAAACAGTTAATTCTACCCAACCCCACCGGGATCGTACCCTTCAGAGACTTCCCACCCACGTACGTATCCCCATTTCTCTTAAATGCTGAAACCGAACCCGCATCCAGCACATCCGCTAGCAGCTCATTTCACACTCGATCCCCCCTCAGACATCCTTTAAATATTTCACCTTTTGGCCTTAACCTATGACCTCTAGTTCTAGTCTTGCCCAACCTTAAGGGCAAACGCAAGCAGGCTTTATCCTCTATCTATACCCCTCATATTTTGTATATCTCTATTAATCTCCCCTCATTCTCCTACGCTCCGGGGAATAACGTCCTAACAAGGTTCAATGTCACCGGCATATGTCGTGAAATTTGTTGACTTTGTGGCGGTGGTACATGACAATACAGGGGGAAAAAATCAGATGGCAGAGGGGAATAATCGTTCCTGAATCACTGAGTGTGTACCTTCAGGGTCCTGTACCTCCTCCCTGATGGTAGCAATGAGTGAAAAAACATGACCCGGATGATGGGAGTCCTTGATGATGGACGCAGCGTCCTTTCTGAGGCATCGCTCCTGGAGGATGTCCTGGACACCATGGAGGCTGGTGCTCAAGATGGAGCTGGCTAATTTTGCAACTCTCTGCAGCTTACTTCCATCCTGTGAAGTGGCTCCACCCCATACCAGATGGTGAAGTCAAAAACAGCAGAAAAGCAAAAGAGAGGGCATATAATAGAGCAAATATTAGTGGGAAGTTGGAGGATTGGCAAGCTTTAAAAACAACTAAAGGCAACTAAAAAGCCATGAGCAGGAAAATGATGAAATATGAAGGGAAGCTCGCCAATAATGTAAAAGATCATGCCCAACATTTTAAAAGATATATAAAGAGTAAAAGAGAGGTGAGGGTGGATGTTAGACCACTGGAAAATGACACTGGAGAGGTGGTAATGGGGGACAAAGAAATGGTGGAGGAACTTAAGTATTTTGTGTCAGTCTTCACTATTAGACCATAAGACATAGGAGCAGAATTAGGCCATCTGGCCCATCGACTCTGCTCTGCCATTCAATTATAGCCGATCCTTTTTTTCTTCTCCTCAACCCCAGTTCTCGGCTTTCTCCCCGTAACCTTGGATGCCATGTCCAATCAAGAACCTATCAATCTCTGCCTTAGATGCACTCAACAACCTGCCCTCCACAGCTGCATGTGGCAACAAATTCCACAAATTCACCACCCTTTAGCTAAAGAAATTCCTCCGCATCTCTATTTTGAAAGGGTATCCTTCTATCCTGAGGCTGTGCCCTCTTGTCCTAGACTCCCCCACCATGGGAAACATCCTTTCTACATCTACTCTGTCTAGGCCTTTCAACATTGAAAAGGTTTCAATGAGATCCCCTCGCATCCTTCTGAAACGTTGGGTATTGAAGACACTATCAGTGTGCCAGAAATTCAAGAGTGTCAGAGGACAGAAGTGAGTGAATTCGCCATTACGAGCAAGAAGGTGCTTGGGAAACTGAAAAGTCTGAAGGTAGATAAGTCACCTGGACCAGACAAACTACACCCCAGGGTTCTGAAGGGGTTGTGAACGCATTAGTAATAATTTTTCAAGAATCGCTAGATTCTGGAATGGTTCTAGAGGGGAAAGAAATTACAAATGTCACTCCACTTTTTTAAGAAGGGTGGGAGACAGAAGCAAGGAAATTGTAGGCCAGTTAGACTGACTTCAGTGGTTGGCAAGATGTTGGAGTCGATTATTAAGGATGAGGTTTTGGGATATTTGTAGCCACATAATAAAATAGGCCGTAGTCAGCATGGTTGCCTTAAGGGGAAATCTTGCCTGACAAATCTGTTGGATTTCTTTGAGGAAATAACAGGCAGGATAGACAAAGGAAAGTCAGTGGTTTGGCACCCCATCTGATATTTCCTCTGACTGCAGTCCCCAATTCATATTAGACCTCTGGGATGTGATGGCCCAGAAGCTCGAGGTTAGGCTACATCACACCATGGTGTATCACCCACAGTCCAATGGCCTTTCCTGCTCCTTAAAGGCTGCTCTGAGAGCTTCCCTGACTGATGAGTGTTGGCATGGTCGTCTCCCATGGGTCTTACCGGGGCTCAGAACAGATCCAAAATCGGACCTGCAGTTGTCTGTGGCTGAGTTGGTGTACGGACAGCCAGGTGATTTCATTCCTGGTGCCACAACTGCCTTGTTGGTCTCTCAACAGCGTTCCACCCTCCTCAGTAAATTCAGTTCCTATTCCTACCTCCCATCATGGCGTACAGCACTCTTGGGTTCCTATTGACCTACATTCCACCTCGTTTGTTTTCATCCGCCGTGACGCACACCAACATCCCCTTACGACGGCCTGCCCGTGTACTAACTCGGCACAGACGACTGCAGGTCCTAATTTGGAGCTGTCCTGAGACCCAGTGTTTCGGTAGATCGCTTTAACCTGACCCACCAAGCTTTGGCGGCTCAAAGGGCCGGAGGGGGCTGTCCGAACTGTATCTGAAAAAATACATAAATGAAGTTGGTGAGGCTGCACTCGGAGTACTGGGCGCAGTTTCTGCCGCCCTGTTAGGGATAGCGTGGTGAAACTGGAAAGAACAAGGATGTCACCAGGACTCGAGCGCCTGAGTTGGTCTCTATTCCTTCAATGAAGGAGGACGTAGAGTGTTTAAAATTATACAAACCAATGATAAGGTGGAGGGCAACAGTTTTCTTTCACCTGGGTAGGGGAGTCCAAAACTTAGGGAGATAGGTTCAGGGGAGGGAGAAAGATTTAAAAAGGACCTGAGAGGCAACTTTTTCATGCAAAGGGTGGTGTGTATTCAGAATGGGCTGTTACTGGAGGTACAACAGTGTTGCTTAAGGAGCACTTGGATAGCAACGTGGAGGGGTATGACTTGGAGGAACATGGGTATAATGCAGGAATTTTGGACTAGCTCGATGGGCACGAAGTGGCTGGGCCATAAGGCCTGTTTCCATCCTGTGTTGCCCTCTGGGAGACTGAGTGGAGATGTGTCTCTACCAAAGGAGGTGTAAGGCGCTCCTTCCCTCCACTAGCCTGCATGTCACCCTCGGGCAAGGTGTAGCACCTGCTTAGCCCCCGATCAGGGTCACGTGAAGCCATGGGAGCAGGTGGTGGACAGTCGTATGAGCAGCTGGTGCAGATCACAAGTTCTGGTTATGCGACCACTGACACCAGGCAGACAATCTCTGAAGAGTATTGATAATGACTGGGGCCACCCGTCTTGTAAAGACACTGCCCAGAAGAAGGCAATGACAAACCACTTCTGTAGAAAAATTTGCCAAGAACAATCATGGTCATGGAAAGACCGTGATCGCCCACGTTGGTGATAATAAATCTGATTCAGATTCACACAACACAGCACATGATGAAGATGAATTTTACGCTATTTGGAGCAAGTGTAGGAGTGATATTGGAGGTAATTTTTTCACACTGTGTGGGGGGTCCATTGCCGCAAGGGTGATTGTAGAGGCAGATACATTAGGGACATAAGAGATGCTCAGATAGTCACAAGGATAATGGAAAAATGAAGCACTATGTGGGAGGGAAGGGTTAGATTGATCTTCAAGTAGTCTAAAGGATTGGCACAACATTGGATCGGGAAATGTGTTTGCACTGAAAACCATCGTAGACATGACAGGCCAAATGGCCTCCTAATCCCTCCCTCTAACCTCTGGATACCCATCATGCATTCCTAATCCCACTTTCCAACCCCAAATCCCCCCCCCCCACCTGTCAATCGTCCCCCGCCCTGGGTTCACATTCAGTCAGCATGCAGAAGGAGGTTCACGGTTACGTTTCTTTGGAACTGCTATGTGGCCTAAGGCATCTGGACTTCCACTCCTGCCGGTAATGTCTGAGCCTCAATGTTACTTTGTGCTCCCTCCTCCAAGGTCTGGTGCTGGGCGGTGGCCACGTGGCGTGGGACAGGAGCAGAACGAAGTCAGCTGTGAAATCATGAGCTTGCACTAACTTTAATTAATAAAGCTTTTAATATAGCATACTGCATGTGATATATTGTAGATTTCATAATATATATTTACATCACTATAATACCATTAACAGAATCTTTGCTGTATATTTGCATGACATCACTGCACTAATCTGTGACATTGTTTCACCTACCCCTTACAATGTGATTTTGACCTGTGACATCACAGTGTGGACTCATTGCATCACTACATCGGCCAATGACATCACTAACCATGACATTGTTGACCCTTGACGTAACTGGCCAATGCCATCGCTAACCATGACATCGTTGACCCTTGACGTAACTGGCCAATGCCATCGCTAACCATGACATAACTAGCCAATGACATCGCTAACCATGACATCGTCGACCCATGACGTAACTAGCCAATGACATTGCTAACCATGACATCGTCGACCCATGACGTAACTAGCCAATGCCATCGCTAACCATGACATTACTGACCTATGACATTGTGACACTGTTATATTGTCATTATCCTGCCTTTAAGTAATTTACATTTTTAACTTGCAACTGGCAAGTAAAACCATTTTTTCCCGGCAGCTGAGGCTGCAGCATGGACGATTTGAGGTTATTTCAGTCGGATGGTGCCTAGGCAGAGATTTAGGAACAGGTGAAGGGTGGGGGTTGACAAATGCCAGGCAGTGGTCGTGGGGAGGTGCTGGGTCACAGAAGAACCAGATCTCACCAGACATTGTACAAGATGATCAGAGGCATCGATCAAGTGGATAGCCAGGGCGTTTCTCCAGGACATAACGCGAGGAATGAGGGATGACATTATAGGAGGAACAGGAAAAGTTGCTTTTCTAACACAGAGTGGTAGGTGCGTGGGACACTCCACTGGGGTTTCCTGTAAGATGGCGGCGTGCTTGGACACAGCAGCTACTCTGGGTCCAAACAAAGGTGCAATTGTTTATCCTTTATGGGTTTTGTCAATCGAAAGACACTGGTGGATTTAAAAACATCAGGTACGGCAGGTCTACCGACCCCACTATCGAGTTGCTGGATATCGATGGAGCTGGACTTGATGCCACACAGGCGGCGTGCAACCCAGCAGACGGTGGAAATAATTGGCTTCGAGGTTTTCCAGGACTCTGTTGGGATTGGTAATGTCAAATACTGTGAGGCCAGTTCACTGGCTCATTGGCAAGACCGACGGCGGGAGAGCTGCAAGGCCTCGGTTGTTGTGTGAACGGGTCTCCCGCCTCGGCACGTTACAACAACAAATGTAAAAAAATTAAATCTCGCAAAAGCACAGCAAAATAGTGAGGTGGTGTTCGTGGGTTCATAGACTGTTCAGAAGTCTGATGGGGAAGGGAAGAAGCTGTACCTAAAACGTTGAGTGTATGTCTTCGAAGATTTATCTACTATTCAAGTAGACAACTCTGAAATTCTTCTTCTCCAGATAGCCACAAAACTAAGGGGGAAAAAGGCAACACGATCATCAATCCCTGAATGCCCTCTCTTCCGCAGAAAAAAACAAACTAATGGAACATTGACTCACAAATCCACCTCCGACACCCAAAAATGAGAGGAAGATTGGATGAAAAACACAGAACACAGAAAACTATAAGACTGGAAAAAGTCCATGGTCCAAGTCCAAGTCCCTACCCAAAACGCAGAAAACCTCGGTAACATTCTCCAGGCCAAGTAGCAGTCACACAGTCTCCGCTCTCCAGCAACAGACTGATCCCACCAGCGATCAAAAGGCTGGCGGTCAGCACTCACCTTCCGCCTTCACCTCGATGTTTCAATCTCCCTCGTTGCTTTCATCGGCAAAGTGGAATTGAACATCGGCTCACAGCCCCCCCCAAACCCCCACAGCCTTCTCGCCATGAGGCTCCCCCGCACTGCCTCCGGGAGACAGCAAAGCGCTGGGTCACCTGAACTGCAAAATCACGGGCTCCAACAAATCCAGAGACACATTCAAGACGAAATACGGATGTAAAAGACATAAAAGAGGTGAAATGGTTTTGTGGTCTATATCCAGAAGATGTCGACCATGGTGGCGCTGTACCCAGGCGCAATCTTGACGGTAGGTGTCAGGCTCCTGTATCTCCTCCCTGAGGAGAGGGCATGTCCCAGATGGTGAGGGTCCTTAAGGACAGATCTAATCTCTACAACCACAACTTGGATTTAGAACATAGGACAGTAGAATGAAGAACAGACTCCCATCACATCCTTAAACAATTCAATCAGGCCCCTGATGCACAATCTGCCCCTCACAAAGCCATGCTGACTATCCCCAATTAGACTATGCTTCTCCAAGTGCTCAGAAATCCTGTTTCTAAAGAATCTTCTCCAATAATTTGCCCTCTGCCGACATAATTCTCACTGGTCTATAATTCCCTGGGTTATTACTACTCCCTTTCTCGAACAAAGAATAGCATTTGCCACCTTGCAGTCAGCTACTCCTGTGGGCCAGTGAGGACACCAAGATCATCAGCAATCTCTTCCCTCACTTCCCATAGTATTTACATAGACATCTCAAGGCTCCTGAAAGAAGCATTCAAACCTGTGTGAGTCAGAGAGGAGAGAAATTGGGCTCAGTCACCAAAGGGATGATCACCAGTTTCAAGATTCAAGATTGTTTACCGTCATTCTTCAGCACACACGTGTAAAGGAGAACAAAATGATTGTTACTCTGGATCAGATGCAGCAAAAAAAATAATTAACGTAAATACTAAGATAGCTTATATACATGTAGACTGATTGCATGTACATAAAGCCACGTTAGCTACAGGAGCATCAGTTCATAAAGTGACTCTGACCGGAAATGATAAAGTAGCAGTGGTGTTGGGGGTGTGGAGGGATGGGTTAATGGGTGGAGGTTTTGATCAGTCTTACTGCTTGGTGAAAGTTACTGTTTTTGAGTCTGGTGGTCCTGGATTGGATGCTACGTACTCTCCTCCCTGATGGGAGTGAGGTAAACAGCCCGTGAGCAGGGTGGGTAGGTCCCTTTATGATATTGCTAGCCTTTTTCCAGCGCCCTTCTGTATATACATCCTTAATCAGTCTACAGCCTACCCACGTAGGCTGACGCCAATGGCCCACTGGACAGTTTTCACTACCCCTCGTAGATCTGCATGATGTGATCCTTCGTAGCACTTCATTCAGAGAGCGAGACAGAAGATATACTTGTCTTTATAAACATTCCCGCTGAACTGCACTGTGTAGCATTATGTATAAAATGAGTCATTACTGATAGAACGGCCGAGGTGTGCATATCAAATGTTTTGCCACCGACGATCGTTGCAGACTTGCTGTGGGCTGCAGAAAATTGTTCCAGATTTCCTCTTAAATATACTTCGTTTGAACTACTTTTGCTGCAATTTGCAGCAAGTTAATTTCATCTTAATGACGGACTTCTGAATTACATCAATGATCTTCAGGTCTCACCATTGACAAAAGAGTGGTCAAGCTCACGCTGTTAAAGGTAATCGCCATGGACTCTTTACTTGTTATTTCATGCTCTTGTTACTTATTGCTATTTATTTATATTTGCGTTTGCAAAGATTCTTGTCTTCTGCACTCTGGTTGATCTTTCATTGATCCTGTTATGGATACTATTCCATGGATTTGCTGAGAATTCCCGCAGGAAAATGAAACTCAGGACTGTATATGGTGACATGTATGTACTCTGATTCTAAATTTACTTTGAACTTTAAGGAATGTTCCCTATTCCAACCACCGAAAGGAACACTTCCACTTTGTCGCATGGTCTTGGGATATTTTGTGTAACTCTCTGAAAATGCTCATGTGATTCAGTTTATTCTTTCTCCAACAAAACCGTGGGCTGGAATTGAAGTAGAGAATTCCTTTACATGCAGGGGTTCCCAACCTGGGGTCCAGAGACCTCTCGGTTAATGGGAGGGGTCCAAGGCGGGAACCCTTGCTACAGTATCTACATGATGAAGGTTACCTGTAACTCCCACCCCGCACTCCAAACTGCACCCTCCATTCTCATAACTGACTCCCCCAGCCCACCTCAGCTCATCTTAAAGATTAGCTTCAGTTCAATTAGCTTGTTTAATTGTGATTCAGCCATACATAAATACTGTACCCATGAAGACAGGCAAATGAAACAGCGTTCCTCTGGGGCCAAGGTACAAAACACAAAACCAACAGTCACACACAGCACAAGGCACATATACGATATCAGTAAAACACAGCCATACAAAAGGATAGTCCAAGACCCTGAGTTATGAATGTTGCAGAAACATGCATTTGGACATTGTCTTTTGCCGAGGGAACACTGGGGGGGGGGGGCGGGGGCAGCACCGACTCCAGCCTGGATGCTGTGCCTCACCGACCCCAATGCCTCTAACCTGGGCAGCTGCAAACAGGCAACACCACAGCTTGAGGCCTAGTCCTTGCTACGACCGAGGCCATGTGGCTGTACATCAAAACATCAAACCGTACAGTGAAATACGTCGCGTACGTCAATGACCAACACAGTCCGAGGATGGGCTGGGGGCAGCCTGCAAATGTTGCCATGCTTCCAGCACCAACATAGCATGGCCACAAGTAACTTTTTATTGTCAATTCGACCATAATTGCTGGTACAGTACACAGTAAAAATGAAACAATGTTTTTCAGGATCATGGTACTACATGAACGATACAAAAACCACACTGAACTACATAAAACAACACAAAAACTACACTGGACTACAGACCTACCCAGGACTGCATAAAGTGCACAAAAACAGTGCAGACTTTACAATAAGTAATAAACAGGACAATAGGCACAGTAGAGGGCAGTAAGCTGTCAGTCCAGGCTCTGGGTATTGAGGAGTCTGATGGCTTGGGGGAAGAAACTGTTACACAGTCTGGTCGTGAGAGCCCGAATGCTTCGGTGCCTTTTCCCAGACGGCAGGAGGGAGAAGAGCCCTAACCTGCTCATCCTTGAAATGTGGGAGGAAGACAAAGCACCAGGAGGAAACACTGGAATTTAGAAGGATGAGAGGGGATCTGATTGAAACATATAAGATTATTAAGGGATTGGACACGCTGGAGGCAGGAAGCATGTTCCCGCTGATGGGTGAGTCCAGAACTAGAGGCCACAGTTTAAGAATAAGGGGTAGGCCATTTAGAACAGAGATGCGGAAAAACTTTTTCACCCAGAGAGTGGTGGATATGTGGAATGCTCTGCCCCAGAAGGCAGTGGAGGCCAAGTCTCTGGATGCATTCAAGAGAGAGTTAGATAGAGCTCTTATAGATAGCGGGGTCAAGGGATATGGGGAGAGGGCAGGAACAGGGTACTGATTGTGTATGATCAACCATGATCACAGTGAATGGCGGTGCTGGCTAGAAGGGCCAAATGGCCTACTCCTGCACCTACTGTTTATTGTCTATCGAAACTCGTGTAGTCACAGGGAGAGTGTATAAACTCCTTATAGACAATGGTGGGAATTGCTGATTGCTGTAAAGTGATGCGTGCTTCCCTAACGCTACTGTGTCACTGTATCCCCTTGTCATTTCTCAGTTCCCTATTCCCCAAGTTCCTCTCTACTGTCGAGGGGTCTGTGACTGGTGGTGTTGAGCAGGGTTCAACGCTGAGACCTGTATGGTGATATATATGTGACGTGGGTGAAAATTTAGGGCGGGTTAGTAAGTTTATAGACGATATAGAAACTAGTGGAGTTGTAGTCATTGAAGGATGCAGCTGGAATAAATCAGTTACAGATATGGCTGGAGAAATGGCAGGTGAGAGTCCAATCCAGTCAAGTGTGAGGTGTTACACTTTAGAGATCAAACATCAGGAGGTCAAAAATCCACGGTCAATAGCAGGATTCTTGATGGTGTTGCGGTACAAAGGGATCGTAATCAAATCCACAGCTCCCTGAAAGGCCTGTGGCTTCCTCACCTTTATTCTTCAAGTTCAAAAGTCAGGAAGATTTGCTGCAGCTCTAGTTAGGCCACGTCTGGAGTATTGCATACAGTTCCGGTCGTCCCATTATTGGAAGGATGTCAAGGCTCTGGAGAAGGTTTGGTTCCTCTCCGGCGCTTAGTGGAGCTTTTTAAAAAAAATTTTTACGAGGCCGAGTTGCTAGCTCAATGCTCGACCCAGCATGGATGGAAAACGCGCAAGGAGCCAGCCGGATTCGACCCGGGGACCACTCACTCTCGAAGTCCAGTGCAGATGCCGCTGCACCACCAGTCGGGTTTTGGAGAAGGTGCAGACTTGTTCTACTGCTTAGTCCCACCTGCCTGCATCCAGATCATGGGGCCTCCAAGCCCTTCCCATCAATGTGTCTATTCAGATCTTAAACGTTGTTACTGAACCCACACCCACCACCTCTGCTGGCATCCTACAACTATCAGCTCGTAGGTAAGATTTGTCAGATGGGAGTCAGGCTGCATAAAAACAACAACCCAAAAATATAACATTGAATTGCTTCAAAGTGAAGACTAAGTTTATTATAATAATAGTGAGCTTCCAGTACGATGATTGGGTGTTCATGATACAACCTCTCACCCACATCCTCTCACTCTCCAATGGGATCTTCCCAAACCTCTACCAGCTGAACTGCCCTTGCTCCAGGCATCTTGTTGTGGGAATCTTCCCCACAGACATCAATCGAAATTTGAAATCAACCAGAAATCTTTGGATAAAGTTCAAGGTTCAAAGTAACGTTATTATCAAAGTAGGTATATGTCACCATAACCTCCCTGAGATTCGTCTTCATTCATAGTAGAACAATGAAACACAATAGGATCAATGTAAAACTACTCACAAACAAAAACTGTGCAAGAGAAGACAAACTGTGCAAATACAAAACAAAAAAATACAAATACAGTGGGTTACGGTTAATTGGGGCACATTGGGACCAGTACATTTTGGCCCAATTAAGTGTCTCCCCATTTAGCCGATGTTTCATGGAAATAGTTAAAACACTATAAAAAAAGACAAACTACTGTTTAACTGAATAACAAATTATATATTTAAATGAAATACAGAACAAATTGGAACACTATCAATAGTACTACAGTACTATAAAACTGTGTATTAGTTCCTAAATAGTTATCGATGGAGAAATTCATCCTCTGTACACTGTCATATTCTTTTGATCGACGGTAAATGAACCCTGCCCAGGCCTGTGTCCTGGAAACTCTCCAAGGTGCAAATCCATGGTCTCTCGAGATTAATGCATGCCTATAATATAAACGAACAAAATCAGTGCAGACACCTACTGTAGATAATGGACTGCCTTCATACATGCTATCAACAATTGCTCATCTTCATTTTCATTGTAACATTCAAGATGATTGTCGATACCTTCAAATTCTTCTCAGTTCCTAACCTGTTGAAGAGGTGAAATCATTTCATTTTCACTCCCGGCCATCTCCAAGCCTGAATGCTTGAAACCACAGTGAGCAAAACAGTTCTGAATTGTCTTACTGCTTATTTCTTGCCAACTATTAGTGATAAAAAATCACTGCCTTTTGAATACAAACACACATAACTGACACTATTTAAAAACTGTTCACTCTGAGCATGATGTAGCTGGATGCTGCAGGCATCTGACGCAACTTAAAAACTGTTCAGTGACGGTCTCCTGTCCCAATTAAGTGGCATCGGGTCCCAAATCAATTAAGGGAATCCCTGCTATTTTCTCAATTAGTTTTTGTTCTTTAAGAGTTGTCCCAAATAAGCAGCTGCCCCGATTAACTGATGGGCCAATGAACTGGAATCCGCTGTAATAATAAATAGTGTTGAGATCATGAGTTGTCGAGTCCTTGAAAGTGAGTCTATAGGTTCAAGTTTATTTGTCATTCAACCTTACATGAAGCAGTGTTATTCAGGGGCAAAGCTGCTGAGCACAGTACTGTACCAATGGTCACCCAAAAAATATAGCCCAGACCCTGCCTGAGTCCATGAACACAATGTGGCTTGTCTTCTGCCGACCGAACACTGGGGGGCAGCACTGACTCCAGCCTGAATGCTGCAGAATCCTCTGTGTTCAATCACACCACCATCTTACTGGATATATGGGTTGTGGAATCAGTTCAGTGTTGAGGTGAGTGAAGTTATCCACACCAGTTCAGGCCCCTGCTGGCTGAAGGGTGATAACTGTTCCTGAACCCAGTGATGTGGGATCTCAGGCTCCAGTACCTCGTTCCCAATGGCAGCAGTGAGAAGAGAGCATGGCCTGGATGGTGGGGGTCCTTGATGATGGTCGATACTTCCGTGCGGCAACACAGGTGACAAATCGGCATATAGGAGGGAGAGTGAAAGATCAGAGATGGTGAGGGACGGTCTTTGTCTTCGAAGGAGAAAACAATTTTATTTATTTATTTATTCGTTCGAAGATACAGCGTGGAACAAGTCTTCCAGAGCTAAACGGGTGGGATGCTGGGCACAACGGCTTACTCAGAAACCCACCTATTTAACCCTAGCCTAACCAGAGGACAATTTACAATGACCAATTAATCTACTAACCAGTACTTTGGGAGGAAACCCACACGGTCACGGGAAGATCATACAAATTCCTCACCACGGCATCGGATCTGAACTCCGACATTTCAAACTGTAAAAATGCTGTGCTAACTTCTACACTACCATGGTGCCCCAAATATTGAAATACTAGATTTTCTTTCTAAATTTATTTTTTATTTGTTGAGATACGGTGCAGAGAGGCCCTTCCGGTCCTTCAAGCCGTGCCCGCCAGCAACCCCTGATTTAACCCTAATCGCAGGACAATTTACAATGAACCAGCAGGTCGTTGAACTGTGGGCGGAAACCAGGGCACCCAGAGAAAACCCACGCATTCCATGGGGAAAACATCCTTACAGACAGAAGTGGGAATTGAACCCAGGTCGCCGATACTGTAAAGCATTGTCCTACCATGCTGCCCTGAAATATGATTTATTTGCACATGTGACATAGTAGCAGTCTGTAGTAAAGTTGATCCATTGACCTCACAGATAAAGTTCAAACTTGAAAATAAATTTTAAACAAAATTTTATTTATTTATATATATATATATATATATATCACTACATACAACCCTGAGATTCATTTAAGAGTATATTTGCAATTATTGTCTGCAGCCCACAGACTGTCACCAATGATCACTCGCATCATCTTGATGACCAACAAGCACCATTCTATTATCAAAGAGTATCACCATGTACCAGCCTGAGATTAATTTTCTTGCAGACATCTACAGTGGAACAAAGACATACTATAGAATCAGTGGAAAACTACACACAAAGACAAGAGATTCTGCAGATGCTGGAGATCCAGAGTTACACACACAAGTACTGGAGAAACTCAATGGGTCAGGCAGCATCTCGGGAAATGAAGGAACATTCGATGTTTTGGGCCGAGTCCCCTCATCAGGACTGGAGAAGATGCCAGAATCAGTCTCAAAGGAGGAAAGAGAGATTTGCTGGAGAAGTTGAAATATACACTCAGTGGCCACTTTATTAGGTACCTAATTTATTTTAGGGAAGAGTGATCATAATGCGATAATATTTCATATAAAGACTGATGGTGATTTCATTCAATCTGCAATCAGGGTGTTTAAGAAAATTGTAAAGGCTTGAGGCATGAGTCAGGGACGGCAGGTTGGAACTCTAAATCGAAAGGCTTGACAATAACCAGCAAACCACATTAGTGGTATTTATCGAAGACAGCTACATGAGGCGACGTCCGACACCACTCACTCCCGCCGTTCTGACTGGTTGCATTACGGCCTGGTAGGGGAACTCCAATGCACAGGATCACAATGGGCTGCTGTGTGCGTTGGACTCACAGGGACAGGTCTCCACACCGTCCAGAACATCTACACAGAGCGACGTCCATCATCAGGGACCTCCGCCACCCGGGCAATGCCCTCTTCTCGATGCTGTCCTCAGGCAGGAGATCCAGGAGCCTGAAGACCAACACCTCAAGGTTCAACAAGAGCTTCTTCCCCACCACCATCAGGTTCCTGAACCCACCTGAAGAACCCCAACGTTAAAGTCAGACTATATTTCCTTTTCTCATGTGGCATTATGCTTACTCTGTTGTATAGATTATGTTAATGGAAGTTTCTGTTTATATCTGTCCTCAGTCTAATTAATATACTGTGCCGCCGCAGCAAAGGGCTCACGTTCAAGGTGTTTACCCCCATGGCAGTAAATGCGCGTTGAATTCACCATTTCAGATTGCTCACCTAGTTTACCTTGTTTATTGTGTGCTGGAATGGGAAGGTCTCCATACTGAGACGTGGCTGGAAAAGTGCAAAGTGAAGGAGAAAGTTCAAGAGATCGGTGCTCGGTTTGCCACTTGCGGAGCGATTAAACAGAGAGGGCCCTAGGGTTTACAAGAATGAGAGGTGACCTCATTAGACACTTCATGCTTATGAGGCGTTGACGTGCTGTTAATGTTTCCCCGGGCCTATATTGAATGTGTTTAGGACAAAGGGTCAGAGTCTCATAAAGAGTTCAGGACAGACATTAGGAGAAACGCTGTCACTCAGAGGGTGGTGAACCTTTGGAACTCTCTGCCCTGCAGGATCAGTCCGAGTGCGTGTAAGAACCAGATCAAACTTCGATAAATCTCTACAGATGCACAGAGGAGTGCATCCTAACTGATCGTATTGTGGCCTGATATGGAACTACCAGGCACGGAAAAAGACTACAGAGAGTGCTGATACAACCCAGCCCATCACAGGCAAGGCATTTCCCCCCCCCCCCCACCCCCACCATTGAGCACATCTACTAGGAGCGCTGCCACAAGAAAGCAACGTCCATCATTGACGATCACCACCATCCAGGCCACGTTCTCTTCTCTCCACCACCACTGGGAAGGAGATACAAGAGCCTCATGCCCCACACCACCAGGTTCAGGAACAGTTACAACCCCTCAACCATCAGATCCCACACCACCAGGTTCAGGAACAGTTATTACCCCTCAACCATCAGGTCCCACACCACCAGGTTCAGGAACAGTTATTACCCCTCAACCATCAGGTCCCACATCACCAGGTTCAGGAACAGTTATTACCCCTCAACCATCAGGTCCCACACCACCAGGTTCAGGAACAGTTATTACCCCTCAACCATCAGGTCCCACATCACCAGGTTCAGGAACAGTTATTACCCCTCAGCCATCAGGTCCCACACCACCAGGTTCAGGAACAGTTATTACCCCTCAACCATCAGGCTCCTGATAATTTCACTCGCCTCACCTCTGGACTGATTCCACAACCTTACTGACTTGCTTTCAAGAATCCTACAACTTGTGTTCTCAGTTTTTTTTATTTACACAATTTGTCTTCTTTTAAACAGACAGATAAGGAGAGGAATGGAGAGGGAGACAGGCAGAGGAGGAGAGAGAGGGGCAGGAAGGAGCGACAGGAACCTGAAAGCATCCAGAACGATTCAGAAACAGCTTCTTCCCCTCTGCCATCAGATTTCTGAATGGACACTGAACCCATGAACACTAACACTACTGATTTAACTTTTTGAATATATATACCTACAGTAATTTACAGTTTTTATTATGTATTACACTGTACTGGCTGCCTCAAAGCAACAAATTTTTCAACATGCGCCAGTGATATTAAACCTGACTCTACCAGACGGGGTAAACGTGGTGTCAGGGAGAGTGAACGTGGGGTCCGGGGGAGGAAGCAGGGTGAAGATGGGAGCAGAGGGCGATTGGAGGGTTAGGTACTGGCTGCGAACTTGTGGTGCTGTGATTTTGTTCTCTGCGTCTCCCTGCGGTCCCTGGCGTTCAGCCGCCCTCACCACCACTCTGCTCGATACCTCGTGCCGGAGCTAGCTATCTGCTCTCTCAACATCTCCTGGTGACGATAGGTTGAGTGAGAGTGGGCTTTTCTTTTTGGAGGGCAGGAGGATGCGAGGAGACAATAGAGATGATAGGAGGCATAGATAGAGTGGACAGCCAGAGACTTTTCCCAGGGCGGAAATGGCTAATACAAAGGGGGGGGGGGGGGAACATAATTTTAAGGTGATTGAAGGAAAGTATGGGGTAAATGTCAGAGGTAAGTTTATCCCCACACAGAGTGGTGGGTGCTCGGAATGTGCTACTGATCGAGGCAGATACGCTGGGGACATTTAAGAGACTCTTAGACACACGGATGACAGAAAATAGATAGATAGATAGATAGATACTTTATTCATCCCCATGGGGAAATTCAACTTTTTTCCAATGTCCCATACACTTGTTGTAGCAAAACTAATTACATACAATACTTAACTCAGTAAAAAATATGATATGCATCTAAATCACTATCTCAAAAAGCATTAATAATAGCTTTTAAAAAGTTCTTAAGTCCTGGCGGTAGAATTGTAAAGCCTAATGGCATTGGGGAGTATTGACCTCTTCATCCTGTCTGAGGAGCATTGCATCGATAGTAACCTGTCGCTGAAACTGCTTCTCTGTCTCTGGATGGTGCTATGTAGAGGATGTTCAGAGTTATCCATAATTGACCGTAGCCTACTCAGCGCCCTTCGCTCAGCTACCGATGTTAAACTCTCCAGTACTTTGCCCACGACGGAGCCCGCCTTCCTTACCAGCTTATTAAGACGTGAGGCGTCCCTCTTCTTAATGCTTCCTCCCCAACACGCCACCACAAAGAAGAGGGCGCTCTCCACAACTGACCTATAGAACATCTTCTAGAACATGGAGGGCTACAGAGGGAGGGAAGGGTTAGATTGATCTTTGAGTCGGATAAAAGATAGGTACAGCACTGTGGGCTGAAGGGCCTGTACCGTGGTGTAATGTTCTGTGTTCCAAGTTTCAATGTTACCTTCCAGATGTTGGTCTTCTGGCTGATCCAGCTATGAAAGGCGAGACCCCCGTAGAGGGGGTTCCTTAAGAGCTACCTGAGTGATCAAAGTCCAAAGTTCAAAATTCACGGTAAATTTTATTATCAAAGTACGCTTATATCACCACGTACAGCCCTGAGATTTGTTTTCCTGCGAGCATGCTCAGCAAATCTATAGAATGGTAACTGTAAACGAAAGAGCAATTAGAGCATAGAAGACAACAAACTGTGCAAATGCAAATATAAATAAATAGCAATACATAGCGAGACCATGAGATAACAAGATAAAAAGTTTAACATGAGATCATTGGTTGTGGGAACATTTCAATGTTAGGCAAGTGTAGTTATCTCCTTTCAAGAGCTTAACGGTTGAGGGGTAGTAACTGTTCTTGAACCTGGTGGTATGAGTCCTGAGGATCCTGTACCTGATGGCAGCAGTGAGAAGGGAGCATAGCCTGGGTGTGGGGATCAAAGCCCTGTGTAAATGATGAGTCTCGTGATGGACAGCAACAATTTCTCACTGAATGCCCTTGACATCCCCTGAGAGAGTCACGTTCCTCATCTTGGGCAAGTGAACCTCAGCTGCGATATTCTCAAAGCAATTTCCAGCTGGGGCCGCTGCCCTTGCTGGTGTCTGGGTGACAGGCTCCTTGTCAAAACGATCACATGAAGAGGTGCGTCAGTGACTGTAAACTAGGTTGCTGCAACCCAATCCCTAGCTCACCGACAATTCGTCAGAACACACCCAGACTCTGATCAAAGGTCTCAGTGATACAGAAACCGATACCTGCAGCTCACCTGGGAAGCCCACGAGGGTTCTGACCTCGATTACCCGCGGTTGTCCTGGCTGCACAGTGGACTGAGCCGTTGTCTCTCCGCGCCGGAGACCCAGGTTCAGTTCTGACATCTGGGACTACGTGCTTGTGTGTGTGTTCTGCCTTCCAGATGTACGGTTTCTGCACAAAGGGAGCTGCTCACAGCTACCCCAGTAGCACGCTGTGTCTTTGTGTGTGCGTGTGCGAGTGTGTCTGGAGTTTGCACGTCCTCCCTGTGACCACTGGGGTTTCTCGATTTCCATCCACATCCCAAAGGCATGTGACGTGCGCCAGAAGCATGGCGGCTCTTGCGGGCTGCCTCCGGGCTACACGCCACGGAGTTGTGGGAGGGGCAAGGGGTGGTCATTGGATGTAAACAGCCCATTTCACTGTATGTTTCAATTTGCATGTGACAAATAAAGCTAATTACACAACACTATCTGTAGATTCCCTTGAAATCTATCCTGAGCTGGTAGTCCTGGGCATTCACCTTTACTGGATCCAGAGCTGGTAGTCCTGGATGTTCACTGGATCTGGAACTGATAGTCCTGGGCATTTCCCCTCACTGGATCCAGAGCTGGTAGTGCCAGGCATTCTCCCTCACTGGGTCCTGAACTGGTAGCCTGGGCATTCCCCCTCACTGGATCCAGAGCTGGTAGCCTGGGCATTCCCCCTCACTGGATCCAGAGCTGGTAGCCTGGGCATTCCCCCTCACTGGATCCAGAGCTGGTAGCCTGGGCATTCCCCCTCACTGGATCCAGAGCTGGTAGCCTGGGCATTCCCCCTCACTGGATCCAGAGCTGGTAGCCTGGGCGTTCCCCCTCACTGGATCCAGAGCTGGTAGCCTGGTCGTTTTCCCCCTCACTGGATCCAGAGCTGGTAGCCTGGGCATTCCCCCTCACTGGATCCAGAGCTGGTAGCCTGGGCATTCCCCCTCACTGGATCTTGATCTCATAGTCCTGGGCATTCCCCCTCACTGGATCCAGAGCTGGTAGCCTGGGCATTCCCCCTCACTGGATCCAGAGCTGGTAGTGCAGGGCACTTACATGATTGGATCTACATCCTGGGACTTCCCACTCACAAAAGCATACTTGTACCACCTTCACCAGAAACAATGCAGGGACTCAAGGTGGTCACCCCCACCTTCTCAAGGGGAGGGTAACTCGGAAGGGGCAATAAATACTGGCTGTAACTCGGAAAGGGCAATAAATACTGGCCTTGCTGGTGACAACCATTTCCATGCGATTAGCACCAAAGGGCAGCTGCTCTATGGTTATTGCCCTATAACAACACAGAAAGAGCATATTCATCCCATCAGATCAATGCTAGCTCTAGGGAACAACCCTATCAGTCCCAATCCCTGATATCCAACTCTCTCACAAGCCTAATTACTGCCTTTTGATCCTTCTCTTTACTCACAGGAGGGGCAAACTACTATGATCAATTACCCCACCCACCTGCATGGCTCTGGGACGTGGGAGGAAACTGGAGCACTCAGGGAAACCCGAGTGGTCACAGGGGGAATGGGCACAGTCCACACTGACTGGCACGGAAACACCAAGGCTCCAAAATGTGGTGGATACAGCACAGTCCGTCACAGGCACAGCTCTCCCTGCATTGAGCACGTTTACAAGAAGGTAGCATCCATCATCAAGGGCCCCCACCACCTAGACCGTGCTCTTTTCTTGCTGTCGCCATCAAGCAGGAGTTACAGGAGCTTTACTCTTCAACCATCAGGCTCCTGAACCAGCGTGGATAACCTCATTCACCACAACTCCAAATTGATTCCACAACCTACAGACTCACTTTCAAGGACTCATGTTCTCATACAACTCACGTTCTCAGTTTAATTAACGGATTAATTTACACAGTTTGTCTTCTTCTGCACGCAGTTGTTGTTCCTCCTCGGGTGTCATTTGCGCTGTTTCCGGAGCATTTGACTACTTTTTACGAGGCCGGGTTGCGAGCTAGATGCTCAACCCAGCCTGAACGGGAAGCCTGCGAGGAGCCGGCCGGAATCGAACCCGGGACCACTCACCTCAAAGTCCGGTGCTGATGCCACTACACCACCAACCAGCTCTTTTGCACAGCGGTAGTCCGTTTTTGTCTCTGTGTAGTTTTTCATCGATCCCACTGTATTTCTTTGTACTACTGTGAGTGTCTGCATGAAAATGAATCTCAGGGTAGTATATGGTGACATACAGTATACGTATTACTTTGATAATAAATTCATTTTGAACTTTGTCAGCGAAAGAGGTCAGGATTGAACCCGTTCAGCAGAACTGTGAAGCAACACTGTCGCGCCCTAACTGCCTCCCACACAGGGAGAACGATCCTGTGGACATCTGTGGAACAGCTGTCGATTTGCCAATTAAATCTACTCCGTGATCTGGGAGCACAGGGCGAGGTTTCTCAACAAAGCTGTGGGGAATGGAGTCAGGCAATCCAAGAGCCCATCCGGCCCATCAGCACCATGGCAGCCCATGAAAGCAATTCTCCACCGTTCCCGTTTCCCAGTTCTGTCCCTACACATACGCTCTCTGTATTATCACCCATCATGGAGTCCCAAAGAGTCAGAGAGCATTAAAGCACAGAAACAGGTCCTTTGGCCCATCTAGTCTATTCTGACTTGATCTTCTGCCTGGACCAGGGGTTCCCAACCTTTTTATGCTATGGACCCCGACCATTAACCGAGGGGTCTGTGGACCCCAGGCTGAGTCCCTTCTACCTGTAGCTGAACAATAACCCTCCAAATCTAAGGGAGCTAAGGCTTTACTCTTTGGAGAGAAGGAGGATGAGAGGAGATATGATAGAAGTGTACAAGATATTAAGGGGAATAGACAGAGTGGACAGCCAGCGCCTCTTCTCCAGGGCACCACTGTTCAGTACAAGAGGACATGGCTTTAAGGTAAGGGGAGGGAAGTTTAAGGGGGATATTAGAGGAAGGTTTTTCACTCAGAGAGTGGTTGGTGCGTGGAATGCACTGCCTGAGTCAGTGGTGGAGGCAGATACACTAGTGAAGTTTAAGAGACTACTAGACAGGTATATGGAGGAATTTAAGGTGGGGGGTTATATGGGAGGCAGGGTTTGAGGGTTAGCACAACATTATGGGCCGAAGGGCCTGTAATGTGCTGCACTATGTTCTATGTCTAAATCACTCCCCATCCACGGACATCCCCACCTTCCCTTAAATGTTACAATAAAGTCCACATCCACCACTTTCAATGACAGCTCATTCACACTCCCACCACCCGCCTTTCACCCTTAACACATGACCTCCAATTCTAATCCCCTTCAACCCGAGGGGGAAAAAGCCTGTATGCTTTCACCCTGTTGATACCCCTCATAATTTTGTACGCCTATTCTTGTGGAAAGGAGGGCTTCGAGGAGTCTATCGCTCATTCTATGGGGTTTCTTGTTTCATGGATGTGTGTGAAGAGTAAGAATTTCAGGTTGTACACAGTCTACTTCTCGGATATTAAGTGAACCTTTGAACGTATTCCCACTGCATTCTCTTCCCACTCACCCTTCACAATGCACCTGGCTGTAAAGAATCTGTTCTACCCACAGACTGACATGGCACTGCAACAGGCCATTCAGCCCATCGTATCGAGACTGATCATCACGTCGCCTTCTATACTGACCCCATCCACCAGCATTCCAAAGATCTGGCAACAAGATTGGCTGTATTTGTTACATCAAGACCACGAATCGCGCCATTTATGTCAAACCACATTGGCGAGGATTGCAAGAGTCGCCACACTTCTGATGCCAACATACCCACAGCTCACTAACTCTAACCATGTGAGTTTGGAGCGTTCGAATAAAGTATATACATGTCACCACATACAACCCTGAGATTCATTTTCCTGTGGGCATACTCAGCAATTCTATAGAATAGTAACTGTAACAGGATCAGTGAAAGATCGACCAGAGTGCAGAAGACAACAAACTGTGCAAATGCAAATATAAATAAATAGCCATAAATAACGAGATGATGGGATAAAGAGTCTTTAAAGTGAGATCATTGGTTGTGCAAATATCTTAATGGATGGGCAAAAGAATATAGTTGTCTCCTTTCATTCAAAAGCCTGATGGTTGTGGAGTAGTAACTGTTCTTGAGAGGAAACCAGAGCACCAAGACCAAGGAGATGGTGGTGGACTTTAGGAGATCTAGGCCTCATATGGAGCCAGTGATCATTAATGGAGAATGTGTGGAGCAGGTTAAGACCTACAAGTATCTGGGAGTACAGTTAGACAAGAAGCTAGACTGGACTGCCAACACAGATGCCTTGTGCAGGAAGGCACAGAGTCGACTGTACTTCCTAAGAAGGTTGGCGTCATTCAATGTCTGTAGTGAGATGCTGAAGATGTTCTATAGGTCAGTTGTGGAGAGCGCTCTCTTCTTTGTGGTGGCGTGTTGGGGAGGAAGTATTAAGAAGAGGGACGCCTCACGTCTTAATAAGCTGGTAAGGAAGGCGGGCTCTGTCGTGGGCAAAGTACTGGAGGGTTTAACATCGGTAGCTGAGCGAAGGGCGCAGAGTAGGCTACGGTCAATTATGGATAACTCTGAACATCCTCTACATAAGGCCTGTTTCCATCCTGTGTTGCCCTCTGGGAGACTGAGTGGAGATGTGTCTCTACCAAAGGAGGTGTAAGGCGCTCCCTCCCTCCACTAGCCTGCATGTCACCCTCGGGCAAGGTGTAGCACCTGCTTAGCCCCCGATCAGGGTCACGTGAAGCCATGGGAGCAGGTGGTGGACGGTCGTACGAGCAGCCGGTGCAGATCACAAGTCCTGGTTATGTGACCACTGACACCAGGCAGACAATCTCTAAAGAGTATTGATAATGACTGGGGTCACCCGTCTTGTAAAGACACTGCCCAGAAGAAGGCAATGATAAATCACGTCTGTAGAAAAATTTGACAAGGACAATCATGGTGATGGGAAGACCAAGATCGCCCACGTTGGTGATATTAAATCTGATTCAGATTCACACAACACAGCACATGATGAAGATGAATTTTACGCTATTTGGAGCAAGTGTAGGAGTGATATTGGAGGTAATTTTTTCACACTGTGTGGGGGGTCCAATGCCGCAAGGGTGATTGTAGAGGCAGATACATTAGGGACATAAGAGATGCTCAGATAGTCACAAGGATAATGGAAAAATGAAGCACTATGTGGGAGGGAAGGGTTAGATTGATCTTCAAGTAGTCTAAAGGATTGGCACAACATTGGATCGGGAAATGTGTTTGCACTGAAAGCCATCATAGACATGACAGGCCAAATGGCCTCCTAATCCCTCCCTCCGACCTCTGGATACCCATCATGCATTCCTGATCCCACTTTCCAACCCCAAATCCCCCCCCCACCTGTCAATCGTCCCCCGCCCTGAGTTCACATTCAGTCAGCATGCAGAAGGAGGTTCACGGTTACGTTTCTTTGGAACTGCTATGTGGCCCAAGGCATTTGGACTTCCACTCCTGCCGGTAATGTCTGAGCCTCAATGTTACTTTGTGCTCCCTCCTCCAAGGTCTGGTGCTGGGCGGTGGCCACGTGGCGTGGGACAGGAGCAGAACGAAGTCAGCTGTGAAATCATGAGCTTGCACTAACTTTAATTAATAAAGCTTTTATTATAGCATACTGCATGTGATATATTTATTGTAGATTTCATAATATATATTTACATTACTATAATACCATTAACAGAATCTTTGCTGTATATTTGCATGACATCGCTGCAGTAATCTGTGACATTGTTTCACCTACCCCTTACAACGTGATTTTGACCTGTGACATCACAGTGTGGACTCATTGCATCACTACATCGGCCAATGACATCACTAACCATGACATCGTTGACCCTTGACGTAACTGGCCAATGCCATCGCTAACCATGACATAACTAGCCAATGACGTCGCTAACCATGACATCGTCAACCCATAACATAACTAGCCAATGACATTGCTAACCATGACATCGTCGACCCATGACGTAACTAGCCAATGCCATCGCTAACCATGACATTACTGACCTATGACATTGTGACACTGTTATATTGTCATTATCCTGCCTTTAAGTAATTTACATTTTTAACTTGCAACTGGCAAGTAAAACCATTTTTTCCCGGCAGCTGAGGCTGCAGCATGGACGATTTGAGGTTATTTCAGTCGGACGGTGCCTAGGCAGAGATTTAGGAACAGGTGAAGGGTGGGGGTTGACAAATGCCAGGCAGTGGTCGTGGGGAGGTGCTGGGTCACAGAAGAACCAGATCTCACCAGACATTGTACAAGATGATCAGAGGCATCGATCAAGTGGATAGCCAGGGCGTTTCTCCAGGACATAACGCGAGGAATGAGGGATGACATTTTAGGAGGAATAGGAAAAGTTGCTTTTCTAACACAGTGTGGTAGGTGCGTGGGACACTCCACTGGGGTTTCCTGTAAGATGGCGGCGTGCTTGGACACAGCAGCTACTCTGGGTCCAAACAAAGGTGCAATTGTTTATCCTTTATGGGTTTTGTCAATCGAAAGACACTGGTGGATTTAAAAACATCAGGTACGGCAGGTCTACCGACCCCACTATCGAGTTGCTGGATATCGATGGAGCTGGACTTGATGCCACACAGGCGGCGTGCAACCCAGCAGACGGTGGAAATAATTGGCTTCGAGGTTTTCCAGGACTCTGTTGGGATTGGTAATGTCAAATACTGTGAGGCCAGTTCACTGGCTCATTGGCAAGACCGACGGCGGGAGAGCTGCAAGGCCTCGGTTGTTGTGTGAACGGGTCTCCCGCCTCGGCTCGTTACAACAACAAATATAAAAAAATTAAATCTCGCAAAAGCACAGCAAAATAGTGAGGTGGTGTTCATGGGTTCATAGACTGTTCAGAAGTCTGATGGGGAAGGGAAGAAGCTGTACCTAAAACGTTGAGTGTATGTCTTCGAAGATTTATCTACTATTCAAGTAGACAACTCTGAAATTCTTCTTCTCCAGATAGCCACAAAACTAAGGGGAAAAAGGCAACACGATCATCAATCCCTGAATGCCCTCTCTTCCGCAGAAAAAAACAAACTAATGGAACATTGACTCACAAATCCACCTCCGACACCCAAAAATGAGAGGAAGATTGGATGAAAAACACAGAACACAGAAAACTATAAGACTGGAAAAAGTCCATGGTCCAAGTCCAAGTCCCTACCCAAAACGCAGAAAACCTTGGTAACATTCTCCGGGCCAAGTAGCAGTCACACAGTCTCCGCTCTCCAGCAGCAGAGTGATCCCACCAGCGATCAAAAGGCTGGCGGTCAGCACTCACCTTCTGCCTTCACCTCGATGTTTCAATCTCCCTCGTTGCTTTCATTGGCAAAGTGGAATTGAACATCAGCTCACAGCCCCCCACAGCCTTCTCACCACGAGGCTCCCCCGCACTGCCTCCGGGAGACAGCAAAGCGCTGGGTCACCTGAACTGCAAAATCATGGGCTCCAACAAATCCAGAGACACATTCAAGACGAAATACGGATGTAAAAGACATAAAAGAGGTGAAATGGTTTTGTGGTCTATATCCAGAAGATGTCGACCATGGTGGCGCTGTACCCAGGTGCAATCTTGACGGTAGGTGTCAGGCTCCTGTATCTCCTCCCTGAGGAGAGGGCATGTCCCAGATGGTGAGGGTCCTTAAGGACGGATCTAGTCTCTACAACCACAACTTGGATTTAGAACATAGGACAGTAGAATGAAGAACAGACTCCCGTCACATCCTTAAACAATTCAATCAGGCCCCTGATGCACAATCTGCCCCTCACAAAGCCATGCTGACTATCCCCAATTAGACTACGCTTCTCCAAGTGCTCAGAAATCCTGTTTCTAAAGAATCTTCTCCAATAATTTGCCCTCCGCCGACATAATTCTCACTGGTCTATAACTCCCTGGGTTATTACTACTCCCTTTCTCGAACAAAGAATAGCATTTGCCACCTTGCAGTCAGCTACTCCTGTGGGCCAGTGAGGACACCAAGATCATCAGCAATCTCTTCCCTCACTTCCCATAGTATTTACATAGACATCTCAAGGCTCCTGAAAGAAGCATTCAAACCTGTGTGAGTCAGAGAGGAGAGAAATTGGGCTCAGTCACCAAAGGGATGATCACCAGTTTCAAGATTCAAGATTGTTTACCGTCATTCTTCAGCACACACGTGTAAAGGAGAACAAAATGATTGTTACTCTGGATCAGATGCAGCAAAAAAAATAATTAACGTAAATACTAAGATAGCTTATATACATGTAGACTGATTGCATGTACATAAAGCCACGTTAGCTACAGGAGCATCAGTTCATAAAGTGACTCTGACCGGAAATGATAAAGTAGCAGTGGTGTTGGGGGTGTGGAGGGATGGGTTAATGGGTGGAGGTTTTGATCAGTCTTACTGCTTGGTGAAAGTTACTGTTTTTGAGTCTGGTGGTCCTGGATTGGATGCTACGTACTCTCCTCCCTGATGGGAGTGAGGTAAACAGCCCGTGAGCAGGGTGGGTAGGTCCCTTTATGATATTGCTAGCCTTTTTCCAGCGCCCTTCTGTATATACATCCTTAATCAGTCTACAGCCTACCCACGTAGGCTGACGCCAATGGCCCACTGGACAGTTTTCACTACCCCTCGTAGATCTGCATGATGTGATCCTTCGTAGCACTTCATTCAGAGAGCGAGACAGAAGATATACTTGTCTTTATAAACATTCCCGCTGAACTGCACTGTGTAGCATTATGTATAAAATGAGTCATTACTGATAGAACGGCCGAGGTGCGCATATCAAATGTTTTGCCACCGACGATCGTTGCAGACTTGCTGTGGGCTGCAGAAAATTGTTCCAGATTTCCTCTTAAATATACTTCGTTTGAACTACTTTTGCTGCAATTTGCAGCAAGTTAATTTCATCTTAATGACGGACTTCTGAATTACATCAATGATCTTCAGGTCTCACCATTGACAAAAGAGTGGTCAAGCTCACGCTGTTAAAGGTAATCGCCATGGACTCTTTACTTGTTATTTCATGCTCTTGTTACTTATTGCTATTTATTTATATTTGCGTTTGCAAAGATTCTTGTCTTCTGCACTCTGGTTGATCTTTCATTGATCCTGTTATGGATACTATTCCATGGATTTGCTGAGAATTCCCGCAGGAAAATGAAACTCAGGATTGTATATGGTGACATGTATGTACTCTGATTCTAAATTTACTTTGAACTTTAAGGAATGTTCCCTATTCCAACCACCGAAAGGAACACTTCCACTTTGTCGCATGGTCTTGGGATATTTTGTGTAACTCTCTGAAAATGCTCATGTGATTCAGTTTATTCTTTCTCCAACAAAACCGTGGGCTGGAATTGAAGTAGAGAATTCCTTTACATGCAGGGGTTCCCAACCTGGGGTCCAGAGACCTCTCGGTTAATGGGAGGGGTCCAAGGCGGGAACCCTTGCTACAGTATCTACATGATGAAGGTTACCTGTAACTCCCACCCCGCACTCCAAACTGCACCCTCCATTCTCATAACTGACTCCCCCAGCCCACCTCAGCTCATCTTAAAGATTAGCTTCAGTTCAATTAGCTTGTTTAATTGTGATTCAGCCATACATAAATACTGTACCCATGAAGACAGGCAAATGAAACAGCGTTCCTCTGGGGCCAAGGTACAAAACACAAAACCAACAGTCACACACAGCACAAGGCACATATACGATATCAGTAAAACACAGCCATACAAAAGGATAGTCCAAGACCCTGAGTTATGAATGTTGCAGAAACATGCATTTGGACATTGTCTTTTGCCGAGGGAACACTGGGGGGGGGGGGGGGGGGCGGGGGCAGCACCGACTCCAGCCTGGATGCTGTGCCTCACCGACCCCAATGCCTCTAACCTGGGCAGCTGCAAACAGGCAACACCACAGCTTGAGGCCTAGTCCTTGCTACGACCGAGGCCATGTGGCTGTACATCAAAACATCAAACCGTACAGTGAAATACGTCACGTACGTCAATGACCAACACAGTCCGAGGATGGGCTGGGGGCAGCCTGCAAATGTTGCCATGCTTCCAGCACCAACATAGCATGGCCACAAGTAACTTTTTATTGTCAATTCGACCATAATTGCCGGTACAGTACACAGTAAAAATGAAACAACGTTTTTCAGGATCATGGTACTACATGAACGATACAAAAACTACACTGAACTACATAAAAACAACACAAAAGACTACACTAGACTACAGACCTACCCAGGACTGCATAAAGTGCACAAAACAGTGCAGACTTTACAATAAGTAATAAACAGGACAATAGGCACAGTAGAGGGCAGTAAGCTGTCAATCCAGGCTCTGGGTATTGAGGAGTCTGATGGCTTGGGGGAAGAAACTGTTACATAGTCTGGTCGTGAGGGCCCGAATGCTTCGGTGCCTTTTCCCAGACGGCAGGAGGGAGAAGAGCCCTAACCTGCTCATCCTTGAAATGTGGGAGGAAGACAAAGCACCAGGAGGAAACACTGGAATTTAGAAGGATGAGAGGGGATCTGATTGAAACATATAAGATTATTAAGGGATTGGACACGCTGGAGGCAGGAAGCATGTTCCCGCTGATGGGTGAGTCCAGAACTAGAGGCCACAGTTTAAGAATAAGGGGTAGGCCATTTAGAACAGAGATGCGGAAAAACTTTTTCACCCAGAGAGTGTTGGATATGTGAAATGCTCTGCCCCAGAAGGCAGTGGAGGCCAAGTCTCTGGATGCATTCAAGAGAGAGTTAGATAGAGCTCTTATAGATAGCGGGGTCAAGGGATATGGGGAGAGGGCAGGAACGGGGTACTGATTGTATATGATGAGCCATGATCACAGTGAATGGCGGTGCTGGCTAGAAGGGCCGAATGGCCTACTCCTGCACCTACTGTCTATCGTCTATTGTCTATCGAAACTCGTGTAGTCACAGGGAGAGTGTATAAACTCCTTATAGACAATGGTGGGAATTGCTGATTGCTGTAAAGTGATGCGTGCTTCCCTAACGCTACTGTGTCACTGTATCCCCTTGTCGTTTCTCAGTTCCCTATTCCCCAAGTTCCTCTCTACTGACGAGGGGTCTGTGACTGGTGGTGTTGAGCAGGGTTCAACGCTGAGACCTGTATGGTGATATATATGTGACGTGGGTGAAAATTTAGGGTGGGTTAGTAAGTTTATAGACGATATAGAAACTAGTGGAGTTGTAGTCATTGAAGGATGCAGCTGGAATAAATCAGTTACAGATATGGCTGGAGAAATGGCAGGTGAGAGTCCAATCCAGTCAAGTGTGAGGTGTTACACTTTAGAGATCAAACATCAGGAGGTCAAAAATCCACGGTTAATAGCAGGATTCTGGATGGTGTTGCGGTACAAAGGGATCGTAATCAAATCCACAGCTCCCGAAAAGGCCTGTGGCTTCCTCGCCTTTATTCTTCAAGTTCAAAAGTCAGGAAGATTTGCTGCAGCTCTAGTTAGGCCACGTCTGGAGTATTGCATACAGTTCCGGTCATCCCATTATTGGAAGGATGTCAAGGCTCTGGAGAAGGTTTGGTTCCTCTCCGGCGCTTAGTGGAGCTTTTTAAAAAAAATTTTTACGAGGCCGAGTTGCTAGCTCAACGCTCGACCCAGCATGGATGGAAAACGCGCAAGGAGCCGGCCGGATTCAACCCGGGGACCACTCACTCTCGAAGTCCAGTGCAGATGCCGCTGCACCACCAGTCGGGTTTTGGAGAAGGTGCAGACTTGTTCTACTGCTTAGTCCCACCTGCCTGCATCCAGATCATGGGGCCTCCAAGCCCTTCCCATCAATGTGTCTATTCAGATCTTAAACGTTGTTACTGAACCCACACCCACCACCTCTGCTGGCATCCTACAACTATCAGCTCGTAGGTAAGATTTGTCAGATGGGAGTCAGGCTGCATAAAAACAACAACCCAAAAATATAACATTGAATTGCTTCAAAGTGAAGACTAAGTTTATTATAATAATAGTGAGCTTCCAGTACGATGATTGGGTGTTCATGATACAACCTCTCACCCACATCCTCTCACTCTCCAATGGGATCTTCCCAAACCTCTACCAGCTGAACTGCCCTTGCTCCAGGCATCTTGTTGTGGGAATCTTCAGACATCAATCGAAATTTGAAATCAACCAGAAATCTTTGGATAAAGTTCAAGGTTCAAAGTAACGTTATTATCAAAGTAGGTATATGTCACCATAACCTCCCTGAGATTCGTCTTCATTCATAGTAGAACAATGAAACACAATAGAATCAATGTAAAACTACTCACAAACAAAAACTGTGCAAATACAAAACAAAAAAATACAAATACAGTGGGTTCCGGTTAATTGGGGCACATCGGGACCAGTACATTTTGGCCCAATTAAGTGTCTCCCCATTTAGCCGATGTTTCATGGAAATAGTTAAAACACTATAAAAAAGACAAACTACTGTTTAACTGAATAACAAATTATATATTTAAATGAAATACAGAACAAATTGGAACACTATCAATAGTACTACAGTACTATAAAACTGTGTATTAGTTCCTAAATAGTTATCGATGGAGAAATTCATCCTCTGTACACTGTCATATTCTTTTGATCGACGGTAAATGAACCCTGCCCAGGCCTGTGTCCTGGAAACTCTCCAAGGTGCAAATCCATGGTCTCTCGAGATTAATGCATGCCTATAATATAAACGAACAAAATCAGTGCAGACACCTACTGTAGATAATGGACTGCCTTCATACATGCTATCAACAATTGCTCATCTTCATTTTCATTGTAACATTCAAGATGATTGTCGATACCTTCAAATTCTTCTCAGTTCCTAACCTGTTGAAGAGGTGAAATCATTTCATTTTCACTCCCGGCCATCTCCAAGCCTGAATGCTTGAAACCACAGTGGGCAAAACAGTTCTGAATTGTCTTACTGCTTATTTCCTGCCAACTATTAGTGATAAAAAATCACTGCCTTTTGAATACAAACACACATAACTGACACTATTTAAAAACTGTTCGCTCTGAGCATGATGTAGTGTCTAACAAGTGCATGCATCTGACGCAACTTAAAAACTGTTCAGTGACGGTCTCCTGTCCCAATTAAGTGGCATCGGGTCCCAAATAAATGAAGGGAATCCCTGCTATTTTCTCAATTAGTTTTTGTTCTTTAAGAGTTGTCCCAAATAAGCAGCTGCCCCGATTAACTGATGGGCCAATGAACTGGAATCCGCTGTAATAATAAATAGTGTTGAGATCATGAGTTGTCGAGTCCTTGAAAGTGAGTCTATAGATTCAAGTTTATTTGTCATTCAACCTTACATGAAGCAGTGTTATTCAGGGGCAAAGCTGCTGAGCACAGTACTGTACCAATGGTCACCCAAAAAATATAGCCCAGACCCTGCCTGAGTCCATGAACACAATGTGGCTTGTCTTCTGCCGACCGAACACTGGGGGGCAGCACTGACTCCAGCCTGAATGCTGCAGAATCCTCTGTGTTCAATCACACCGCCATCTTACTGGATATATGGGTTGTGGAATCAGTTCAGTGTTGAGGTGAGTGAAGTTATCCATATTGGTTCAGGCCCCTGCTGGTTGAAGGGTGATAACTGTTCCTGAACCCAGTGATGTGGGATCTCAGGCTCCAGTACCTCGTTCCCAATGGCAGCAGTGAGAAGAGAGCATGGCCTGGATGGTGGGGGTCCTTGATGATGGTCGATACTTTCGTGCGGCAACACAGGTGACAAATCGGCATATAGGAGGGAGAGTGAAAGATCAAAGATGGTGAGGGACGGTCTTTGTCTTCGAAGGAGAAAACAATTTTATTTATTTATTTATTCGTTCGAAGATACAGCGTGGAACAAGTCTTCCAGAGCTAAACGGGTGGGATGCTGGGCACAACGGCTTACTCAGAAACCCACCTATTTAACCCTAGCCTAACCAGAGGACAATTTACAATGACCAATTAATCTACTAACCAGTACTTTGGGAGGAAACCCACACGGTCACGGGAAGATCATACAAATTCCTCACCACGGCATCGGATCTGAACTCCGACATTTCAAACTGTAAAAATGCTGTGCTAACTACTACACTACCATGGTGCCCCAAGTATTGAAATACTAGATTTTCTTTCTAAATTTATTTTTTATTTGTTGAGATACGGTGCAGAGAGGCCCTTCCGGTCCTTCAAGCCGTGCCCGCCAGCAACCCCTGATTTAACCCTAATCGCAGGACAATTTACAATGAACCAGCAGGTCGTTGAACTGTGGGCGGAAACCAGGGCACCCAGAGAAAACCCACGCATTCCATGGGGAAAACATCCTTACAGACAGAGGTGGGAATTGAACCCAGGTCGCCGATACTGTAAAGCATTGTCCTACCATGCTGCCCTGAAATATGATTTATTTGCACATGTGACATAGTAGCAGTCTGTAGTAAAGTTGATCCATTGACCTCACAGATAAAGTTCAAACTTGAAAATAAATTTAAATTTTGTTTAAAATTTATTTTCAAGTTTGAACTTTATCTGTGAGGTCAATGGATCAACTTTACTACAGACTGCTACTATGTCACATGTGATATATATATCACTACATACAACCCTGAGATTCATTTAAGAGTATATTTGCAATTATTGTCTGCAGCCCACAGACTGTCACCAATGATCACTCGCATCATCTTGATGACCAACAAGCACCATTCTATTATCAAAGAGTGTCACCATGTACCAGCCTGAGATTAATTTTCTTGCAGACATCTACAGTGGAACAAAGACATACTATAGAATCAGTGGAAAACTACACACAAAGACAAGAGATTCTGCAGATGCTGGAGATCCAGAGTTACACACACAAGTACTGGAGAAACTCAACGGGTCAGGCAGCATCTCGGGAAATGAAGGAACAGTCGACGTTTTGGGCCGAGTCCCCTCATCAGGACTGGAGAAGATGCCAGAATCAGTCTCAAAGGAGGAAAGAGAGATTTGCTGGAGAAGTTGAAATATACACTCAGTGGCCACTTTATTAGGTACCTAATTTATTTTAGGGAAGAGTGATCATAATGCGATAATATTTCATATAAAGACTGATGGTGATTTCATTCAATCTGCAATCAGGGTGTTTAAGAAAATTGTAAAGGCTTGAGGCATGAATCAGGGACGGCAGGTTGGAACCCTAAATCGAAAGGCTTGACAATAACCAGCAAACCACATTAGTGGTATTTATCGAAGACAGCTACATGAGGCGACGTCTGACACCACTCACTCCCGCCGTTCTGACTGGTTGCATTACGGCCTGGTAGGGGAACTCCAATGCACAGGATCACAATGGGCTGCTGTGTGCGTTGGACTCACAGGGACAGGTCTCCACACCGTCCAGAACATCTACACAGAGCGACGTCCATCATCAGGGACCTCCGCCACCCGGGCAATGCCCTCTTCTCGATGCTGTCCTCAGGCAGGAGATCCAGGAGCCTGAAGACCAACACCTCAAGGTTCAACAAGAGCTTCTTCCCCACCACCATCAGGTTCCTGAACCCACCTGAAGAACCCCAACGTTAAAGTCAGACTATATTTCCTTTTCTCATGTGGCATTATGCTTACTTTGTTGTATAGATTATGTTAATGGAAGTTTCTGTTTATATCTGTCCTCAGTCTAATTAATATACTGTGCCGCCGCAGCAAAGGGCTCACGTTCAAGGTGTTTACCCCCATGGCAGTAGATGCGCGTTGAATTCACCATTTCAGATTGCTCACCTAGTTTACCTTGTTTATTGTGTGCTGGAATGGGAAGGTCTCCATACTGAGACGTGGCTGGAAAAGTGCAAAGTGAAGGAGAAAGTTCAAGAGATCGGTGCTCGGTTTGCCACTTGCGGAGCGATTAAACAGAGAGGGCCCTAGGGTTTACAAGAATGAGAGGTGACCTCATTAGACACTTCATGCTTATGAGGCGTTGATGTGCTGTTAATGTTTCCCCGGGCCTATATTGAATGTGTTTAGGACAAAGGGTCAGAGTCTCATAAAGAGTTCAGGACAGACGTTAGGAGAAACGCTGTCACTCAGAGGGTGGTGAACCTTTGGAACTCTCTGCCCTGCAGGATCAGTCCGAGTGCGTGTAAGAACCAGATCAAACTTCGATAAATCTCTACAGATGCACAGAGGAGTGCATCCTAACTGATCGTATTGTGGCCTGATATGGAACTACCAGGCACGGAAAAAGACTACAGAGAGTGCTGATACAACCCAGCCCATCACAGGCAAGGCATTTCCTCCCCCCCCCAACCCCCACCATTGAGCACATCTACTAGGAGCGCTGCCACAAGAAAGCAGCGTCCATCATTGAAGATCACCACCATCCAGGCCACGTTCTCTTCTCTCCACCACCACTGGGAAGGAGATACAAGAGCCTCATGCCCCACACCACCAGGTTCAGGAACAGTTACAACCCCTCAACCATCAGATCCCACACCACCAGGTTCAGGAACAGTTATTACCCCTCAACCATCAGGTCCCACACCACCAGGTTCAGGAACAGTTATTACCCCTCAACCATCAGGTCCCACATCACCAGGTTCAGGAACAGTTATTACCCCTCAACCATCAGGTCCCACACCACCAGGTTCAGGAACAGTTATTACCCCTCAACCATCAGGTCCCACATCACCAGGTTCAGGAACAGTTATTACCCCTCAACCATCAGGTCCCACACCACCAGGTTCAGGAACAGTTATTACCCCTCAACCATCAGGCTCCTGATAATTTCACTCGCCTCACCTCTGGACTGATTCCACAACCTTACTGACTTGCTTTCAAGAATCCTACAACTTGTGTTCTCAGTTTTTTTTATTTACACAATTTGTCTTCTTTTAAACAGACAGATAAGGAGAGGAATGGAGAGGGAGACAGGCAGAGGAGGAGAGAGAGGGACAGGAAGGAGCGACAGGAACCTGAAAGCATCCAGAATGATTCAGAAACAGCTTCTTCCCCTCTGCCATCAGATTTCTGAATGGACACTGAACCCATGAACACTAACACTACTGATTTAACTTTTTGAATATATATACCTACAGTAATTTACAGTTTTTATTATGTATTACACTGTACTGGCTGCCTCAAAGCAACAAATTTTTCAACATGCGCCAGTGATATTAAACCTGACTCTACCAGACGGGGTAAACGTGGTGTCAGGGAGAGTGAACGTGGGGTCCGGGGGAGGAAGCAGGGTGAAGATGGGAGCAGAGGGCGATTGGAGGGTTAGGTACTGGCTGCGAACTTGTGGTGCTGTGATTTTGTTCTCTGCGTCTCCCTGCGGTCCCTGGCGTTCAGCCGCCCTCACCACCACTCTGCTCGATACCTCGTGCCGGAGCTAGCTATCTGCTCTCTCAACATCTCCTGGTGAGGATAGGTTGAGTGAGAGTGGGCTTTTCTTTTTGGAGGGCAGGAGGATGCGAGGAGACGATAGAGATGATAGGAGGCATAGATAGAGTGGACAGCCAGAGACTTTTCCCAGGGCGGAAATGGCTAATACAAAGGGGGGGGGGGAACATAATTTTAAGGTGATTGAAGGAAAGTATGGGGTAAATGTCAGAGGTAAGTTTATCCCCACACAGAGTGGTGGGTGCTCGGAATGTGCTACTGATCGAGGCAGATATGCTGGGGACATTTAAGAGACTCTTAGACACACGGATGACAGAAAATGGAGGGCTACAGAGGGAGGGAAGGGTTAGATTGATCTTTGAGTCGGATAAAAGATAGGTACAGCACTGTGGGCTGAAGGGCCTGTACCGTGGTGTAATGTTCTGTGTTCCAAGTTTCAATGTTACCTTCCAGATGTTGGTCTTCTGGCTGATCCAGCTATGAAAGGCGAGACCCCCGTAGAGGGGGTTCCTTAAGAGCTACCTGAGTGATCAAAGTCCAAAGTTCAAAATTCACAGTAAATTTTATTATCAAAGTACGCTTATATCACCACGTACAGCCCTGAGATTTGTTTTCCTGCGGGCATGCTCAGCAAATCTATAGAATGGTAACTGTAAACGAAAGAGCAATTAGAGCATAGAAGACAACAAACTGTGCAAATGCAAATATAAATAAATAGCAATACATAGCGAGACCATGAGATAACAAGATAAAAAGTTTAACATGAGATCATTGGTTGTGGGAACATTTCAATGTTAGGCAAGTGTAGTTATCTCCTTTCAAGAGCTTAACGGTTGAGGGGCAGTAACTGTTCTTGAACCTGGTGGTATGAGTCCTGAGGATCCTGTACCTGATGGCAGCAGTGAGAAGGGAGCATAGCCTGGGTGTGGGGATCAAAGCCCTGTGTAAATGATGAGTCTCGTGATGGACAGCAACAATTTCTCACTGAATGCCCTTGACATCCCCTGAGAGAGTCACGTTCCTCATCTTGGGCAAGTGAACCTCAGCTGCGATATTCTCAAAGCAATTTCCAGCTGGGGCCGCTGCCCTTGCTGGTGTCTGGGTGACAGGCTCCTTGTCAAAACGATCACATGAAGAGGTGCGTCAGTGACTGTAAACTAGGTTGCTGCAACCCAATCCCTAGCTCACCGACAATTCGTCAGAACACACCCAGACTCTGATCAAAGGTCTCAGTGATACAGAAACCGATACCTGCAGCTCACCTGGGAAGCCCACGAGGGTTCTGACCTCGATTACCCGCGGTTGTCCTGGCTGCACAGTGGACTGAGCCGTTGTCTCTCCGCGCCGGAGACCCAGGTTCAGTTCTGACATCTGGGACTACGTGCTTGTGTGTGTGTTCTGCCTTCCAGATGTACGGTTTCTGCACAAAGGGAGCTGCTCACAGCTACCCCAGTAGCACGCTGTGTCTTTGTGTGTGCGTGTGCGAGTGTGTCTGGAGTTTGCACGTCCTCCCTGTGACCACTGGGGTTTCTCGATTTCCATCCACATCCCAAAGGCATGTGACGTGCGCCAGAAGCATGGCGGCTCTTGCGGGCTGCCTCCGGGCTACACGCCACGGAGTTGTGGGAGGGGCAAGGGGTGGTCATTGGATGTAAACAGCCCATTTCACTGTATGTTTCAATTTGCATGTGACAAATAAAGCTAATCACACAACACTATCTGTAGATTCCCTTGAAATCTATCCTGAGCTGGTAGTCCTGGGCATTCACCTTCACTGGATCCAGAGCTGGTAGTCCTGGATGTTCACTGGATCTGGAACTGATAGTCCTGGGCATTCCCCCTCACTGGATCCAGAGCTGGTAGTGCAGGGCACTTACATGATTGGATCTACATCCTGGGACTTCCCACTCACAAAAGCATACTTGTACCACCTTCACCAGAAACAATGCAGGGACTCAAGGTGGTCACCCCCACCTTCTCAAGGGGAGGGTAACTCGGAAGGGGCAATAAATACTGGCTGTAACTCGGAAAGGGCAATAAGTACTGGCCTTGCTGGTGACAACCATTTCCATGCGATTAGCACCAAAGGGCAGCTGCTCTATGGTTATTGCCCTATAACAACACAGAAAGAGCATATTCATCCCATCAGATCAATGCTAGCTCTAGGGAACAACCCTATCAGTCCCAATCCCCCTCTTCCTGATATCCAACTCTCTCACAAGCCTAATTACTGCCTTTTGATCCTTCCTCTTTACTCACAGGAGGGGCAAACCACTATGATCAATTACCCCACCCACCTGCATGGCTCTGGGATGTGGGAGGAAACTGGAGCACTCAGGGAAACCCGAGTGGTCACAGGGGGAATGGGCACAGTCCACACTGACTGGCACGGAAACACCAAGGCTCCAAAATGTGGTGGATACAGCACAGTCTGTCACAGGCACAGCTCTCCCTGCATTGAGCACATTTACAAGAAGGTAGCATCCATCATCAAGGGCACCCACCACCTAGACCGTGCTCTTTTCTTGCTGTCGCCATAAAGCAGGAGTTACAGGAGCTTTACTCTTCAACCATCAGGCTCCTGAACCAGCGTGGATAACCTCATTCACCGCAACTCCGAATTGATTCCACAACCTACAGACTCACTTTCAAGGACTCATGTTCTCATACAACTCACGTTCTCAGTTTAATTAACGGATTAATTTACACAGTTTGTCTTCTTCTGCACGCAGTTGTTGTTTCTCCTCGGGTGTCATTTGCGCTGTTTCCGGAGCATTTGACTACTTTTTACGAGGCCGGGTTGCGAGCTAGACGCTCAACCCAGCCTGAACGGGAAGCCTGCGAGGAGCCGGCCGGAATCGAACCCGGGACCACTCACCTCAAAGTCCGGTGCTGATGCCACTACACCACCAACCGGCTCTTTTACACAGCGGTAGTCCGTTTTTGTCTCTGTGTAGTTTTTCATCGATTCCACTGTATTTCTTTGTACTACTGTGAGTGTCTGCATGAAAATGAATCTCAGGGTAGTATATGGTGACATACAGTATACGTATTACTTTGATAATAAATTCATTTTGAACTTTGTCAGCGAAAGAGGTCAGGATTGAACCCGTTCAGCAGAACTGTGAAGCAACACTGTCGCGCCCTAACTGCCTCCCACACAGGGAGAACGATCCTGTGGACATCTGTGGAACAGCTGTCGATTTGCCAATTAAATCTACTCCGTGATCTGGGAGCACAGGGCGAGGTTTCCCAACAAAGCTGTGGGGAATGGAGTCAGGCAATCCAAGAGCCCATCCGGCCCATCAGCACCATGGCAGCCCATGAAAGCAATTCTCCACCGTTCCCATTTCCCAGTTCTGTCCCTACACATACGCTCTCTGTATTATCACCCATCATGGAGTCCCAAAGAGTCAGAGAGCATTAAAGCACAGAAACAGGTCCTTTGGCCCATCTAGTCTATTCTGACCTGATCTTCTGCCTGGACCAGGGGTTCCCAACCTTTTTATGCTATGAACCCCGACCATTAACCGAGGGGTCTGTGGACCCCAGGCTGAGTCCCTTCTACCTGTAGCTGAACAATAACCCTCCAAATCTAAGGGAGCTAAGGCTTTACTCTTTGGAGAGAAGGAGGATGAGAGGAGACATGATAGAAGTGTACAAGATATTAAGGGGAATAGACGGAGTGGACAGCCAGCGCCTCTTCTCCAGGGCACCACTGCTCAGTACAAGAGGATATGGCTTTAAGGTAAGGGGAGGGAAGTTTAAGGGGGATATTAGAGGAAGGTTTTTTACTCAGTGGTTGGTGCATGGAATGCACTGCCTGAGTCAGTGGTGGAGGCAGATGCACTAGTGAAGTTTAAGAGACTACTAGACAGGTATATGGAGGAATTTAAGGTGGGGGGTTATATGGGAGGCAGGGTTTGAGGGTTAGCACAACATTATGGGCCGAAGGGCCTGTGATGTGCTGCACTATGTTCCATGTCCAAATCACTCCCCATCCACGGACATCCCCAACCTTCCCTTAAATGTTACAATAAAGTCCATGTCCACCACTTTCAATAGCAGCTCGTTCACACTCCCACCACCCGCCTTTCACCCTTAACACATGACCTCCAATTCTAATCCCCTTCAACCCGAGGGGGAAAAAGCCTGCATGCTTTCACCCTGTTGATACCCCTCATAATTTTGTATGCCTATTCTTGTGGAAAGGAGGGCGTCGGTGAGTCTATCGCTCATTCTGTGGGGTTTCTTGTTTCATGGATGTGAAGAGTAAGAATTTCAGGTTGTGCACAGCCTACTTCTCGGATATTAAGTGAACCTTTGAACGTATTCCCACTGCATTCTCTTCCCACTCACCCTTCACAATGCACCTGGCTGTAAAGAATCTGTTCTACCCACAGACTGACATGGCACTGCAACAGGCCATTCAGCCCATCGTATCGAGACTGATCATCACGTCGCCTTCTATACTGACCCCATCCACCAGCATTCCAAAGATCTGGCAACAAGATTGGCTGTATTTGTTACATCAAGACCGCGAATCGCGCCATTTATGTCAAACCACATTGGCAAGGATTGCAAGAGTCGCCACACTTCTGATGCCAACATACCCACAGCTCACTAACTCTAACCATGTGAGTTTGGAGCGTTCGAATAAAGTATATACATGTCACCGCATACAACCCTGAGATTCATTTTCCTGTGGGCACACTCAGAAAATCTATAGAATAGTAACTGTAACAGGATCAGTGAAAGATCGACCAGAGTGCAGAAGACAACAAACTGTGCAAATGCAAATATAAATAAATAGTCATAAATAATGAGATAAGGGGATAAAGAGTCTTTAAAGTGAGATCATTGGTTGTGCGAATATCTAAATGGATGGACAAAAGAATGTAGTTGTCTCCTTTCATTCAAAAGCCTGATGGTTGTGGAGTAGTAACTGTTCTTGAGAGGAAACCAGAGCACCTGGAGGAAATCCACACAGGGAAGATGTACAAGTTCAGCTGCGTACAGGTACAGCAACACACACAAACCGCAGACCCTGCTGAAGGGTTTTGGCTCAAAACGTCAACTGTACTCTTTTCCATAGATGCTGCCTGGCCTGCCGAGTTCCTCCAGCATTGTGTGTGTGTGTGTTCCTCTGGATTTCCAGCATCTGCAGATTTTCTCTTGTTTATATACATGTATACTCAGGGTGGCAGTGTGGAGACACATCTCTACCAAAGGAGGTGCAGGGCACTCCTACCCTCCGCTAGCCTGCAGGTCACCCTTGGGCAAGGTGTAGCACCTGCTTAGCCCCCCCGATCAGGATCACATGAAGCCATGGGAGCAGGTGGTGGATGGTTGTATGAGCAGCTGGTGCAGATCACAAGTCCTGGTTATGTGACCACTGACGCCAGGCAAACAGACAATCTTTGAAGAGTATTGATAATGGCTGGGGTCACCCTTCGTGTAAAGGCACTGGCTAGAGAAAGATAATGGCAAACCAATTCTGTAGAAAAATTTGTCGAGAGCAATCATGGTCTTGGTAAGACCGTGGTCGCCCATGTCATGGGACACAGCACATAATGACAATGATGATGACATTTATACTATCAAATGAAACAACGTTCTTCTGGACTGAGGTGCACACAAAACACAAATAAATTAACAAGTAATAATGTATATTCCAGGCAGGGACAGAATCCAGATCAGTAATCGCTGTGCTCTACAGCGATACACTAACTGCTATGCCACCACACCGGGACCTTACACGCCTCATCCAGATACCCAGTCATAGAGTCAAACAGTGTAGAAACAGGCCCTTCTGCCCCACTGGTCCATGCTAACTAAGATTCCCTTCCCAGCTTAGTCCCATTTGCCTGAGCTTGACCCATATCCCTCTAAAGCGAGGGTTGGCAAGAGACCCCCCCCCCCCGTTAGTGATTGGGGTCCTGGGCATAAAAAAAATATTTGGCGCCCTTCCTGTAAACCTTTCCTTTCCGTGTCCCTGTCCAAGTGCTCTAGAAACGTTGTTAATATACCGGCCTCAAGCAGTTCCTCTGCCGGTTCATTCTACCCACTGGGTTAAGGTGTTTCTCCGCGGATTCCTGTTAAACCGACCACCTTGAACCCACACCCTGCCATGCCCTCTTTCAAAGTTCGAGAGCGGCTGCCTCCACCATTGCCTCCCCAGCCCAGTGTCCGATCTCACTCTGGGGGTAGAATTCTCCCCCCTCAGCTGCCCTCTCAACCTCCCGACTCCACTCCTGTTTTTTATGTACCTGCTTTTCGGGAAAAGCTTCCAACTCCCTGCCCTCATTAATCTGACCTCCTCTGTCAGGGATCCCAACAGCCCTCCCGGGATCCCAACAACCCTCCCCCTCGGTGCTACACAGACACAAGGGTTGGAGTGATGGGAGGGGTGGGAGGGACGGACGGAGGGTGGGGAGAGTTCTGTCCTCCTGCTCAGTCGGTGGGGAGTTAGGGAGAGGGGAGAGACCCTCACCGAGCGCTCAGGCCGAGCGGAGAGCGGCCGCCGGGAGGGGCTGAGGCGGCGATGAACAACTCTCTGTCTCTCCGCCCCCCGCTCAACATGGCGCAAAACCGCGGTGCGGGCGAGCAGCGGAGCGGGCGCTGAGCGGAGCCGAGCCGGGCGAGCCATGTCCCGCTGGACGCCGAGCCGCCGGGACAAGTACGGGGTCGGTGAGTGAGTGAGGAGGCAACGGGACGGGGCGCCGGTAACTTTCCGCAGTCGGCCGCTGCCCAAACTTCTCGCACCCCTTCAGTCCGCAAGCGCTGCTCTCCAAAGTCCGGCGGGGGCAGCCTTTTCCCAGAGGGGAGAGGGGGATACGGCGCGCACTCCCCCCCACCACCGGGAGCGCGCCCGGTTACCGCCCGCACTCTGCCCCCACCCCCCGGATCGCGCGCCCGGTAAATGCCCGGACTCGGCACCTGGGGCGCGTGCCCGGTGAATACCCGCACTCTCCCGGAGGGCGCCCATGCCCTGTGCCCGGTGAATACCCGCACTCTCCCGGGAGGGGTGCGGGACCGGTGAGCGCCCATGCCCTGTGCCCGGTGAATGCCCGCACTCTCCCGGAGGGAGGGGTGCGGGACCGGTGAGCGCCCATGCCCTGTGCCCGGTGAATGCCCGCACTCTCCCGGAGGGAGGGGTGCGGGACCGGTGAGCGCCCATGCCCTGTGCCCGGTGAATGCCCGCACTCTCCCGGAGGGAGGGGTGCGGGACCGGTGAGCGCCCATGCCCTGTGCCCGGTGAATGCCCGCACTCTCCCGGAGGGAGGGGTGCGGGACCGGTGGGCGCCCATGCCCTGTGCCCGGTGAATGCCCGCACTCTCCCGGAGGGAGGGGTGCGGGACCGGTGAGCGCCCATGCCCTGTGCCCGGTGAATGCCCGCACTCTCCCGGAGGGGTGCGGGACCGGTGAGCGCCCATGCCCTGTGCCCGGTGAATGCCCGCACTCTCCCGGAGGGGTGCGGGACCGGTGAGCGCCCATGCCCTGTGCCCGGGAACTCTCGGCAAACCTGATGAGTTAGTTACTGGTCCCCGCTTTCCGCGACTTGTTCTCATGGCGAACCTCCAGAAGTTGGTTTTGCATTGGTGAAGCAGCGACTTGCAATGGAACTACTGAGTTGGACCAGTTGTAGGGAAGTTACTGGAGGGAATTCTGAGGGACCAGATCTACCATCGCTTGGATGGTCAAGGCCTGATAAGAGTATAGCTCTAGCCAAAGGGTGAGGAATCTCTGGAATTCATTACCACAGACTGTTGTGGAGGCCAGGTCATTGGGTATGTTTAAGGCAGAGGACAGTAGGTTCTTGATTAGTCAGGGTGCGCAAGGTTATGGGGGAGAATGGGATTGAGAGTGAAAATGGATCAGCCATGACCAAATGGTGGGAATTGATGGGCCAAATGGCCTAATGGTGCTCCATTGTGTTATGCTCTTATGCCTGGGGACATTATGTCTGACTCATCTTTTGGGGCTTTTTTTTGGTGAGTTAACCAAGGGCAGATGAAGATAGGGCGGTGGATGTTGTCTGGATGGACTTGTGCAGGCTGATCCGGAAGGTGTGATTGAATGGGATTCAGGGGGAGTTAGGGAGGCAGATTCGGAATTGGCTTGATGATAGGAGGGAGGGGATGATGGTTGAAGGTCGATTCTCTGACTGGATGCCCACGCCTAGCGGAGTGCCCCAGTGGACAGCGTTGGCATGTATGTTACTCATGATGAATGTTAATGTGCATCACACACAAAATGCTGGAGGAACTCAGTAAGTCAGGCCCATTACACCACTGGCATTTAGGACAGCAATGAAGGTCCTCCATCTCTGGTGGTGTTCAGGGCTTCCTTCATCGTGTCAGTAGCTTCCTCTTGGTTTCCACTACTGGCAGTCACGCATGTCCCAGGTAGAGACTTGGTAATACCATCGCTCTCAGAAACAGAAGGATTCTTCATTGCTCTTTCCATAACAATTTGCTTTACCAGTCACGGTTGTTATCCCTGAGCTGAACCCCCGAACCTGGAGGACCGGTGGACCACTCTTGGTCTGACCTCCACCCTTTGACCTGTTTGGCATGGGTGACCCTATCAGGAGCCAAAGCATAAAGCCCTGACTCCAGCCAACGTAGCTCTCTGAGTCTTTGAGGCACACAAGCCTCCAAACCCAATGACAAGGTTGTGGTCCTCTTGGAGGAGGGGAATAAACAGACGATGTTTTGGGCTGAGACCTTTCATAAGGAGAAGTTTTAGTCCAAAACGTTGACTCTTTATTCCACTCCATAAATGCTGCCTGACTTGCTGTGCTCCTCCAGCATTTCATGTGTGTTGCTCAAGATTTCCAGCGTCTATAGAAGCTCTTGTGTTCATGTTCTGGATGTGAATCAACATTGCACAATTAATAAGTTTGATAATGATACACAATTAGGGGGTTCTTTTGATGGTGAAGCAGGTTACAATGAGTTACAAAGAGATTTTGATTGGTTAGTGAAAAGGGCTGAGGAACAGCGAATGGATTTCATCTTGGGTAAGTGTGAGGTGATTTGCGGACCAGTGCAGGGAATGGCCGGGCACTGATGAGCGTTGTGGAACAGAGGAACCTGGGAGCACAGGTGTACAGTTTGCAGCCACGTAGCTAGACAAGGTGGTGAAGAGGGATCTTAACGTGCTGGCCTTCATCAGTCAGGGCATCGAGTTCAGGAATAGGAATGTTATGTTGGTGAGACCAGTGTGGACATGGTGGAGGATTACAAATACCTGGGGATACAAATGGACAATAAACTGGACTGGTCAAAGAACACTGAGGCTGTCTACAAGAAGGGTCAGGGCCGTCTCTATTTCCTGAGGAGACTGAGGTCCTTTAACATCTGCCGGGCGATGCTGAGGATGTTCTACGAGTCTGTGGTGGCCAGTGCTATCATGTTTGCTGTTGTGTGCTGGGGCAGGCAGGCTGAGGGTAGCAGACACCAACAGAATCAACAAACTCATTCGTAAGACCAGTGATGTTGTGGGGGTGGAACTGGACTCTCTGACGGTGGTGACTGAAAAGAGGATGCTGTCCAAGTTGCATGCCATCTTGGACAATGACTCCCATCCATTCCATAATGTACTGGTTCGGCACAGGAGTACATTCAGCCAGAGACTCATTCCACCGAGATGTAACACTGAGCGTCATAGGAAGTCATTCCTGCCTGTGGCCATCAAACTTTACAACTCCTCCCTCGGAGTGTCAGACACCCTGAGCTGGTCCTGGACTTATTTCCACTTGGCATGATTAACTTATTATTATTTAATTATTTATGGTTTTATATTGCTATATTTCTTCACTACTCATGGTTGGTGCGGTTGTAATGAAACCCAATTTCCCTCGGGATCAATAAAGTATGTCTGTCTGTCTGACCACACTCAGAGTATTGTGTACGGTTTTGGTCAGCTTTTAATAGGAAAAACATTGTCAAGCTGGAGAGGGTGCAGAAGAAATTTATAAGGATGGTGCCTGGAGGAGCTGAGTTCTCAAGAGACGTTGGCCATGCTAGATCTTTATTTCTTGGAGCGGAGGACAATGAGAAGTGACCTCGTAGATGTTTATAAACCCGAGGGGTATGGATAAGTGCACAGTGATAGTCTTTCCCCTTGGTGGGTTGGGGAGCCCAAATCTAGAGGGCACAGATACAAGGGGGTGGGGGGAGAGATTGAAGGGAGACCTGAGAGGTCACCCCTTTACACAGGGGGTATCGAGTACCTGGAATGAGCTGCAAGAGGAAGTGATTGAGGCAGGTACAATTGTAAAGCTTTTGAGGCATTTGGAGAGGTACTTGGAGGGTTATGGGACTATGAGGGAGGATGATGTGGCTAGTATGTACCAGTTGGGCCAAATGGCCTGCTATTACTCTCTGATATTCATCACATCTGATGTTGAATGAATGAAATCTGATGAGTTGTTACATGCCCAAGTTGCTTAGTGTTTCAGCTCTGAATTTTATCATCTTTCTGTGTGCTTCTATTTATTTGGTTTGTTCCCTCTACAGTCTGAGTGCCCTCTTTCCTAGTTTTTTTTACCCTATGAGTCAGACGTTAATGTTTTGTAGGGCCTGACTTCTGTTGCCATGGAGATACTGTCTCACATCTTCAGGGACCCAGGCTCGGTCCTTGCCTCAGGGTGCTGAATGTGAGGAGTTTGCAGGTTCTTCCAGATGATCCTGCTCCCCCCCCCCCCCCACCCGACATCCCAAATCCATGCAAGATTGTTCAGCAGTGAATCAAGACTGTTTAATGTCATTTCCTGTGCACAGGTGTAAAGGATAATTGTTACTCCAATGCAGTGCAAAAAAAACACAATAATTAAAAAACATAAATAATTACAAAAACTTAAGATAACATATCTACATTGATTGTATGTCCATAAAGTGACATATGTGTATGTATAAGTTGTCTGACAGGAAATGGTGAAGTATGGCTAATACGAGAGGGCACAGTTTTAAGGTGTTTGGATGTAGGTACAGAGGAGATGGCAGGGGTAGGTTCTTTTTGCAGAGTGGTGAGAGCGTGGAATGGGCTGCCGGTGACAGTAGTGGAGACGGATACGATAGGGTCTTTTAAGAGACTCCTGGACAGGTACATGGAGCTTAGAAAAATAGAAGGCTATAGGTAATCCTAGGTAATTACTAAGTAAATACATATTCGGCACAGCATTGTGGGCCAAAGGGCCTGTATTGTGCTGTAGGTTTTCTATGTTTCTAGTGCAGGTGGGAGGTGCGTTAGTGGATGAGGTGTTAATCAGCCTTACTGCTTGGGGAAAATAACTTCTGGAGTCTGGCTTGGATGCTTTGTAGCCCCCTCCCTAATGGGAATGGGACAGCAGTCTATGAGCAGGGTGGGTGAGATCCTTCCTGGTGTTACTGGCCCTTTCTGCATATACAGTAATGTGCAAAAGTCTTGGGCACTCTAGATTTTTTAGATGGTTTCAGATGGTAATGGCCACTACAGAGCCCTGAACCCAACATCTGGGATCATCTGGAGAGACAGAAACAAGCGAGACAGCCAAGGTCTGCAGAGGAACTGTGGCAAGTTCTCTAAGCTGCTTGGAACAACCTACCAGCTGATTTTCTTATAAAGCTGCACTGCAGTGTACCCAAGAGAATTGGTGCAGTTTTAAAGGCAAAGGGTGATCACACCAAACATTGATATGATTTTTTTTTACTGTTCACTGCTCTTTACAATAATTTTTTTGATATTTAGGAGCTTTTCAAATCATTATTTTTGAAAACATCTTGGCTTTAACAGAATCTTTTATGTGTGCCTAAGACTTTTGCACAGTACTGTATGTTTATGCATGTTTCCAGGCCTAAAGGGTTAATTGTGAATAGCTCTTTGGGGTAAATAGTGGAATTGGGGAGAATTGATGGGTCTATGGGGAGGTATAAATGGGTTAGCAGAGGGTGGTGTAAATGGGCGGTTGGTGCAGACTCGATGGGCTGAAGGGCCTGGTTCCTTTTTGAATGAACCTGTAACTCTACAACAAAATTCAGCCAGCATTCTCCACGTTCAAAGCCAGTGGCAAAGGACATCCACAGTCAAGACTGCCTCTCCGCATATGAAGGCCAGCAACCAGGAGTCCATGTGATTAGAAGGCACGAGGGCCGCCCAGTCAGGTTTATGTATGTAAAATGTGTTGTTTTGCAGCCGCTGTCCAGTTTGTTGGTTGTCTGTCATGTCCGACAATGACAGGAAACCTGTGCGGGAGAGTTTCTAAAGTGGGAAAGCCGCTGTACTGGAGCAGTTCCACTCTCTCAACCTTGGAAGTCCGGGTCCAGTGGTACGAGTAAGCATCACAAACTGGGGTCTTCCTTGATTGCAGTGGGTGACCGTGACGTCTTCTGTGTCGTGCTCTTCGCTCTCCACGGAGCATTGCAGTACCCTCTTCCTGGCCGTTGGATCTCACTGTGGACCTCATCCGCCCAGTCCACTGGAGCCGACTTTGCATGCTCAGACAAGCAATCCCTTATCTCACCAGCTACACCCACCTGGTTTAGCTCACCTGTCGAAGCGGTGTGGCCCCTGTCACTTGCAGACAGCTACTTGGAGCCACAGGTGAGAGCTGAGAGCCCGGTGGGAACCAAAGCTGAGTCAACGGCCCTGGAGTAGACACAATGAGCCCCTTCAGCAGAGGTGCTTCCCTTGCCTGGGAAACCCCATACATCCCATTTGTTACATTTTTATATAACATATAGCATATATTTTATGCAAAAGTGCAAAAATAAGGAATAGCAAAGTAGTGTTCAAGTGTTTGTGGACCATTCAGAAATCCGATGAGGGAGAGGAAGAAGTTGTCTCTGAATCCTTGAATGTGGGTCTTCAGGGACGTCTTCCGGATTGTGAGGATCTTTAAGTAATGGATGCTGCCTTCTTGAGGATTTCTTCGATGGTGGGGAGGTGATGGAGCTGCTGAGTCTCTAACCCTCTGAAACCTCTTGCAGTCCTGTGCATTGGAGCCTCTGTACCAGCCTGTGATGCAACCAGAGCAACACACACAAAACGCTGGGAACTGTAGAGAGAGTGCAGAGGAGATCTGCGAGGATGTTGCCTGGATTGGAGGGTATACCCTTATGAGAATAGTTTGAGAGGACTTGGCTTTTACTCCCCGGAGCAATGGAGGATGAGAGGTGACCTGATGGAGGTGTATAAGATGATGAGGGGCATTGATTGTCTGGATAGCCAGTGGCTAACAAGGGGCACAGTTTTAAGGGGTTTGGAATAGGTGCAGAGGGGATGTCAAGGGTAAGTTTTTCACACAGAGAGTGGTGGGTGTGTGGAATACACTGCCAGTGGTGGTGGTGGAAACGGATACAACAGGGTCTTTTAAGAGCCTGTTAGATAGGTGCATAGAGCTTAGAACAATGGAGGCTATGCGGTAGGGAAATTCTAGGCAGCTTCTAGAGTAGGATACACGGTCAGCACAACATTGTTGACCAAAGGGCCTGTGATGTACTGTAAATTTCTGTGTTCTATATTTTATGTTCTAACTCAGCAGGTCAAAATGGAGAGGAATAAACATTTAAACAGGAGACCTGATAAAGGGTCTCAGCCCAAAATGGCTGACCTGCTGAGTTTCTCCAGGATTTTATGTGTGTTACTTTCAGTGTCCTGCATCTCCAGAATCTCTTCTCTTTACGATATAACCAGTCAGAATGCTCTCCACTGAACATCTGTAGAAATTTGCAAGACTCTTTGTATGAAATTTCCACAAACTCCTGATAAAGTAGAGCTGGTGTGCCTCCTCTGGGATCTTGATACCAGGAGCTTGAAGCTGCTCACGCTTTTCACCACAGAGGACTTCCCCTTCCTGAATCAGATCCTTGGTCTTGCTGACTCTAAGTGTGAGATGGCCGTTGCAACACCACTCAACCAGCCAGTCCGTCTGACCCGCGTACGCCTCTCATCGCCATCTGAGATCTCACCAACAACTGTGGTGTCCTCGGCAAATTTGTAAATGGGGTGTGAGCAGTGCCTAGCCACAGTCACGGGCGTAGAGAGAGTAGAGCCGCCGACTAAGCACGCATCTTTAAGGTGTGCCTGAGTTGATAGATAGATAGATAGATAGATAGATACTTTATTCATCCCCATGGGGAAATTCAACTTTTTTTCCAATGTCCCATACACTTGTTGTAGCAAAACTAATTACATACAATACTTAACTCAGTAAAAAAAAATGATATGCATCTAAATCACCGTCTCAAAAAGCATTAATAATAGCTTTTAAAAAGTTCTTAAGTCCTGGCGGTAGAATTGTAAAGCCTAATGGCATTGGGGAGTATTGACCTCTTCATCCTGTCTGAGGAGCATTGCATCGATAGTAACCTGTCACTGAAACTGCTTCTCTGTCTCTGGATGGTGCTATGTAGAGGATGTTCAGAGTTATCCATAATTGACCGTAGCCTACTCAGCGCCCTTCGCTCAGCTACCGATGTTAAACTCTCCAGTACTTTGCCCACGACAGAGCCCGCCTTCCTTACCAGCTTATTAAGACGTGAGGCGTCCCTCTTCTTAATGCTTCCTCCCCAACACGCCACCACAAAGAAGAGGGCGCTCTCCACAACTGACCTATAGAACATTTGATTGTCAACAAAGAAGAGATTGATCTGCACTGACTGTAGTCTCCCGATAATGAAGTCGAGGATCAAGTTGAGAGGGAGGTACAGAAGCCCAGGTTTTGAACTTGGTGATTAATACTGAGGGGATGATGGTGTTCAACATCGTGACGTGTGTTTTGTTGTTGTCTGGGTGCTCCAAAGCCCGGTGGAGAGCCAGTGAGGTTGTGGGTGCTTTAGACCTGTTGTGGCAGCGGGTCCAGGACCTTGCTCAGGCAGGGGTTAATTCTAGCCCTAACCAACCTCTTAGCAAGCACTACCGGGCAGTAGTTACTGCTCTTTTTGGGCACTGGAATGATTGCTGCCATTTCGAAGCAGGTGGGAATCTCCGACTACAGCTGAAGATGCATTTGAACACTCCAGCTAGATGGCTGACACAGATTAGATGCACGTCTAGATACACCATCAGAGCCAGTGATGCCGTTTTCAATCAACGATCAACGCAGTCCGAGGATTGGCTGGGGCAGCCCGCAAGTGTCGCCATGCTTTGGATGACAGCGTAGCATGCCCGCAATTTACTGACCCTTACCCGTGTGTCTCTGGAATGTGGGAGGAATCCAGAGCAGCTGGAGAAGATCCATGTGGTCGTGGAGTAAATGTAAGATTTCCTCCAGATAGCGGTGGGACTATGCTAGATGCCTCACTACAATGCTGCCATACTATGGTTTCCCTCTCTCCTTGTGTACAACTCCCTCTCTTTCCCCTCTCTCTTTGTGTATAACTCCCTCTCTATCTCCTCTCTCTTTGTGTATAACTCCCTCTCTATCCCTCTCTCTTTGTGTATAACTCCCTCTCTATCCCCTCTCTCTTTGTGTATAACTCCCTCTCTATCCCTCTCTCTTTGTGTATAACTCCCTCTCTATCCCCTCTCTCTTTGTGTATAACTCCCTCTCTATCCCTCTCTCCTGGTGTATAACTCCCTCTCTATCCCCTCTCTCCTGGTGTATAACTCCCTCTCTATCCCTCTCTCTTTGTATATAACTCCCTCTCTATCCCTCTCTCTTTGTGTATAACTCCCTCTCTATCCCTCTCTCTTTGTATATAACTCCCTCTCTATCCCTCTCTTTTTGTGTATAACTCCCTCTCTATCCCTCTCTCCTGGTGTATAACTCCCTCTCTATCCCTCTCTCTTTGTATATAACTCCCTCTCTATCCCCTCTCTCCCAGAGTATAACTCCCTCTCTCTTTGTGTATAACTCCCTCTCTATCCTTCTCTCCTTGTGTATAACTCCCTCTCTATCCCCTCTCTCCTGGTGTATAACTCCCTCTCTATCCCCTCTCTCCTTGTGTATAACTCCCTCTCTATCCCCTCTCTCCTGGTGTATAACTCCCTCTCTATCCCTCTCTCTTTGTATATAACTCCCTCTCTATCCCTCTCTTTTTGTGTATAACTCCCTCTCTATCCCTCTCTCTTTGTGTATAACTCCCTCTCTATCCTTCTCTCCTTGTGTATAACTCCCTCTCTATCCCTCTCTCTTTGTGTATAACTCCCTCTCTATCCCCTCTCTCTTTGTGTATAACTCCCTCTCTTTCCCCTCTCTCTTTGTGTATAACTCCCTCTCTATCCCTCTCTCTTTGTGTATAACTCCCTCTCTTTCCCCTCTCTCTTTGTGTATAACTCCCTCTCTATCCCCTCTCTCTTTGTGTATAACTCCCTCTCTATCCCCTCTCTCCTGGTGTATAACTCCCTCTCTATCCCTCTCTCTTTGTATATAACTCCCTCTCTATCCCTCTCTCTTTGTGTATAACTCCCTCTCTATCCCTCTCTCTTTGTGTATAACTCCCTCTATCCCCTCTCTCCCAGAGTATAAATCCCTCTCTATCCCTCTCTCTTTGTGTATAACTCCCTCTCTATCCCTTCTCTCTTTGTGTATAACTCCCTCTCTATCCCCTCTCTCTTTGTGTATAACTCCCTCTCTATCCCCTCTCTCCCAGAGTATAACTCCCTCTATCCCTCTCTCCCGGTGTATAACTCCCTCTCTATCCCCTCTCTCCAAGAGTATAACTCCCTCTTTATCTCTCTCTCCTTGTGTATAACTCCCTCTCTATCCCCTCTCTCTTTGTGTATAACTCCCTCTCTATCCCCTCTCTCCAAGAGTATAACTCCCTCTCTATCCCTCTCTCCCAGATTATAACTCCCTCTCTACCCCCTCTCTCTTTGTGTATAAATCCCTCTCTATCCCCTCTCTCCTTGTGTATAACTCCCTCTATCCCTCTCTCCTGGTGTATAACTCCCTCTCTATCCCCTCTCTCCTTGTGTATAACTCCCTCTATCTCCTCTCTCCTTGTGTATAACTCCCTCTCTCCCCTCTCTCCTGGTGTATAACTCCCTCTCTATCCCCTCTCTCCTTGTGTATAACTCCCTGTATCCCTCTCTCCTGGTGTATAACTCCCTCTCTATCCCCTCTCTCCCAGAGTATAACTCCCTGTATCCCTCTCTCCCGGAGTATAACTCCCTCTCTATCCCTGTATTCTTACCGTGCCGCAGTCGGACTTGCCAAAGTGCACTTTTGTACTCCCTGGGACAGGAGCTGCGATTGTGGGGATGAGTGGTGGGAGGGACGGGCAGGAGGCAAGTTGGTGATCCAGATGCAGGCACTGCTGACAGATCACTTTAAGTATCCCTTCCCTAGATTAGAGAAAAGAAGAACTATGCCTATGCCCCTCATGATATTTTTATCTCTGTCATGTCACCCTTCAATCTTCCATGTTCGGAGAGATAAGGGTCCACTGTACCATAACACCATACGATATAGGAGCAGAATTAGGCCATTTGGCCCATTGAGTCTGCTCCTCCATTTTATCTTGGCTGATCCATTTTCCCTCTCAGCCCCAAACTGCTGCCTTCTTCACGTCTGCTTTTGTTCGCTGACCAATCAAGAACCTATCAGTCTCTGCCTTCAATGTGTCCAATGAAGTGGCCTCCGGGTAGCTGCCTGTGGCAACAAATTCCGCAGATTCACCACCCTCTGGTTGTTCTAAACAGACACCTCTCTGTTCTGAGGCTCTGTCCTATGGTACTTGACTCTCCCACCATGGGAAACATCCCTGTAGGTAGCCTCTCCTTGTAATGCAGGTTCTCAAGAACAGGCTACATTCTGGTAGGGGCGAAAGTGTTTGGAGGGCATCTGAGGGTCTTCACTTGGAGGGTCATTGCAATCTGGACCACGCTGTCTGAGGGAGTTGTGGGGGAGAGACTCTCTCAGCATCTAAGATCCATCAACAACTGAGTGTTGTTTCTGCCAAGTGCTTGTGTTTATATCGGTCCGACTAGTTGTTCTGATTGGTTGGCTGTCACGCTGGCTGCTAGTCTCCGTTGGATCCTGGCTAACTGGATAGCTGAGTGATATCCACTGGTTATCAGTCATTGTGAGTGTCGGTTCCTTGAGTATCAGAGGCTGTCTCTCACCTCTGATCCTACAGTCACATAGGTTTGTAAATTGTCTCCAGTTCAACATGCTTGTTAACAGTCTTCCGTTCAGAACCAAGCTTCTACGAAATCTCTTGATTTCATGTTTTGTGCTTCTGCCAGGATTTTTGTAGTTCCCCCAGACAAACCCGTGTCCTTCTTGGTCTTTGTGTACTGAGATAGAGGATGGTGTCTACTTACAGTTGGCTGATATTCGTGTATCTAGACGTGTACTGGAACCACTGAGGATTTCTAAAGATACGGATCAAATGCTGGACATTGGGGTTCCTGCAGATGGTACTTGGGAGTTAGGATGGATACGATGGGCTGAAGGGCCTGTTTCTGCACTGTATGACTCTTGAGAGGTAATGTCATTGTATGCCTTGCATCACAGAGCCGAACCAGTTCTCTTCCAGTCTAGGTGATAATCAGCAAATAGTGAAGGGGGCAGAGTTCTACATTCACCTGAGGACCCACCCGTACACAATCCCTTAGGAGAAAATCATGCTCGTCTCGAGCGATCACACTGCTGCCACCAACTCCTGCACAGTCTGGTAGAGTGGACACAAGATTCTTGGGGGGGAGGGTGCACATAGGGACACCCGTCAATGGGATTAGTGGGATCTCAAATTCTAATCCTTGTGTAGATTTGGCCCATCGAGTTTCTGGCTACAAAACAATCCCATCGATTCCATTCCCCCAGTAACTTCCTTGTAAGCTCTCTCCCATTCCTGTCAACTCCAACCCGATCTTCCAGGCCCCATCCTCCCTAATCTAATGGACAACTAACCTTCTATCGGTGCAGTCTAGGACAGGGGGTCTCTGAGCCTGAATTAGACAGCATGGTGCCCTGTTGGTTGGCACTGGTGCCTTGTGGGATTCGGTGAAAACTAGAGTTAAGATTGGATCAGCCATGATCTTGTTGAATGGCGGAGCAGGCTTGAGGGGCCGATTGGCCTACTCCTGCTCCTATCTCTTATGTTCTTAATACCCTCTCACTGCAGCTTTCTGCTACAGAGGCAACTGGGGAATTGCAGTTTCTCCGACCCACTGTGAACAGGTTAGAGTAACACAAATTTAGATTCGATTATTAATCAAATATACATCGAAGCATACGGTGAAATGCATCATTTGACCAAGTGGCACCACACATTCCGCACCAACATACCGTGCTGTGTAAAAGTGTTATATAGCGGGGGTGCCTAAGACTTTTGCACAGTACTGTGTTGTCAATGTGGAGCAGAGGGTGAGTTTGCAAATCCGGTGGGGGCAAAAGATGTGGTGAATGGTGGGGGTGGAGCATCAGGGGAGGGGTGTGGGGCAGGTGCAGAGAAGGAGTGCCAGGGGCTGGCTTGGGTGCAGACACACACCCGGCCGTAAGTCACTAGGCGAAGTCATTTGATTCCAAACGATCAGTTTATTGATCATTACAGAATATCTCTCTGGTACTTCCTGCTACCATCCCCTCTCCCCTCTCTCCAATTATGACTCCCCTCTCCCTGTTCCCTTCCCACTCTCAGTCCGTATCAGAATCAGGTTTATCATCACTCACATATGTCATGAAATGTGTTTTATTTTGTGACAGCAGAACAGTGCAATACATAAAATTACTGCAGTGCTGTGCAAGTCTTTGGCACCCTAACTATATCCTGAATGTGCCTAAGACTTTTGCACAGCACTGTAGATAAACGGATAACTAGATGAACAAAGAACAAATCAGCAAGCAATAAATATCGAGGACATGAGATGAAGAGTCCTTGAAAGTGAGTCCATAGGTTGTGGGAACAGTCAAGGCTATTTGGAAGCGTTGTCGTGGAAATGGCCAATGAGACGGGAATCTCCAGGGATACCGGACCTCTGCTGCAGAGCCTGGGATCGTTCTGCAGGACTCCAGCTGCCTCTGTACTGTAACCTGACTCCACAGCTACCGAACCTGCTGGCAACAGCCAGGGGTCGTCTCCTTTTGATCCCCACCCTCGGTGACGAGCGAGAGACAGAGGGGCCATAAAGGTGAAGGTTCCTTTCAGTCCTGTCCAGACTCGAGCCGTGGAAGAGCTGTTAATCCTCTGCCCGCCCGCCACTGCTCCCTTTGTCCATCCCCACTCCTCACTCAATCATCCCCCGTGTGCGGGCTCCTCGCCGGCTTTCCGTGAACAATCTGACACCTGGTCCCGACGGCCCCTGCCCCACCGCAAGGGTCAAGGCCACTGGAGGGCTGGGGGGCAGTGAGCGGGGGCCCCTGGGTGTGAAGGGCAGCGAGTGGGGAAGGAGGGTGTAGTCCCAGGGGATGTGCGATGGTGGCAGGGTATGAGGGGATAGTCTCGGGTGAAATCGACTGCGAGCAAACAGCCGCTCAGCGCAAGCTTGATTTGGCGAGACCTGACAAGGTTTGGGACACCTTTCCCGCAGTAGGCAGGCAGCACGACAGATCTGGATTGAGTTTGAGGGCAGCGTTTGGCTGCCCCTCCTACTGGAGGAGCACACGGACACCCCTGTCTCCCCCGAGGAGTCCGGCACGTCGCCAATGCCCCTCGGCAATTTTTATCAATGAACTGTAGAAAGCGTCCCATTGCGGCTCGGTGCAGCAATTACACAAGAAACTGCAGAGCGTTACGGACACAGCTCAGTTTATCATGAAAACAAGCCTCCTTTCCATGGACTCTATCCACACTTCCTACTGCCTTGGGAAAGCTGCCAACATCATCAGCCCACTCCAGACATTCCCTCTTCGATCCCTCCCATCCCAGACATTCCCTCTTCGACCCCTCCCACTACAGACATTCCCTCTTTGACCCCTCCCATCCCAGACATTCCCTCTTTGACCCCTCCCACCCCAGACATTCCCACTTCGACCCCTCCCATCCCAGACATTCCCTCTTTGACCCCTCCCACCCCAAACATTCCCACTTCGACCCCTCCCATCCCAGACATTCCCTCTTTGACCCCTCCCACCCCAAACATTCCCTCTTCAATCCCTCCCATCCCAGACATTCCCTTTTTGACCCCTCCCACCCCAAACATTCCCACTTCGACCCCTCCCATCCCAGACATTCTCTCTTTGACCCCTCCCACCCCAAACATTCCCTCTTCGATCCCTCCCATCCCAGACATTCTCTCTTTGACCCCTCCCACCCCAAACATTCCCTCTTCGATCCCTCCCATCCCAGACATTCTCTCTTTGACCCCTCCCACCCCAAACATTCCCTCTTCGATCCCTCCCATCCCAGACATTCCCTCTTTGACCCCTCCCACCCCAAACATTCCCACTTCGACCCCTCCCATCCCAGACATTCTCTCTTTGACCCCTCCCACCCCAAACATTCCCTCTTCGATCCCTCCCATCCCAGACATTCTCTCTTTGACCCCTCCCACCCCAAACATTCCCTCTTTGATCCCTCCCATCCCAGACATTCCCTTTTTGACCCCTCCCACCCCAAACATTCCCACTTCGACCCCTCCCATCCCAGACATTCTCTCTTTGACCCCTCCCACCCCAAACATTCCCTCTTCGATCCCTCCCATCCCAGACATTCTCTCTTTGACCCCTCCCACCCCAAACATTCCCTCTTCGATCTCTCCCATCCCAGACATTCTCTCTTTGACCCCTCCCACCCCAAACATTCCCTCTTCGATCCCTCCCATCCCAGACATTCCCTCTTTGACCCCTCCCACCCCAAACATTCCCACTTCGACCCCTCCCATCCCAGACATTCTCTCTTTGACCCTTCCCACCCCAAACATTCCCTCTTTAACCCCTCCCACCACAAACATTCCCTCTTCGACCCCTCCCACTCCAGACATTCCCTCTTTGACCCCTCCCATCCCAAACATTCCCTCTTCGACCCCTCCCACCCCAGACATTCTCTCTTTGACCCCTGCCATCCCAGACATTCCCTCTTCGATCCCTCCCACCCCAAACATTCCCTCTTCGATCCCTCCCACCCCAAACATTCCCTCTTTGACCCCTCCCACCCCAAACATTCCCACTTCGATCCCTCCCATCCCAGACATTCCCTCTTTGACCCCTCCCACTCCAGACATTCTCTCTTTGACCCCTCCCACCCCAGACATTCTCTCTTTGACCCCTCCCACTCCAGACATTCCCTCTTCGATCCCTCCCACCCCAAACATTCCCTCTTCGACCCCTCCCACCCCAGACATTCCCTCTTTGACCCCTCCCATCCCAGACATTCTCTCTTTGACCCCTCCCATCCCAGACATTCCCTCTTTGACCCCTCCCATCCCAGACATTCTCTCTTTGACCCCTCCCACTCCAGACATTCCCTCTTTGACCCCTCCCACTCCAGACGTTCCCTCTTCGACCCCTCCCACCCCACCCCAGACATTTTCTCTCTTCTTCCCTCTCCCGTCAGGCAGAAACCTGAAGTGATATACCACCAGGCTCAAGGACAGCTTCTACCCTGCTGCTATCAGACTCTAGAAAAAACTTCATATACAGTACTGTGCAAAAAGTCTTAGGCACATATATACCTTTGTATATAGGTAGGGTGCCCATGACTTTTGCACAGTATTGTACTTGTCAACATGGAGCAGAAAGTGAGTTTGTAAATCTGGCGGGAGCAAAGGATGTTGGGAATTGCGAGGGTGGAGCGCCACGGGAGGGGTGTGGGACAGTTGGCAGAGAAGGAGTGATGAGTTGGAGGGTGGTGGGGGTACTGACGCACCCAGCCCTGAGACACCAGGCAAGGTCATTTCATTCCAAACAATTGGTTTATTGATCATTACAGAATGTCCCTCTGGTGCTTCCCGCTCCCTCCCCTCTCCCTTCCCCTTTTTGTTCTCAGTCCCCAGTAAGACCCATATTGGAATCAGGTTTAACATCACTCACTATGTCATGAGATTTGTTTCTCTTTTGCGGTAGCAGTACAGGGCAATACATAAAGTTACTTTGCCTGGTGTCTCAGTGGTGACTGTGTCTGCACCCAAACCACCTTCACCTCTGGCACTCCTTCCTTGCCACCCATCCACACCCTTCACACGGTGCTCCACACTGGCAGTCACAACATCCTGTGCTTCCGCCAGGTTTACAAACTTCATTGAAAAGTACAGTACTGTGCAAAGGTCTTAGACACCCTCGATCTGACCTTTGCATAGTACTGTATAACTGTCGGCTAACTATTACTTGGATTGCACTACCTGTATGTATAATCTATATTTTCATTTATATTTATCATTATTATTGTTCTGAGCAGAGAGACAACATCTGCCGGAAGTAAATTCCTTGTATGTGCATAGGTACTTGGCGATTAAAGTCTGATTCTGATCTATCTCTACCTTTTAAATTTATTTATTTGCACACTTTGTTGTCCTGTGCACTTTGGTTGTTTGTCCTCTTGGGTGTGGTCTTTCATTGATTCCGTTATGTTTCTTGGATTTACTGTGTATTCCCACAAGAAAATGAATCTCAGGGTTGTATATGGTGTCCTATAGTTTTCATTTTGATAATAAATTAACTTTGAGCTTTGACTGTTGGTGTCACACAACCATGGAAGCAGTCCCTTTGGCCCAGGGAGACTGTGCCGCGATCCGCTACCCATTTACAACGTGGAGCATTACAAAACCTCACAGGCCTTTCAGCCTGAATGCTGTGCCACCCTCTTAACCTACTTCAAGATCAGTCCAAACATTCCCTCCTACATAACCTACCCAGCGGCATTTACTCCACTCTCCACTGCACCGAGGCTGTGGGCCTGCTCTGGGCTTTGGGTCTCTGGACTCACTTTCGTTCTGAATGCTGTTGCTTGCTTTTATTGTTTGCCCGATTTTGTGTGTGTGTGTGTGTGTCTCTCTCTCTCTCTCTCCCTCCCTCTCCCTCTCCCTCTGTGCATTGGGTGTTTATTGGTCTTTTTTTAATGGGTTCTTTCAGGTTTCTTGTTTTGTGGCTGCCTGTTAGGAGACGAATCTCAAGGTTGTATAATTAATACATACTTTGATAATTCCATTTTTCTATCATCCACGTCCCTCTGAAAATGGCTCTAATGTACCTGTCTCAACCACCAGCCCTGGCTGCATGTTCCACACACCCACCCTTCTTAATGTAAAAAAAAATACTTTTGACATCCCCCCCTTACAGTTTCCCCCAGTCACCTTAAAGTTATGCCTCTTGTCCTAACAATTTCTGTCCTGGGATGGGTAAAGCCTAGGTAGTTCTAAGGTAGGGGCATGTTCGGCACAGCTTTGGGGTCCGAAGGGCCTGTATTGTGCTGTATGTTTGTTTTCTAAAAGTCTCTGGCTGTCTCTTACCGTTGCATGCCTCTTACCATTCCTGAATTATTTATTGAGGCACAACACAGAGTAAGCCCCTTGGGCCCTTTGAGCCACACAGATCTGCTGCCCCCCGATTTAACCCTAGCCCAACCACAGGACAATTTACAATGACCTATTAACCTGCCTTTGGATTGTGGGAGGAAACCGGAGAACCCGGAGGAGACCAACGCGGTCCTGGGGAGAATGTACAAACTCCTTACAGGCAGCGGCGGGAATTGAACCCAGTTCAACCGCACTGTAAAGCGTTGTGCTAACCATCATGCTATCCCATCTTGTACGCCTCTGTCAAGTCACCTCTCCATCCTCCTGTGCTCCAAAGAGAAAAGCTTCAGCTTACTCAACCTTTCCTCACAAGACATGCTCTCCAATCCATGAAGGACGTACCAGTTGGTAGGATAATTGGTCACTGTAAATGTCACGTGATTTGGCTAGCGCTGAATCAGGGGATTGTTGAGCGGTCTGGCTCAAAAGGAAGGAATGGAAGGGCCTACTCCGCACTGTATCTCAATAACTAAATGAATGAAGGGTTAGCACAGCATTGTGGGCTGAAGGGCCTGTACTGTGGTATCGTGTTCAATGTGCACAGTTTTCTAGCTGTGGCCTTGGCTGCACCCAACACAGGTGTAGTGGTACTTTTTTTTATGTCTAAGCTCTGACCTCTTCTGGGACCTCAGGGTTGACTGTGGATGTTGCATCCTGGCTGTCTAGATATGCAAGCAAGCCAGGGCGGTACAAAATGGAAAGCGAGCTGTTGCCTTTGTAGGAAGCTCCCCCACCTCCGCACATCTAATGCACCCAAAGGAGCAGCAGAGACCGATACAGTTTGGCACTACTAGCATTGCAGAATTTGCCAGTTTGCGTTGAACTCAACATAGGACTCCAGCTCTGGGTTTTTCCCTCGGGGTTTACTCCCAAAGCCGTCCCCATGAGTGGGTAGAGCCACAAGGCAGCGGAAATTTGAGATCAGAGTTTCCCTTCTCCTAGGTGAGCCTCCAACCCTGGCTGTCGAGCCCCATCTGCCCGAGGCAACTAGTTTTAAGACACCAGTAACCCACTTTTGCCCCTTCTCCTGTCAGTAGAAACGCTTCTGCCGGGCTTAGTAGCTAAGCCACACGTGAAGGCCAGGAGCTGGACTTGGTTGTCAGAGGCTATTTTGACATGTACAGCATTGGGAGCATTTAATAGGTAGTGGGAGCTTATCCTCCCAGCTAAAACAATCTTAAGGAACCAACTTTAAAACGCTCTTTATATGTACATCTCCTGTATGAGCTGGTGTCATGCTTAGCCTGCTCACCGAAAGAGGAACAACCTTGGGGTGTTTTTGTTCTGTAGAGAACGGTAACAGGAGTCGATTGGTACTGTTTGGTAGTGAGGAACAAAGTGGTGAAACATAGAATTAGTAAACAGGCTGATGTTGGTTCTCAGAAGCCAATTGGCAGGACGGAACTTGATCTACGCAGCTCCCAGACAAGGTCGAAGCTCTTGGAGAGATAACTGGCTAGCTCAGAGGACATTCCAATGAATTTATTTAGGAAATACATAAAGATATCTTTCTCCATAGCCTGAGAAAGCTGTCAGAACTGATTATTCTTGTGTCGTGTCTGGGTGATCGTCATTAATCTCAAGTAATGCTCTGAGGCAGATGACAATGTAACAATGTAAATTCCTTCACACAACTCTCAATACACTCAACAAAGGTTCAAAGGGTCGTTTATCAAAGCATATATCTATACACAACTCTGAGATCTGTCTTCTACAGATAGCCATGAAACAAAGAAAGACCATGAAAGTTGTTCAGAGAGAAACATCAAACCCCACACAACAGAACGGCATCTTGATCATCAACCCCCAAAACCCTACACACCCTGCACAAAACAGGACAGGAGTATCAACCCCCCCAAAAAAACAAACTCTCCCCCCCACACAAAAAACCAACAGAACGACATCCTGATCATCAACCCCCAAAACCCTACACACCCTGCACAAAACAGGACAGAAATATCAACCCCCCCCAGAAAAACCCTCCCCCCACACAAAAAACCAACAGAACGGAATCCTGATCATCAACCCCCAAAACTCTGCACACCCTGCACAAAACAGGACAGGAATATCACTCCCCCAAAAAAACAAACTCTCCCCCCACACAAAAAACCAACAGAACGGCAACCCCCCCCCCCCCAGCCACCTTCCCCTTGCACAACAAGACGGAGAAGGGGCAGGTGATAAAGAATCACAGAATATAAAATCCGTAAGTCTGAAAAAGTCCACAGTCCATAGACATGGTAGTCCAATCGATAAACTCAGAACCATGATGCCATTCTACTATACTACCGACTTTCATGGAAAGGGAGAGTCACCGTGTGAGGCAGAGAGGCCTACCCACCTGCCACAGTGAGCCACACAGCGACAGGCCACTCAGTTTCCTTCTCTAGCAGCGACCAAAAGGGAGGCAGTCAGCACAGAACTCTCGCTCGCTTTCTGTATTCGCCTCAGACTCTCAATCTTCCCCTCAGTGCCTTAATCAGCGATTAATGGATGATTTAATCGGGGAAATGGAGTCGAACATTGGCTCATGCCCTCTCTTGAAGTTTCTTTGCATCGAGGCCGTCTGAGTACGTGCTTGCTTTGCGGAATCTTCTCGGGGACGACAAAGTGATGGATCAAACAATCCCCAAACTGTAAATCACCGGCTCTGACAGTCCCAGAAACACGTTTAAAATGAAAAACAGACCTAAAAGAAGTAAAAAGAGTATTTTTGTTTGCTATCTGGAAGATGTCAACCGAGGAGCATTGTACACTGGTGCCATCTTGACCAGGTTAAGAAACACTGTCAAAAAAGTTCAAAAGATAAACTGCAGACACTGGAAATAAGACTGTAAGATATATAAGCAGAATAAAGCTATTCGGCCCATCAAGTCTGCTCTGCCATTTGATCTTCCTTACTGCCCATTATGCCACTGGTGTTTAGGGCAGCAATGAAGGTCCTGCACCTGTGCTTGTGTTCATGGCTCCCTTCATTGTGTCAGCTCAGTTTTCACTGCTGTCAGTCATGCAAGTCCTGAGTGAAGACAGAGCAATATTGTCGCACTCAGATGTAGAAGGATTCTTCATTGCTGTTTGCCTAACAGTTTTGTTTGACCAGTCAGGGTTGTTAGCCCCGAGCTGAACCCCTGAACCTGGAGGACCGGTGGACCACTCTCAGTCTGGCCTCTACCCTTTGACCTGGTTGCCATGAGTGACCCTACCAAGAGCCAAAGCATAAAGCCCTGACTCCAGCCAACAAACCTCTCTGGGGCATTGAGGCACACAAGCCTCCAAACCATGACAGGGTTGTGATAGTCTTGGAAGTGCTATTTGATCATGGCATATTGTCTCTCTCGAGTCCATTCTCCTGCTTTCTCCCCGTAACCTTTCAAACCCTGACTGACCAAGAACCTATCAACCTCCGCCTTAAATACACCCAGTGACTTGGCCTCCACAACCGCCCGTGGCAATGAATTCTACACATTTACCACCATCTGGCTAAAGAAATTACTCCTCATCTCCATTCTAAATGGATGTCCTATTCTGAAGCTGTGCCCTCTGGTCCTAGGCCCTCCCACTATAGGAAACATCCTCTCCACATCCACTCTATCTGTGCGCTCTGGTCCTAGACTCCTCCACTATAGGAAACATCCTCTCCACATCCACTCTATCTGTGCCCTCTGGTCCTAGACCCTCCCACTATAGGAAACATCCTCTCCACATCCACTCTATCTGTGTCCTCTGGTCCTAGGCTCCCCCACAATGGGAAACATCCTCTCCACATCCACTCTATCTGTGTCCTCTGTCCTAGACTCCCCCACTACAGGAAACATCCTCTCCACATCCACTCTATCTGTGTCCTCTGGTCCTAGGCTCCCCCACAATGGGAAACATCCTCTCCACATCCACTCTATCTGTGCCCTCTGGTCCTAGACCCTCTCACTATAGGAAATATCCTCTCCACATCCACTCTATCTGTGCCCTCTGGTCCTAGACTCCCCCACTACAGGAAACATCCTCTCCACATCCACTCTATCTGTGTCCTCTGGTCCTAGACTCCCCCACTACAGGAAACATCCTCTCCACATCCACTCTATCTGTGCTCTCTGTCCTAGACTCCCCCACTACAGGAAACATCCTCTCCACATCCACTCTATCTGTGCCCTCTGGTCCTAGACTCCCCCACTACAGGAAACATCCTCTCCACATCCACTCTATCTGTGCCCTCTGGTCCTAGACTCCCCCACTACAGGAAACATCCACTCCACATCCACTCTATCTGTGCCCTCTGGTCCTAGACCCTCCCACTATAGGAAACATCCTCTCCACATCCACTCTACCTAGGCTTTTCAACATTTGATAGGTTTCAGTAAGATCCCCCTCATTCTTCTAAACTCCATGAGTACAGGCCCAGAGCCATACGAGTTAACCCCTTCATTCGCAGGATCATTCTTGTAAACCTCCTGAACCCTCTCCATGCCAGCACATCCTTTCTTAGATATGGGGCCCAAAATTGCTCACGATACTCCAAGTGGAGTTTTTACCAATACCTTAATATCCTTAATAAGTGAACCAAGAACTTACAAAATAAACACGAGGTTCTGCAGATGCTGGAAATCCAGAGCAACACACACCAAATGCTGGAGGAACTCAGCAGATCAGGCGGTCAGTGTTTCGGGCCGAGACCCTCCTTCAGGACAGGGAAGAAAGGGGGAAGACGCCAGAATAAAAAGGTGTGGAAAGGGGAAGGAAGATAGCTAGAGGGTGATAGGTGAAGCCAGGTGTGTGGGAAAGGTAAAGGGCTCTTATAGGAAAAGAGGATGGACCGTGGGGTAAGACAAGGAGGAGGAGACCCAGGGGGAGGTGATAGGCAGGTGAGGACAACAGGTAAGAAGCCAGACTGGGGAATAGAAGAAGAGGGAAGGGAGAGGGGAAGAAACAAAATACTAGAAAGAGAAATCAATACTCATGCCATCAGGTTGGAGACGAAACATAAGGTGTTGCACCTCCACCCTGAGAGTGGCTTCATTGTGGCAGAAGAGGAGGCCATAAGACAAGTCAGAACATCGGCCACCAAGAAATTCGTTTCTCGGCGGATAGAACGGAGGTGTTCGACAATGTGGTCCCCCGATTTATGACAAATCTCACCAATGTAGAGGAGGCCACATCGGGACCACCAGGATACAATAGACGACCCCAGTAGGTTCGCAGATGAAGTCTTTCATCAAAGCTTTATTTTTGAAGATCAATAGATGAAAGATCAAAGCTTCAAAAATAAATTTGTGATGAAAGATCAGGAGGATGAGAGGTGACTTGATAGAGGTGTACAAGATGATAAGAGGCATAGATAGAGTGGACAGTCAGAGACTGTTTCCCAGTATGGAGATGACTAACATGTGAGGGCATAATTTTAAGGTGATTGGAGGAAAGTAAGAGAAATGAAAGAGGTAGGTTTTTTTTAACACAGAGACTGCTGGGTGTGTGGAGCACGCTGCCTGGGGTGATGATACATCATCATCATTGTGTGCTGTGTCATATGACATCATCGTTATGTGCTGTGTCGTATGACATCATCGTTATGTGCCGTGTCATATGACATCATCATTATGTGCCATGTCATATGATGTAGGTGAACATTATTATTCCCTGACCATGATTGTTCTTGACAAATTTTTCTACAGAAGTGGTTTACCATTGCCATCTTCAGTGTCTTTACAAGATGGGTGACCCCAGCCATTATCAATACCCTTCAGAGATTGTCTGCCTGGCGTCAGTGGTCACATAACCAGGACTTGTGATCTGCACCAGCTGCTCATATGACTATCCACCACCTGCTCCCATGGCTTCACGTGACCCTGATCGGGGGCTAAGCAGGTGCTACACCTTGCCCGAGGGTGACCTGCAGGCTAGCGGAGGGAAGGAGCACCTTACATCTCCTTGATAGAGGCGCATTTCCATCCCACCACCTAGGCAGATACATTAAGGACATTAAGAAGCTCTTAGATAGGTAGAGGGATGATACAAAAATGGAGGGCTATGTAGGAGGGAAGGGTTAGATTGATTTCAAAGTTCAAAGTAAAATTTGTCATGAGTACATACACGTCACCATGTACAACGCTGAGATTCTTATTCTGCATGCATACTTTGCAAATCTGTAGAACAGTAACTGTAAACTGTGAAGAAACTGTGCAAATGCAGATATAAATAAATATCAATAAATAATGAGCATGAAATAATGAGATAACATCCATTAATATGACAGAGTCCTTAAATGATTGTAGCTATCCCTTTTGTTTAAGAGCCTGATGGTTGAGGGGTAGTAACTGTTCTTGAACCGGGTGGTGTGAGTCCTGAGGCTCCTGTACCTTCTACCTGTTGGCAGCAGCGAGGAAAGAGCCTGGCCTGGGTGGCAAAGATCTTTGATGATGGATGCTGCTTTCCTGCGACAGCGCTTCATGTAGATGTGCTTAATGGTCGGGAGGCTTTTACGTGTGATGTACTGGGTCGAATCCATTACCATTTGTATGATTTTCTGCTTAAAGGCATTGGTGATCCCATACCAAGCCGGTCAGTACACAGCTATAGAAGTTTAAGGTTTTCGATGACATGCTGAACTTCCGCAGACTCCTGAGGAAGTAGAGGTGCCGTTGTGCTTCCGTTGCAATTATATTTATATGATGGGTCCAGGACAGGTCCTCTGAGATGGTGACAGCCAGGAATTTAAAGTTACTGACCCTCTCCACCTCTGATCCTCTGATTACTGGCTCATGGACCTCTGGTTTCCCTCTCCTGAAGTCTTGGTCTTATTGACATCGAGTGGGAGGTTGTTGTTATTGCACCACTCAGCCAAGTTTTCAGTCTCCCTCTTGAATGCTGATTCATCACCCCCTTTGATACAGCCCACAACAGTGGTGTTGTCAGCACTGTTGGAGCTGTACTGTGTGGCACAGTCATTGGTGTAAACTAGAGCAGGGGACTAAGTACACATGCCTGTGGTCCTCCTGTGCTGTTGGAGATTGTGGAGGAGATGCTTGTGCCAAACCAAACTGACTGCAGTCTACAAGTGAGGAAATCCGGGATCCAGTTGCTCAAGGGGATATTGAGCCCAGGTCTCAGAGTTAGTTTTAAGGGGGATGATGGTGTTAATTCCCGAGCTGTGTTCAAAAAGGAGCATCCTGATGCGTGCATCTTTGCAGACCAGATGTTCCAGGGTTGTGGAAGAGCCAATGAGATGGCATCTGCTATTGCTTTGGTAGGTGAATTGGAGTGGATCCAAGTCGCCATTTGGACAGGAGCGAAAGTGCGTCGACACCAGCCTCTCAAAACACTTAATCACCGTGGATGTAAGTGCCACTGGGCGATCGTCATTTAGAGAGGTTACCACATTCTTCTCATTCTTCTGAATTCCAGCAAGGACTGGCCCAGAGCTTTCAAATGCTCAGCAGAGATTTTTTTCCATTTAGAGATACACACGGTTAAGATTTTTAAAGACTAGCTTTACTTTTCAAGTGCTGCCGAGCTTCTGCTGCCAACATAGCATGCCCACAACTCGTCAGCCCGAACCCCTACGTCTTTGGAATGTGGGAGGAAACCCACGTGGTCAGGGGGAGAACATACAAACTCCTTACGGGCAGTGGCAGGAATTGAACCGTGATTGGTAATTCATCTGGTACTGTAAAGTGATATAGCCCTCCTAACCACTGAGCACATCTACATGAAATGCTGTTGTAGGAAAGCAGCACATCCATCATCAAAGATCCTCACCATCTAGACCATGCTCTTGTTTCTGCTGCTGTGTCAGGAAGAAGGTACAAGAACCTCAGGACTCACACCACCAGGTTCAAGAACAGTTTCTACCCCTCAACCATCAGGCTGTAGAATAACTACACTCATCTACTGAGATGTTCCCACAACCAGTGATCTCACTTTAAGGATTCTTTATCTTGTTATCTCATGTTCTTGTTATTTATTGCTATTTATTTATATTTGCATCTGCACAGTTTGTTATCTGTGCTCTACTAGATTTTTCATCGATCCTGTTATAGTTGCTATTCTATCGATTTGTTGAGCATGCCTGCAGGAAATGAATCTCGGGGTTATATGTGGTGACATAAATATACTTTGATAATAAAATTTGCTTTGAAGTTTGAACTTTTGTTTTGCTTTTCTGCCCTGTTATCAGGCCCTTGCTGTACAAACTCCTTACAGACAGCAACAGCATGGAACCTGGGTCGCTGAAACAGTATTCCACTAACCTCTACACTACTGTGCTGCCCTCTAAAGTTGTACAGTACAATATCTTGAAATACAGTGGAGTTAGAATCCTGGAGAGATTTCAGCAGTTCAGGCAGCATCTGTGTAGACAAAAATAAAATTAACATTTTAGATGAAGAGACTGGGCAAGAGAAAATAAGCTGATTTTAAGTAAAATTCATTGTGATTTGCAGGTGTGCACAAATGCAGTGAAAAACTTCATGACATCAGAGGCACAACATTCAAAAGGAGAATGTAAATTATATGAACTCTATACAGGAAAGGGTGCAATAGGACAAAGTTTGAGAGAAGTTGGGGAAGGGAGTGGATAGGACAAAGGGAAGTTGTGTGATGGGTGAGTCCAGGGTTGTGGTGTGGATGGGGATTGGTCAATGTGTCAATTTAAAATATTTAAATTTTTTTAGCAATACAGTGCAGATTATTCCCTTCCAGACCTCAAGCACACAGTCCTAGCTACCCCTGACAAACCCAATTAATCCTAACCTAATCGTAGGACAATTTACAATGACCGATTAACGTCTTTGTTCTGTGGGAGGAAACCAGAGCACCAGGGGAAAACCCGCACGTTCTGCGGGGAGGACGCACAGAGAGTCCTCACAGAGCGGTGCCAGAATTGAACTCTGAACTCCAGAACACCCCGAGCTTTAATAGTGTCACGTTAACCGCTAGGCTACTGCGGCGCCCAATCCATACAGGTACGGATTCACAAAAACAATAAAAAATAATCATAAATTATACATAATTAATGGGGTCATTTGGGGAGTGAGGGTTGAACAAAGTTGCAAAATGTGGGACGAGCCCAGAAGGTCCGGCTGTGTGAATACAGAGAGAAAAACTGGGCTGACATCACAGAGAGATGACGTAGAGAAGGCAGCAGATGTGATGCAGACTGAGCTACCTGAAGTGGAATTAGAAACTGAAGTAGGTAAAGCACCCAAGACAGCAAGTCTGGAAGTAGAGGTCAGAAGGTTAGACTCCTTGGGTGACGAGTTAGGAAAACATCAGAGCCCCTGGGTTTATCCCTCTCGGAGGCAGAGGCCAGAAGGGGTCAGGGAGTCTGGAGGCAGAGGGCTGAAGGTCAGAGCCCCCTCGGTCGGTGAGGCTGGAGCTGGAGGCACAAAGGTTAGAGCCTCTGAGTTGGTGAGTCCGGAGCTAGAGGCCCCAAGGTCAGAGCCCCTGGATCGGCGAGTCCAGAGGTCAGAGGCCTGATGTGTTAGCCCATGGGAGGCCGGATGTCTGTGAGTCAGATTCCTAGACCAGGGCCTGGAGACCCAGAGGCAGCCTGTCCAGGGGTTGGAGGCCTGACTTTGTGTGTGGGTGGGGAAGGGGCTTGCTTTGTTGTTGGCACCAGAATATGTGGCGACCTGTGCGGGCTGCCCCCAGGGCATCCTTGGGTGTGTTGGCTGTTAATGCAAACGATGCATTTCATGGTAGGTTTCCTAGGATGTGCAGACACAGTTAATTCACTGCACAGGATTAATCTGCAAGCTGTCTGCATGCTCAGATGGCAGATAAGGAAGGCGCTGTTGCTCAGACTTATGTTGGGTCTCATTGTGAGTGTTCAGGAGATCTTTGGGTCACAGTGGGACGGGGTGCTGATGTGACAGGCAGTAGGAAGCCCAGGCTGGTTTAGTCCTGGATAGTGAACATTGGTGCCCCGTAAAGCAGTTACACAAGCTCCAGTGCTCTGAGTGTGAGTTGCTACAGGCTTCCAGAATCTGCAGTCTCTCTCATGTCTTGTTTGTTCACCCTTCACATCTGTTTATTATGTGCCCTGTCATATGACTTGGTGATCATAGTCTTCCCAAGACCATGACTGTTCTTGGGAAATTTTTCTACAAAAGCTGTTTTCCATTGCCTTCTTCTGGACAGTGTCTTTACAAGACGGGTGACCCCAGCCATTATCAATACTCTTCAGAGATTGTCTGCCTGGTTTCAGTGGTCACATAACCAGGACTTGTGATATGCACCAGCTGCTCCCATGACTTCACGTGACCCTGATCGGGGGGGCTAAGCAAGTGCTACACCTTGCCCGAGGGTGACCTGCAGGGTAGTGGAGGGAAGGAGCACCTTACACCTCCTTTGGTAGAGACGTATCACCACCCAGTCACCCAATTAACCCGCATCAGGTTCCACTAATGTGGGGGCCATATTGAATACAGAGCATTGGACCGGATGAGGTGAGAGTGAATAACTGGGAGACCCTTCACTCGAGGGTGGTGTGAGTGCAGAACGAGCTGCCAGCGGAAGTACTCAATAGCCAATCACAGGAGACCTTGCCCACGCCCAGGATTACGGCTGCACAGGTGGAAGGTCAACTGAGGAAGATCTGTACCAGCAAGGCGGCTGGACCGGATGGAGTATCCCCATGATTACTGAGGGCCTGTGCGACTGAGCTGGGAGAACCACTACAGCGCATCTTCAACATGAGCCTGGAGCAGAGAAGAGTACCCAGACAGTGGAAAACATCCTGTATTGTCCCGGTACCGAAGAAACCACAACCAAAGGAGTTGAATGACTTCAGACCTGTTGCCTTGACATCGCACGTGATGAAGACCATGGAGCGGCTGATAATACAGAATCTGAGGCCACAAACCAGGCACGCCCGGGATCCTCTTCAGTTTGCGTATAAGGAGAAGGTGGGAGTGGAGGATGCTATCACGTATTTGCTGCACAAATCACTCTCTCACCTAGATGGGGCCAGTTGTGCTGTGAGGATTACATTCCTTGACTTCTCTAGTGCCTTTAACACCATCCAGCCCAAGATCTTAAGGCACAAACTAACGGAGATGGGAGTAGACTCTCACATGGTGGATTGGATAGTGGACTACTTGACAGATAGACCTCAGTATGTGCGGTTAGGAGACTGTAGGTCTGACACGGTGGTCAGCAGCACAGGAGCGCCGCAGGGGACCGTGCTCTCTCCGGTCCTGTTCACCCTGTACACATCAGACTTCCAATATAACTCGGAGTCCTGCCATGTGCAGAAGTTCGCTGATGACACGGCCATAGTGGGGTGTGTCAGGAATGGACAGGAGGAAGAGTATAGGAAACTGATACAGGACTTTGTGATATGGTGCAACTCAAACTACCTGCGTCTCAATATCACCAAGACTAAGGAGATGGTGGTGGACTTTAGGAGATCTAGGCCTCATATGGAGCCAGTGATCATTAATGGAGAATGTGTGGAGCAGGTTAAGACCTACAAGTATCTGGGAGTACAGTTAGACGAGAAGCTAGACTGGACTGCCAACACAGATGCCTTGTGCAGGAAGGCACAGAGTCGACTGTACTTCCTTAGAAGGTTGGCGTCATTCAATGTCTGTAGTGAGATGCTGAAGATGTTCTATAGGTCAGTTGTGGAGAGCGCCCTCTTCTTTGTGGTGGCGTGTTGGGGAGGCAGCATTAAGAAGAGGGACGCCTCACGTCTTAATAAGCTGGTTAGGAAGGCGGGCTCTGTCGTGGGCAAAGTACTGGAGAGTTTAACATCGGTAGCTGAGCAAAGGGCGCTGAGTAGGCTATGGTCAATTATGGAAAACCCTGAACATCCTCTACATAGCACCATCCAGAGACAGAGAAGCAGTTTCAGCGACAGGTTGCTATCGATGCAATGCTCCTCAGACAGGATGAAGAGGTCAATACTCCCCAATGCCATTCGGCTTTACAATTCAACCGCCAGGAGTAAGATATGTTAAAGTGCCGGGGTTAGGACTCAATGTATTTAAGTAAACTACTTAAGAACTTTTTAAAAGCTATTATTAATGCTTTTTGAGAGAGTGATTTTAGATGCATATCATATTTTTACTGAGTTAAGTATTGTATGTACCGGTAATTAGTTTTGCTACAATAATTGTATGGGACATTGGAAAAAATGTTGAATTTTCCCATGGGGATGAATAAAGTATCTATCTATCTATCAATTCAGAATCAGGTTTATTATCGCTGGTGGATGAGACGAAATCTGCTTTACATAGGAAATACATAAAACGTGGACGATTACCATAGAAAACACGGTAGCGTAGATGTTAGTGTGACGCTATTACAGGCCAGGGTGTTGGAGTTCAGAGTTCATTCCCAGCGGCCTCTGTTAGGAGTCTCTGTACGTCGTCCCTATGGATTGTGCAGGTTTCCTCCGGGTGCTCTAGTTCCCTCCCACAGTCCAAAGACGTTCCGGATAGGTGAATTGGTAATAGTAAATTGTCCCGTGATTAGATCAGGGTCAATCGGGTTTGTTGGGGGTTCCCGTGGAGCATGGCTCAAAGGCCCGGAAGAGCCCACTCTGCTGTATCAAGAAAAGAAAAAAGAATCGCAGCTCAGTTCGAGCCCTTCAGCTCGAGTCCGTGGTGATATTGCGAATCTCAGACCTCCTGAGGACATAAGGGCTGCTGCTGTACCTTCACCCTGATGATGTCAGTGTGCTGGGCCCTGGAGCTTGAGGTGGAGGCCGCTGACCAGGGCCAGATGAGGGGGCACGGTGCAGGGGCACTGACCAGCAGCACTCAGACTTCTGATACGTAACAGGGTGGAGGCCGCTGACCAAGGCCAGATGAGGGGGCACGGTGCAGGGGCACTGACCAGCAGCACTCAGACTTCTGATACGTAACAGGGTGGAGGCCCCAGACCGACAGACTCAGGGTGGGAGGACCTGTGTGAGGGTTCCTCCCCTCCCCCTATCTATCTCTAGCTGCCCCTGTGTCTCTCTGTCTCTCTCTGTATGTCAGTCTCTGTGAACTCCATCATTCTCTTTCTCTGTGTGTCTCTCTCTGTCCCCACCCCCTCTTTATCTCCTTCTACCCCTCCCCCTCTCCCCCTCCCCCACTTCCCACTCCATCTCTCTTTCTCTCTCTCTCTCCCCCCCTCCCTCTCTCAGCATCCTGCTGACGCAGTCAATGGGAGGATTTTCAACACACTCCAGCCAGTTCTCCCACCACAGTTCCAAACAAGTATTTTTTTCTCAGCGACAAGGAAAACAAAAGGCCACATAGCAGGCTGCAGAGGTGATAAAGACCCGGGGCAGTGGAGGAAAGGCTGCCTGTGTTTACAGAACATTCTGGAAGATGGGTCCTTTTGATGAGGACGTTCCATTCCTCATCAGCATTTTTGACTATGTCCTGTCCTGTCCTCCCATGTAAGGAAGCCTCTCCAGTGGTCAGGAACGTATACAATCTTTTAAAAGGGTGTCCTTGATTCTCGTTTCCACAGCTTGTTTTGTAGCTATGATTTTCTTTGTCATTGCTGCGCCAGGAACCTTGGCAGCCAGTTTGGACACTGCAAGGTCCCTCTGTCGAGCCACAGAGGCAGCGAGGAGTGGAGAGACTTCGCAGAGTAACACACACAAAATGCTGGAGGAACTCAGCAGACCAGGCAGCATCTGTGGAAAAGAGTGAACAGTCAACGTTTCGGGCCGAAACCCTTTGGCAGAACCCTTTCGACAGGGTTTTGGCCCAAAACGTCGACTGTTAGATGCTGCCTGATCTACTGAGCTCCTCCAGCATTTTGTGTGTGTTGCTTGGAGTTCCAGCATCTACAGACTCTCTCTTGTTTGTGATTAGACTTTACAGATTTGTAAGTCAAAGTCAAGAGTTTATTGTCACGTGCATTTTGGCAGCAGACATGTGGTGACCCTTGCGAGCTCTCCAGAGAATAGTCCTTGCTGATTAGATTTGACTCAAGCGACACATTTCATTGTACGTTTGATGTACGTCTAACAAACAAAGCTAATATATTATAATTACAGTGATGTAGTGGTTAGCACAACGCTTTACAGTGCCAGTGACCAGGGTTCAATTCCCACCAGAGTATGTTCTCCCTGTGACCGTGTGACCTTGGAAGACTGAGATAGACGTGTGGCGGAAGGTGTGCTGACTGGCTGCGTGAGAGCCTGGTATGGGAACACCGATGTCGTTGAGCGGAAAATCCTGCAGAAGGTAGTGGATTCGACCCAGTACGTCACGGGTGAACCCCTGTTCCCCCAGCCATTGAGTACATCTACATAAGATCATAAGAAATAGGAGCAGGAGTAGGCCAGCTCTCCTGGTGAGCCTGCGTCTCCATTCAGTCAGGTCATAGCGATCTGACCACCTACCTGCCTTTCCCCCAGAGCCCTTAATTCCCCTACTATGCAAAAATCTATCCATATACATGAGACGCTGTCATAGGAAAGCAGCACTCATCGCCAGAGATCCTCACCACTCTCTCCTCGCCATCAGGAAGAAGGTACAGGAGCCTCAGGACTCGCACCACCTGGTTCAGGAACAGTTACAACCCCTCAACCATCAGGCTCTTAAACAAAAGGGGATAGCCATACTCATTTAAGGACCCTGTTATCTAGTTATTTCATCACTCATTATTTATTGCTGTTTATTTATACTTGCATTTGCACAGTTTGTTGTTCATTGATCCTGTTTACAGTTACTGTTCTATAGATTTGCTGGGGTGTGCCCGCAGGAGAATGATCCGGAATCCGGGTTGTACGTGGTGACGTGTATGCAGTCTGATATAAATTTTACTTTGAGTTTCCTCCAGGTGCTCTGGTTTCTTCCCTCAATCCAAAGACATGTCAGTTAGTAGGTTAATTGGTCATTGAAAATCGTCCCGTGATTAGGCAAGGGTTAAATCGGGTGTGTGGAGGGGGGGGTTGTTGCTGGGAGGTGCGGCTTGGAGGATCTCAAAAAATAAATAAAAACTCATACTTGCTGCAGCCTCACAGGCAGACGACAGCCCAGTTATGGTTTAAAAATGTTCCATAACTCACTGCTGTTGTATTCTGTGTCCCAGCTAATGAAGGCCATTCTCCAGCCTGCCCCCTTTCACCACTGTCTGCCGGTACTACCAATTTCAGTGCCCTTGGGCCTGTACCCTCTGTTCCTTAATACTCCCGGAGGCCCTGCCTATGTACTATGTGCTTTACCATTTCAGGGTTACCAGCAGGTCAGGTGTGGGCTGAGAAACGGAACATCTCTCTCTCTCTCTGCAGCCTGGTATAACCCTCCGTTCTGTGCTGTAACCCTCTTCTTCCCCCCCCGCCCCCTCCGCTGTAACCCTCCCCTACCCTCTGTGTCCCTGGCCCACTATGAGCCCCTCCCAATAGTGCAACCCCACTCTCAATCTTAGTCTCCCAATGCACCCCTCCTCCCTCTGTCTTCCTCTCTGCTTCTGTTTCTATATATCCCTCCCCCTCTGTCTCTCTGTCCCTGTCTGTCTCTGTCTCCCCTCCACCTCTTTCTCTCCCTCTAAGTGTGTGTGTGTGTGTGTCCTTCCCACACCAGATACTTCTGGAGTCTCCCTTCGGTAACCATGACAGCTTCTGGCTGACCGGTTCCAGTTCCCACATGGTTGATTGGTGGAACCTTTCAGCCGGGAATGGAGGTGGGGGAGGGTGGGGGTTAGTCCTCATTCAGATGACTCACTCCAGGCTAGATCCAAACACAGGCCAAGTGGACAGGATCTCCGCGGAGTCAGTTTGAGTTTGTCACCTGCACAAGTACGGGAAGGTGCAGTTAACAGTGGCCCATAGGTACAATAATGTAGAGAATAAAAGTTGTGGCAGGCAGTAAAGAAGAAAGAAGTGTGTGCGAGGAAGAAAGCCACAACGAGAGAGGTCAGTGACAGTGTCGGAGGTGGTCTGCTGGAGTGCAGCTGTTCCTGACCCTGATGGTGGGGGGGAATCCCTCGTCCAAGTTTGATTTGTGTATTTTGTATTTACAGACCAGATGTATTGCCAAACTAATTCTGATTATTATCTGCAGTGTGACGTTTTTAAGTACCGGTAGTTTCTGGGTTGGTTTTGGTGACCGGACGGTGTGTGAAGCTGAGTCCCTTTAATAACAAGTTTAGTGACCGGTCAGTGTGTGCGATGGTTTTTAAGTAGTTTCTGGGTTGGTTTTGGTGACTGGGCAGTGTGTGAAGCCGAGTCCCTTTAATAACAAGAAGTTTTAGCAGCCAAACTCTGAGACAGTTGTTTATGGTCTGGGCCACTCTCTCTGTCTCTGCTGTGAATAGCTGTGAACTCCTGCTGTGCCTGTGGCCCCAGTCTCCATGGTGACCTTTCCACACTGCCGTTTACTTCCTCGATGCTCCCATGACATCAGCCTGCCAAGTGTCCTGCAGGCGAGTGGTTGCACAGACTGGTGTCACTAGGAGCTTTGGCAGCAAGGGACAGGGCATAGCCCTGGCACGGACAATATCGCTCTGGGAAAATCCAGTTCCTCCAGATCCCCTCCTGGCAGCTTCAGGCACTGATGAGCCAAATGGCCTAATTCTGCTCTTGAGTCTGCTATGCAATAAATGGGCTCATCGGTGATTTGAACTTGTGATGCCATATATAGACATACATGTATAGAGATATATAAATACAGGTTCAAGGTTCAGAGTAAATTTTATTATCGAAGTACATATATGTCACCGTATTACCGTGTGCAGTTTTGGGTTACAGTGTGCAGTTTTGGGCTCTTTATTTAAGAAAGGATGTGTTGACGTTGGAGAGGGTTCAGAGAAGATTCACTAGGATGATTCCGGGAATGAGAGGGTTAACATATGAGGAATGTTTGACCGCTCTTGGACTGTACTCCTTGGAGTTTAGAAGAATGAGGGGGAACCTCATAGAAACATTTTGAATGTTGAAAGGCATGGACAGAGTGGATGTGGCAAAGTTGTTTCCCATGGTGGGGGAGTCTAGTACAAGAGGGCATGACTTAAGGATTGAAGGGCGCCCATTCAGAACAGAGATGCGAAGAAATTTTTTTAGCCAGAGGGTGGTGAATCTGTGGAATTTGTTGCCACGGGCAGCAGTGGAGGCCAAGTCATTGGGTGTATTTAAAGCAGAGATTGATAGGTATCTGAGTAGCCAGGGCATCAAAGGTTATGGTGAGAAGGCGGGGGAATGGGACTAAAGGGGAGAATGGATCAGCTCATGATAAAATGGCAGAGCAGACTCAATGGGCCAAATGGCCGACTTCTGCTCCTTTGTCTTATGGTATACAACCCTGAGATTCATTTTCTTGTGGCTATACTCAGCAAATCTACAGAATATTAACTATGACAGAAACATTGAAAGAAAGTACCAACTAGGGTGTTCAACCAAAGAGCAGAAGACAACAAACTGTGCAAATGCAAATATAAATAAAAAGAACATGAGATGAAGAGTCCTTCAAAGTGAGTCCATTGGTTGTGAGAACATTTCGATGACGGGGCAAGTGAAGTTGAGTGAAGTTTATCTTCTTTGGTTCAAGAGCCTGATGGTTGAGAGGTAATAACTGTCCCTGAACCTGGTGGTGTGGGTCCTGAGGCTCCTGTACCTTCTCCCTGATAGCGGCAGCGAGAAGAGAGGGAGACAGAGATAGATATCGATAGACAGTACAGCATGTCTTCTGGGGATTGATTGAGTTTGTCCAAGTAGTTCTTAGATGTTGTGAGAGTCTCGACTATCACCACTCCCTCTGGAAGTGCGGTCCAGATTCCCACCACCTCTGGGTGAAGAAATCACGTGTTTTATGAGGATAGGTTGAGTGAGATAGGGCTTTTCTCTTTGGAGTGAAGGAGGATGAGAGGTGACTTGATAGAGGTGTAAAGCTTGGTAAAGAGGCTCAGATCGAGTGGAGAGCCATCGATCATCAGTGATCACTCCAGTTGTGATTACTGGTACAGTAAAGCGATTGCGCTAAACACCACCTGAGAGAAAGACTGTGCATTCTCCCTGTCTGTGATTTTACACACCTCCATAAAATCGCCCCTCAATCTCCTACGTTCCAAGGAATAACATCCTAGCCTGTCCTACCTCTCCCTGTAGCACAGGCTCCTGAGTCTCGACAAAACCTTGTCAATTGTCAGGAAGACGGCAGGGAAACAGGAAAACACTGTATAGCATATATGTCAAACTCAAGGCCCGCGGGCCAAATCTGGCCCGTGGTGGAATTATCTTTGGCCCGCGAGATAATATCTAATTACTATTAAAGCTGGCCCCAGTAATCGAAGCGCCTATGGTGTATGATATGGCCAATGCTGAGTTTATTCAGGTACCAGGTTTTCAGGGTTTTTAGTGTTTATTCGGCAGTCTTGCTCGGCAGTCTTCTTCATAAGAAACGGAATTTGTAAAGTGAAACACTTTGTAGTTATAGCAGAGACTGAGACACATGAGAGCAGGCTGAAAAAACGGAGGCAACGAAAGCTGCGTTCGCACGCGTCCGACTGATCCGGCCCGTATGAAGCTGCATTTTGCTCAATCTGGCCCGTGACCTAAAATGAGTTTGACACCCCTGCGTAAAGTCTTTTAATGAGCTGGTTTTTGTGGCAGGGCGGAGCTACGTCTCTACCAAAGGAGGTGTAACGTGCTTATCCCCTCCTCTAGCCTCCAGGTCACCCTTGGACAAGGTGTAGCACCTGCTTAGCTCCCTGATCAGGGTCACGTGAATCCATGGGAGATGGTCGTATGAGCATCTGGTGCATAATCACAAGTCCTGGTTATGTGACCACTGACGCCAGGCAGACAATCTCTGAAGAGTATTGATAATGGGTGGGGTCACCCGTCTTGTAAAGGCACTGCCCAGAAGAAGGCAATGGTAAACCACTTGTAGAAAAATTTCCCAAGGGCAATCATGGCCATGGAAAGACTGTGATCACCAACATCATGTGACATGGCACATAACAAGGAAAGAGCTAGCGCTTACGTGATGGATAGAGTGGCCATCTGTAAGAAATGGCCAAAATCAGAATCAGGTTTACTATCACTGGCATATGTTGTGAAGTTTGTTGTTTTGCAACAGAAGTACATTACAGAACCTATAAATGACAATAAGATGTTTGTTGGTACTTTATTGCTTAGACCAGTACACCTGCTCATTAATGCAGGTAGCTGGTCAGCCAGTCATGTGGCAGCACGTAGACATGGTCAGGAGGTATGGCAAAGTAGTGTAGCATAATGCTTTACAGTACCAGCAGCCCAGGTTCGATTCCCACCGCTGCCTATAAGGAGTTTGTACTTTCTCTCCGTGACTGCGTGGGTTTCCTCCCAAAGTCCAAAGACATATTGATTAGTTGTTTAATTGGTCATTATAAATTGTCCTGTGATTAACGCTAGGGTTAAATTGGGAGTTACTGGGCTCATAGGGCTGGAAGGGCCTATTCCACATTGTACCTAAATAATTTTTTAAAAACGGTTCAGCTGTTGTTCAGCCCAAACATCAGAATGGGGTAGAAATATGATCCAAGCGACTTTGACTGTGGACTAATTGTTGGTGCTAGACACAGTAGTTTGAGTATCTCAGAATTGGCTGATCTCCTGGGGTTTTCACACACAGTAATCTCGAGATCAAGGGTTGCCGACTTGAGGTCCACAGACCCCTCGGTTAATGGTAAAGCACCACGGCATAATAAAGGTTGGGAAGCCCTACTCAAGAGTTTACGGAGAATAGTGTGAAACACAAAAAAACATCGGGTGAGTGGCAATTGTGTGGATGAAAACACCTTGTTAATGAGAGAGGTCAGAGGAGATTGGCCAGACTGGTTCAAGCTGACAGGAAGGCGACAGTAACTCAAATAACCACGTGTTACAACAGTGGTGTGCGGAAAAACACACAACACGTTGAACCTTGAAGTGGATGGGCTACAGCAGCAGAGAACCACAAACTTACATTCAGTGGCCGCTTCATTAGGTACAGGAGGTGTCCAATAAAGTGACCACTGTGTGTAAACCAGTAAAGGCACAAACAAGATCATGCCTGAAAGCCTTCAATATTGGGCACACACTCAACAATTCAGGAACAGCTTCTTCCCCCTGCCACTGGATTTCTGAATGGACATTGAGCCCATGATCATTACCTCACTACCTTTTCATTTCCTATTTTTTGCACTACTTATTGAATTAATTTAACTATTTCATATATAAATATACACACTGGTTTTTTCTCTATTATCATGTATTGCAATGATTGAATTCTGCTGCTGCCACAAAGTTAACAAATTTCACGACATATGCTCCGATTCTGATTTTCAACGGAGTAATTAACAATTGTCGCTGGGTTGGTGTAAATGTGTGGTTGATGTACAGTTGGGCCATTCAGTGCTAAACATCACTTTGTTACAGGAGGTACCTAGAGAGTGTAAAGTGACATGGGAGAGGGGCAGAGAGATGAGTGCAGACAGAATACCAATAGAGTGGACCTGTGATATGAGCAAAGCTCGTCACAAGCAGTTCCTTGTTGTGATCAATTGGAAGTGACTGTTGTTGACGTGATTTGCTGAGAGTGGTGTTCAAGGCTGTGTTTGTGTCGATCTGATATGTTTTGTGCCTTCCGTTCCTCTGTCATTTAATGAGTTGCTTATTTGCTTTAATCTGTGCTGGGTGACAGCCAGAAATCTACCGCCTCAGGGCAGCGTGAAAGGATTTCACATTAGTTTCAGGCCCAGGCGCCTCTCAGCTGATATCTCCCGAATTAGCAACCGAAATGGCTTCCTGACCTGGGGAAGCCACCCTGTCCCACGGACTGTAAAACCACTGGTGGGACATTCTCAGTGGCACAGTGGGTTGAGTCGTGATCTCTCAGCTCCAGAGAATCAGATGAGGAGTCCCGAAGAAGGGTCTCAGCCCGAAAGATCAACTGTATACTCTTTTCCGTAGATGCTGCCTGACCCGCTGACTTGCGCCAGCACTTTTTGTCTATGTTGCTTCAGAGAACTGGGCTTCATACCACCCTTGGCGGCTACCTGGGTGGGCTTCATACCACCCTTGGCGGCTACCTGGGTGGGCTCCATACCACCCGTGGCGGCTACCTGGGTGGGCTCCATACCACCCGTGGCGGCTACCTGGGTGGGCTCCACACAGTCTCGTCATGGATGTGTGGGTTTCCCCCCACATCCCAAAGACGTGGGGGCTTGTAGCCGCTGTGAATTGTCCCTGGTATGTGGCTGAGAGGTAGAATCTGTGTGGGGAGAATGAAATGAGATTGAGGTAAATGGATTACTGATGGTCAGTATGGACTCGTTGGGCCGAGGCGCCTGACTCCATGTTGTCTCTCCCTCTGACCCTGAACCTATAGAAGCACACAAAACGCTGGAGGAAATCAGCAGGTCAGGCTCAGTGTTTCAGGCTGAGACACCTCAACAGGACAGGCACAGCATGGTAGCATAGTGGTTAACAGTTTAGGTGACCCAGGTTCAATTCCCGCCACTGCTTGTAAGGAGTTTGTGCGTTCTCCCTGTGACCATGTGGTTAACTGGTCATTGTAAATTGTCCCATGGCTAGGCGAGGGTTAAATCAGCAGGGCGGCCCAACTCATAGGGCTGGAGGGGCCGACTCCGAGCTGCATCTCAGTACATAAATATTTTTTGCTGTATCTTCAGAATCTCTTGTGGTAAAGATAACAAATTAATATGGTTAGTAAAAGGAGAGAAAGCAATAGGAATAAACGAGCCATTAATATTGAAGAACAGGCTGACAGACTTTACATTGGGGTGTCTCTAACTCAATACAGGGCTCTCGGGTGTCAGTATTAATGATAAACACGAGATTCTGCAGATGCTGGATTCTACTGTATCCAGCGTATATTGGTGAGACCTGATGTAGATTGGAAGACCGCTTCATTGAGCACCTTCTCCCCCATCTGCCACAAAAGGCGAGGTCTCCTGGTGGCCGCCCATTTCAATTCTATTTCCCATTCCCGTTTTGACAACTCAGTCCATGGCGTCCTTCACTGCCACGATGAGGCCACGCTCAGACTGGAGGAGCAACGCCTTGTATTCCATCTAGGCAGCCTCCAACCTGATGGCATAAACATCAATTCCTCAAACTTCCAGTAATGCCTCCCCCACCTCACCTTCGCCATTCCCCATTCCCGTTTCCCTCTCTCACCTTATCTGCCCATCACCTCCCTCTGGTGCTTCTCCCACTTCCCTTTCTTCCATGGCCTTCTGTCCTCTCCTATCAGATTCCCCCTTCTCCAGCCCTTTATCTCTTTCACTTAACAACTTCCCAGTACATTCGGCTATTTACTTCGTCCCGTCCCCCTCTCCCGGTTTCACCTATCATCTACTACCCTGTACTTCTTCCTCCCTTCCCCAGCTTCTTACCCTGACTTCTCCCCCTCCTTTCCTGTCCCGATGAAGGGTCTCGGCCTGAAACGTCGTCAACTGTTTACTCTTTTCCATAAATGCCGCCTGACCTGCTGAGAGTTCCTCCAGCATTGTGTACGTGTCTGTGTGTGTGTCTCTCTCTCTCCCTCCCTCACTCTCTCTCCCCCCCTCTCTCTCCCCCCTCTCTCTCTCCCTCCCTCACTCTCTCTCTCCCCCCCTCTCTCTCTCCCCCCTCTCTCTCCCTCCCTCACTCTCTCTCTCCCCCCTCTCTCTCTCCCTCCCTCACTCTCTCTCTCCCCCTCCCTCACTCTCTCTCTCCCCCTCTCTCTCTCCCTCCCTCCTCTCTCTCCCCCCCTCTCTCTCTCCCCCCTCTCTCTCTCTCTCTCTCCCCCCCTCTCTTTCTCCCCCCCTCTCTCTCTCTCCCCCCCTCTCTCTCACTCGATTTCCAGCGTCTGCAGAATCTCCGTTGTGTTTATGACCTTTCTTTGTGTTGGGGATGTTAAAGCTGTAATTAGTGCTTGTGAGATGTCCCAGTCAGGAATGCATTACAGTTCCCCTCCCCAGTGCCTAGAGCAATGCTAATCACAGTTCTGATCTGATCTGTGCTGAGTGACCGAGTCACACTTACACAGCCCTGACTCTCGTAAACGAGGACGTTTCAGTTGCTATGGAGATGGTTGTACATCCTCATCCCACACCTGGAGCCTGGAGTCCAGTCGTCCGCTTTACACTCAACCCCACTGGCTGGACGATCTCTTTCCAGTCCTGATGAACCCAAAACGCCCCCCCCACAGAGGCTGCCTGACCTGCAGGGTCCCTCCGGCATTTTGTGTGTGTTTAGAGACACAGCACAGTAATGGGCCCTTTCAGAGCAACATGTCTTCACTGCCCGGTTACACCCTTGTGACCAATTAACCAGTATGACTTTGGAATGTGGGAAGTAACTGGAGCACGTGGGGGAAACCCACATGTTCACTGGTAGAACATACATTTTGTCCTGGACTTCCAGCATCTGCAATGAATCTTTTGTGGTTAGAGTTTTGGTAGCTCCTACTTAAGGACCTCTCCCCTCTTTTGGTGGGCTTCAGAGGAAGGGAGATGGAGATACAGTCCATCAGAGATGATCAAGATTAACAGAGATTATCAAATTTGTCTATTCGACCTACCCCTATCCCCAGTCCACCAATCACCTCCCACCCCCCACAATCTCTTTACACCAGCTACCTTCATTCTCCACACTTGTTGCTGATCCCAAAGGGACTTGTGCATACGACAATAAACTTGACTTTTTGACTTTGTCCATGTTCTGGAACCCAGCCCCTGCATATCTGGTCCACGGTTTGGTCCAACCCTGGTCACAGTCCAGATCCCTGGCTCACATTCCAGACAAATGGGTCAGCTAGATGGACTCGGAATTAGTTTATTGTTGTCACATGCACGGAGATTACAATGAGAAGGTTGTTTTGCACACTGTCCATACGGATCAAATCACACAGTGCATTGAGGCAGAACAATAACAAAGTAAAATAAAGTGTAACATTTACAGAGAAATACGGTGCAGGTAAAGGATACAGTACAGTATTGTAATGAGGTAGATTGTGAGGTCCATATTATCGTACAAGAGGTCCATTCTGGAGCCTGATAACAGTGGGGCAGAAGCTGTCTTTGAGCCTGGTAGTACGTACAAACTTCTCTCTAAGGTGTATGCGTACGCACATCTTTTGCTACTAACGCACAAAGAAATTTAAACAGTGCACAAAAGCTTGTCACCCTCTCCCTCGTTGGCATGGTAAGTATATTTCACGATCGTACACAATCACATTTCCTTTTCCGGTTTCTGACATGGACAGTGTTGACAACGTGGAGTTTGCGATGATTTGTCTGCAGGTTTTAGAACTGGTTTATTTATACTGTTTCTATTGAAGAATTTAAATCAGTGCACACATTGTTGTCGCTGGGCGAAAGAATTTGCACAGCACAGGATTTTTACACACACTGGTCATTACAAATTAGAGGGAACATTGAGTACATGCCTTCAGGCTTTTGTAGCTTCTGCCTGATGGGAGAGGGGAGGAGCGAGATTATCCAAGGTGTCTTTGATTATGCTGACTGATTTATTTAGAGACACAGCACAGTCACGAGCCCTTTGGGTTCAATACGCCTCTTTTGCCCGATTACACACGTGACCAATTAACGTATTAAACCCATATGGCTTTGGAGTGTGGGAGGAAACTCCGGCACCCGGAGGAAACCCACACGGTCACAGGCAGAACGTACAAATTCCTTACAGGCAGTGGCGGGAATTGAACCCAGGGTGCTGGCGCTGTTATAGGGTTTCACTGACCTCGATGCTGCCGTGCCTCCCAAACTTTACTGATGCAGCAGGAAGTATAGACAGAGTCCGTAGACGGGAGGCTGGTGCTTGTGATGGACTGAACTGTGCCCACATCTCTCTCTAGTTTGATGTTGCAATGTTTGCCCAGCTTAGCGATCGGCTTGCAGACGTTCCGTCACCCGTCGAGGTGAGGTCCTCTGTGCCCAGTTGTTGGTGTTTCTCTCTGGGAGTGCTCGTGCTTATGTAGCTCCCAGTTTGCTTGTCTCCATCCTGATTGTCCACCCATTCAGGTCACCTGTGAATTCTATTGGCTCACGTCTCTTTGGCTCTTAGGGGTTCATAGATGGTGTCTATTTCGATATGTTTACGGAGTTTTCAGAAAAGAACCACGCTTCTAAAAGTGATGTCTCTCGGTCTTCATGTACCAAGATCAGCGACAGTCTCCATACCGTTGGTCCCGTAAACAAGTTGAGAGTTTACATCTTGTCTGTAGTTCTGTTTGCCGTGTCCACAGGTGATCCTGTACACCATATTGCTTTGGTCGTCTGTCTTTACTGGTAGCTTGGTTCTTAAGACAAGCTTCCTTAAAGACGCAGTTGGTTACAGGCAGAGTAGTTACCATACCAAGCCATGGTGTGCCCAGAGAGGATCTGTCAGGATTTACCAGCAGTCCCGTGCTGGGTTATTGGAGTTTCACTGTATTTCTCTGCCATCTCCTCTCCCCCAGTTTGGTCGTCCAAATCGAAGTCAAGTCCACGTGTGCGCAGGTCGGTTGCAATGAAAAACAGCACCACAGGTCCAGACCATCAGATAAGCAGCATTCACATGAAAATTAAATTAGACTTGTCACGATTTTTACAAGAAATTACATAATTGAAACAAAATATTAGCCATTATAATGCAAATGGTCAGTATGCTCATCGTGTTGCTGACTGAGGTGGTGTTGCTTTAAGAACCTAATGGTTGCAGGGAGTGGTGGTATGGGACCTCGAGCTTCTGACCCTCCTGCCCAGTGGCAGTTGCGAGAAGATGGCTCGGTCCCGATGGTGGAGATCTTTGATGGATGTTGCCTCGTTACCTTCCTGAGGCAGCACCTCCTGTAGATACTGCTGATGCTGGAGAGGGATATGTCCGTGATGTACTGGGCAGAGTCCACGACTCTGCAGATTCTTCCGTTCCTGCACACGTTGGCATGACATGAAAAACTTGGACAAACTTCTAGAGATGTGTAGTGGAAAGTGTATTGACTGGCTGCATCATAGCCTGGTATGGAAACACCAATGCCTTTGAGCAGAAAATCCTACGAAAGATAGTGGATTTGGCCCACTATATCATGTGTAAAGCCCTCCCAACCATGAAACACTGTCGTGGGAAAGCAGCATCCATCATCAGAGATCTTCACCACCCAGGCCATGCTCTCTTCTCGCTCCTGCCATCAGGTAGAAGGTACAAGAGCTTCAGGACTCACACCACCAGGTTCAAGAACAGTTACTAACCCTCACCCATCAGGCTCTTGAACAAAAGGAGATAACATCACTCACCTGCCCATCCACTGAGATGTTCCACAACCAATGATCTCACTTTTAAGGACTCTTTAGTTCATTATTTCATTCCTGTTATTTGTTGTTATTTATTTATATTTGCATCTGCACAGTTTGTTGTCTCCTGCACTCTGGTTGATCTTTCATTGATCCTGTAATAGTTACTATTCTATAGATAGTTTGCTGAATCTTCCCACAGGGAATGAATTTCATGGTTGTCTGTGGTGACATATATGCACTTTACTTTGAACTTTGTACACACAAGTTGCTATACCAGACCGGACAAGAGGTTCTAAAGTGGCAGGAGAAAGATTCGGCGATTTGTTGCAGGATTGGAAAGTTGGTGTGTGGAGGATGGTCGCCAGGCAGAAGGGAACGGAAATCAGCGGGAGTACCTTGTATTCCGGAGGATCTGCTGGAGCCTGCCAGAGAGCGGTCCAGCAAGCTCTCTCCTGACAACAGTCCTGTGCACAGGCCGCTGTGGGAGCGGACGTGGCCACGGATGTTGTCTGTGGGGATTGACAAGTGCTCTGACACTTTTGGAATGCTGGGCTTCACATTAAAGCTGAGGGAGAGGCAGCGATGAAATGCAGGCAGTGTGTCAGGTTCCTGGTATCGCGGGGGCCGGGCCAGTGATTGGAAGCAACTTGGTGAATGTGGAGTCTTTGTCCAGGGCTGTAAACATATTTGCATTTGAATAGATGCTGGTTAAGTTCCCCTTCAAATTGCTGTTCCATCCATTTCCTCCTCAGTTTTGTTAACTGACTTGTTCTGCAAGATGGTTGAGATTGAATTGGAATCAAAATCAGGCTTTTTATCACTGACGTGCCATGAAACAACAGTGCAATACATTAAAAATAATATGTTATAAAAGAAATATATTAAAAATAAGTAGTGCGAAAAGAGAGAAAAATTAATGAGGTAGTGTTCATGGACCATAAGTCATAGGAGAAGAACTAGGCCATTCGGCCCATCAAGTCTGCTCTGCCATTCCATCATGGCTGACCCAAGACCCCACTCAGCTTCATACACCTGCCTTCCCGTCCTCTTCCCTTTGATGCCCTGACCAATCAGGAAACTATCAACTTCTGCTTTAAGTATACCCATGGACTTGGCCTCCACCGCAGTCTATGGCAGAGCATTCAACAGATTCACCACTCCCTGGCTAACAAAATTTCCTCCTTACCTCTGTTCTAAGAGGTCGCCTCACTTTTGAGACTGTGCCCTCTGGTTCTGATTCTCCCACCACAGGAAACATCCTCTCCACATCCACCCTATCGAGTCCTTTCAACATTCGGCTGGTTTCAATGAGATTCCCCCCCCCCCCCCCCACACACACATTCTTCTAAATTCCAGTGAGTACAGGTCCAAAGCTGCCAAACATTCCTCATTCCCTGAATCGTCCCCATGAACCTCCCCTGGACTCTCTCCAATGACAACACATCCTATCTGAGATATGGGGCCTAAAACTGTTGACAATTCTCCAAGTGTAGCCTGACTAGTGTCTTATAAAGACTCAGCATTTTCTCATTGTTTTTATAATCCATTCCCCTTGAAATGATTGCCAACATTGCATTTGCCTTCTTTACCACAGACTCAACCTGTAAATTAAACTTCTGGGAGTCTTGCCCGAGGATTCCTAAGTCCCTCTCTACCTCTGATGTTTGAACCTTCACCACATTTAGATAATAATCTGCACTATTTTTCCTCTTACCAGAATTTATTATCGTACATTTCCCAACACTGAATTCTGTCTGTAAATTTTTTGCCCATTCTTCTAATTGTCTTAAGTCCTGCTGCAGTTGCATTGCTTCCTCAGCACCACCTCCCCCTCCCCCTCCCCCTCCCTCTCCCCCTCCACCTCAAGTCACTTTTATTGTCATTTCAACCATAACTGCTGGTACAGTGCATAGTAAAAATGAGACAACGTTTTTCAGGACCATGGTTTTACATGACACAATACAAAAAACTAGACTGAACTACGTTAAAAAAAAACAACACAGCGAAAGCTACACTAGACTACAGACTTACACTGGGTGCATAAAGTGCACAAAAACAGTGCAGGCATTACAATAAATAATAAGCAGGACAGTAGGGCAAGGTGTCAGTCCAGGCTTTGGGTATTGAGGAGTCTGATGGCTTGGGGAAAGAAACTGTTACACAGTCTGGTCGTGAAAGCCTGAATGCTACGGTGCCTTTTCCCAGACGGCAGGAGGGAGAAGACAACAACGAGTGAATCTGCAGATGCTGGAAATAAATAAAAAAAACACGAAATGCTGGCAGAACTCAGCAAGCCAGACAGCATCTATGGGAGGAGGTAGTGACGATGTTTCGGGCCGAAACCCTTCATCAGGAGTGAAGTAACATGGGATGGTCGAGGGGGGAGGGATGAAGTAGAGAGCTGGGAAGTGATAGGCTGGAGGGGAATGGGCTAGGGGGAAGGTGGAGAATTATGGGAAATAAAAGAGAAAGAAAGGTAGGGCTGGGAGAAGAGATTATAGTGAGGGGGGAAAAGAGAGAGAAAGAGAACCAGACTAAAATAATAGATATCAACGGATACCCCTGCCCCCCACCCTTACCCCCATCCCTATCTATTATTTTAGTCTGGTTCTCTTTCTCTTTCTTTTTCCCCCCTCACTATAATCTCTTCCCCCAGCCCTACCTTTCTTTCTCTTTTATTTCCCATAATTCTCCACCTTCCCCCTAGCTCATTCCCCTCCAGCCTATCACTTCCTAGCTCTCTACTTTATCCCTCCCCCCACTTCTTATCCCCCCTCAACCATCCCATGTTACTTCACTCCTGATGAAGGGTTTCGGCCCGAAACATCGTCACTACCTCCTCCCATAGATGCTGTCTGGCCTGCTGAGTTCTGCCAACATTTCGTGTTTTTTTATTTTTTTTATTAGGAGGGAGAAGAGATTGTATGAGGGGTGCATGGGGTCCCTCATAATGCTGTTTCCTTTGCGGATGCAGCGTGTAGTGTAAATGTCCGTGATGGCGGGAAGAGAGACCCTGATGATCTTCTCAGCTGACCTCACTATCCGCTGCAGGGTCTTGCGATCCGAGACGGTGCAATTTCTGAACCAGGCGGTGATGCAGCTGCTCAGGATGCTCTCAATACCACAGGGCTATCAATTCCATTTTCTAAACCAGTGACTAACAAAGTGAAAAGCAGCGGTCCCTGAGGAACCCCACTAGTCCTGACGAAGGGTCTCGGCCTGAAACGTTGACTGCTCGTTTCCACGGATGCTGTCCGACCTGCTGAGTTCCTCCAGCGTGTTGTACGTGTTGCTTTGACCACAGCATCTGCAGTGTACTTTGTGCTTACCAGTAGTTACTGGCAGCCAACCAGAAAAGGCCCCTTTTATTCCCACTTGTTGCCTCCTGCCTGTCAGCCATTCCACTATCCATACCAGGAACTTTTTTGTGACACCATAGGATTTTATCTTGTTAAGCAGTCTCATGTGAGGCACCCTATCAAGTGCCTCCTGAAACTCCAAGTAAATGACCATTCAGAAATATGACAGCAGAGGGGATGAAGCTGTTCTGAAGCAGGGTGCTTATGCTAGCTAGCGGTTAGCACAACACTATTACAGCTCGCAGTTCAGAGTTCAATCCTGGCAGCGTCTGTAAGGAGTTTGTATGTTCTCCCCGTGAACTGCGTAGGTTTCCTCCTGACCAGTCAAATGGGAATGCAACGGAGAATTAAAATGGGTGGTTTCTGGGAATTCTTGTTTGTTATGCCGGACATTAGCAATGTTCTGCCCCTCCTCAGGAGCACGGCCAATTAGAAGGGCTGTTATTACAAGGGGATTTGAGTAAAGACATCGTACTGCAATTAAATGGAGTCTTGGTGAGACCACACCCACAGCATTGTGCAAATTTTCATCTCCTTTCTTTCAAAAACACAGACTTGCATCAGAAGGAGTGCTGTGAAGATTTACCAGTCTGGTTCCAGGGTGTGTCTACACACGCACACAATGCTGGCAAAGCAGCCTCTATGGAGGGGAGTGAACATTTGACGTTTTGGGCCGTGACTCCTCATCAGGACTGGAAGGGAAGGGGGACGAAGCCAGAATAAGAAGGTGGGGGAGAGGGAGGAGTACAAACTGGCAGGAGACAGGTGAGACCAGGTGAGGGAGAGGGTGGGTGGCTGGAGTGAAGATGAAGTGAGAAGCTGGGGGGGGTTGGGTGTAGATGGAAAAGGTAAAGAGTTGAAGAAGAGGAGAGAGCGTCATCGGTGAAAGGGAAGGAGGAGGGGCACCAGGGGGATAAGCAGGTGAGGAGAGAAGGAGCTGAGAGAGGAGCCAGAATTGGGAACGGGGAAAGATGGAAGGGGAAGGGTGAAACATTACCAAAGGTTAGAGAAATTGATGCTACTGCCCAGGCATAATATGAACTGTTGCTCCTGCACCCTGAGTTTGGCCTCATCAAGGCAGTTGGCAGTGTGTCCCAGTGGCCACCCATTTCAGTCTGACTTCCCATTCCCGTTCCGACATGTCTGCCCAAGGTCTCCTCTACTACCATGAATCACTGCCTTTCATGACACGAAATCTGTTTTGCAGCCACAGTACAATGCAGTCATATCATTATTATAAACTACAGAAATTAATACTGCAATAGTGAGTTCATGGGTTCCTCCAAGAGGAACACAACCTTGTCGTAGGGTTTGGAGGCTTGATTGCCTCAATGACCAGTAGAGCTATGTTGGCTGGGGTCAGGGCTTTGTGCTTTGGCTCTTGGTAGGGTCACCCAGGTCAAACAGGTCAAAGGGTAGAGTCCAGACTAAGAGTGGTCCACTGGTCCTCCAGGTTCGAGGGTTCAGCTCAGGGTTAACAACCCTGACTGGTCAAACAAAATGGTTACTGAAACAGCAATGAAACAACCTTCTACATCTGAGTGTGACGGTATTCCTGAGTCTCCACCCAGGACTTGCACGACTGACAGCGGTGAAAACCGAGAGGGAGCTACTGACACGACGAAGGAAGCCCTGAACACTGCCAGGGATGAAGGACTTTCATTGCTGCCCTAAACACCAGCAACGTAACATGCAGTAGGTTAGTCACAGGGTTCATGGATCATTCAGAAATGTGATGATGGAGGTGAAGAAGCTGTTCCTAAAATGTTAAGTGTGTGTCTTCAGGCTCCTGTCCCGCCTCTGTGCTGGTGGCAGTGAGAGGAAGCCATGTCCCGGGTGGTGTATCACTGTAGGTTCAAAGGTCATGAACATTTGGAATCAAAACATTTGTCTTATTTTTCAGAGGATGGAATTGGAATCAGGATTATTATCGCTGACATGCCGTGAAGTTTGTTGTTTTATGGTTGCACTACAGTGCAAGACTTAAAATATATGTTTGTACTATATTTTATAACTCGTGCAAAAAGAGAGCAAAAATAGCGAGGCAGTATTCATGGTTCATTGTCCGTTCAGAAATCTGACGGCAGAAGGGCAGAACCTATTTCTAAAACGTAGAGTGTGCGTCCTCAGGCTCCTGTACTACCTCCTTGGTGGTAGCAATGAGAAGAGGGCATGTCCTGGCTGATGGGGGTCCTCAGAGGTGGACGCCGCCTTTTCAAGATGTTTTGGTTGGTGGGGAGGCTAGCGCCAATGGCGGGGTTTACCAGCCCTCTGCAGTTTGTTTCCGATCCTGTGCAGTCACCCCTCCGTATCAGACGGTGATGCAATCAGAACAGACAGGAGGGTTAAGCAGGTTCTGTCCGGTTTGCAGAGCTTCTGGTTTGAACGTTATAAACGGAACATGGAGGAGGTGGGAGAGGCGTGCCGAAAGGGCGAGGTTAGATCTAGTGAATCCCAGGAGACTACAGATGCTGAAATCTGGAGCAAGACACAAGAAGCTGGAGGAACTCGAGTGTCGGGCAGCGTCTGTGGACGGAATTAGACAGTTGCTATTCTGGTCGAGACCCTTCATCTGTCCCTTTCTTTCGGGAGCAGGGCTGTGAAGGGAGAGGAGAAGCCAAGATGATTGAGATGCGTCGGCAGTTAACAATGAAAAGATCCTGGGGGGGTTGGGGGGTAATAGTCTGAGGGAGGGACAGTGGGGAGTGGGAGGGACTGAGGTGGGAGAAGGGTCAGTAGGAGGAGCGGTCTCCTTGCTGACGATATAGGTGTGGAGATGGAGGCGATGGAAGTGGAGCTCAATGGAATCATTGGTATGATGATATGGATCTACTGAGTATCATAGAACATTACAGCACTGTAAGGCCCTTCAGCCCATTATGTAATGCTGACCCTTAACCTCTCTAAGATCAAGCTAACCCTTCCCTCTGTTTTTCTATCTGTCGTGTGCCTATCCAAGAGTGTCTTAAATGTCTCTAATCTATCTGCTTCTATTGCCACCCCTGGTAGGATGTTCCACCTATTCTGTGTGAATAAGTGCCTCTGACATCCCCACTGTGCTCTTCTCCAATCACTTACCCCTCATATTAACCATTTCACCTGAAAATTGATTCCCTCTAAAATGGCCCAGGAAGCTCTTCAGTTCAGTTCAGTTCTTTCCACTGACATCCAGATCCTTAAAATTTAACTGGGGGGGGACATGCCCCCCATTTGCATCACGGCCTGGTATGGAAACATCAATGCTCTTGAACAGAAAATCCTACAAAACGTGATGGATACAGCCCAGTACATAACCAGTGTTGGCGCGTGGCCAAGTGGTTAAGGCATTCGTCTAGTGATCTGAACGTCGTTAGTTCGAGCCTTGGCTGAGGCTATCTGTGTCCTTGAGCAAGGCACTTAACTGTATGGGTCCTAATGTCAAACAGCAACACACACAAAATGCTGGTGGAACACAGCAGGCCAGGCAACATCTATAGAGAGAAGCGCTGTCGACGTTTTGGGCCGAGACCCTTCGTCAGGACTCCTAATGCCTTAATGTCCTTCCCTTGGACAGCATCGGTGGTGTAGAGAGGGGAAGGCCTGGAGCTTGGGTAACTGCCGGTCTCCCATACAACCCTGCCCAGGCCTGTGCCCTGGAAACCTTCCGAAGTGCAAATCCATGGTCTATCGAGACTAGCGGAGTCCTACACATACTACACATCACCAGTAAAGCCCTCTACACCACTGAGCACATCTGCATGGAGTGTCTTCACAGGGACACCCACCCACCACCACTGCTGCCTTCGGGAAGGAGGTACAGGAGCCTCAGGACTCCCACCACCAGATTCAGGAACAGTTACCACCCTCAACCATCAGGCTCGATCCAGAGGGGAGAACTTCACTTGCCCCATCACTGAACTGTTCCCACAACCTATGGACTCACTTTCAAGGACTCTTCATCTCATGTTCTCGATATTTATTGCTTTTTTATTTATTATCGTTTCTTTTTATTTGCACAGTTTGTTGTCTTTTGCATATTGGTCGTTTCTCCATCCTCTTGGGTGCAGCTTTTCATTGATTCTGTGGTGTTTTTTTAGATTTATTCTGTATGCCAACAAGAAAACTGAACTCAGAATTGTACGTGGTGCCATATGTACTTTGATAATAAATTTACTTTGAACTTTGAACCCACAAAACTCACCCCTTCCATCTAGCCCTCTCAAATCTCCTCACCTCCCTCAGTCAGCTTCTCCTATTTCAATTTATTGCTCATTTTTCTGTTAAACTTGCCTCTGTTTAGAACTAGTGTCAGCTCCATACACTGACCTTCAAGCATCCCTCCAGCAACAGGGCGCAGTATGGAGACGAGATTTTATATTCATAATCTTTAAACTTTGGTTGAGAATCTTTTCTCCTTTTCAACTCAACATTAATACTTTAACTCCTACGGAATTTTCAGGAATCATTTTAATAAATCGGAATATTTATGCAAGGGACTGTGCATTTGGACAATGTTACGTGTTTATTCTGAAGACAATCGGGCGTTTGTTGTGGGTTTGCGTCCGGCTTTGAGAGGTTGTCTTTGTTACAGCCGAGGCCCCCTCTCCATTGCTATTGTCTGGGAGCAAATGCTGGGCCTTGTCACTAACTTTCCTCTTGCATGCCGGATGCATGTCTCTCCCTCTCGGCAACTCAAATCCTGCTCGGAAATCCGAGCTTTCCAATCCCGCTTTCATTTCAAAAGGATCTTAACTGCACGATGGTGCAGCCAGTAAAGATTAGTTTTATATAGACACCGAAGCTTCCAGAGGAAACCCACATGGTCACGGGGAGAATGTACAAACTCTTTCCAGACAAGCAGCCGCAGGAATTGAACCCTGATCTATGGCGCTGGAAGGTGTAACGCTAACTGCTACGCTACCATGCCGCCCCGCCTGGTAGAGCTACTCCCTCACACCTCCCGTGGCCCAGGTGCAATCCTGACCTCGGGCCCTGTCTGTGTGGAGTCTGCAGGCTCTCCTCGTGTGGATTTCACTCGAGTGCTCCGGTTTCCTCCCGCATTGTCAGGAAGGCGAGGGTTTGTAGGCTAATCAGCCTCCATCATTACTCCTATTGTGTGGATGGGGGTGGGCCCAGAATCTGCGGGAGATGATGGGAACGTGGGGAGAGTAAAAAAGGATGTAAAACTCTCTACACCCATGATTGTGTGGCTAGGCACAGCTCAAATGCCATCTATAATCAGTGTTTGGGATTAATTAGTATGAGCAAATTAAGGAAGGTTGTGGCTGTTGTCTGAATGGACATAGAGTGCTGATCTTAAGGCTTTAGCTCTTCGAGGCTTTACTCAGAGAAGGAAAAGCTGAAGTTTTTTTCCTTGTCTTCTTTACATCTGCTCAGCTAGGACAGTTGAGATGACAGGCAGGAGAGTGCAGAGCTCCTCTTGCAGGATGTGGGAAGTCTGACAGCTACGACAGCGAGAAGTGCATCCAGCTGCGGCGTCTAACACTCTGCATTAAGGAGCTGGTGGAACTGGATGAACTCCAGATCACTCAGGAGGCTGAGGGGGTGATAGACACAGAAATAGTGACACCCAAGGTGCAGGACGCAGGAAACTGGGTGACAGTCAGGAAGGGGAGAGAAGTTAAGGACCCCTGTGGCCATCCCCCTCAACAACAGATACATCACTGTGGGGTGGGGTATGGCCTAACAGAGGAAAGTCACAGTGATCTGAGTCTGCCTCTGTGACGCAGAAGGGAAGGGGGTGAAGAGGCGCGCTGTGGTGATAGGGGATATGTTATTCAGGGAATGTGGGAGAGAATGAGATTCCCAGATGGTATGTTGCCTCCTGGATGCCAGGGTCCGGGATATCTTGGATCAAGTCCTCTGCATTCATAAGTGGGAGGGTGGAAGTCATGGTCCATGTAGGTACCATTGACATGGGTAGGACGAGTAACAAGGTTCTGCATGGGGAATTCAGGGAATCAGGTGCTAAGTTAAAAGGCAGGACCACCAGGGATGTGAGCTCAGGATTGCTACCCATGCTCCAAGCTAGTGAGGTCAGAACTAGGAAGATGTGGCTAAGGAACTGGTGTAGGAGGGAAGGCATAAGATTTTTGGATCATTGGTCTCTCTTCCAGGGAAGTTGTGACCTGAACAGAAGCTAAAATCAGATGTGTCAATGTTACAGTGGAGTAAAGGGAATTACAGAGGCATGAGAGAGGAGTTGGCCAGAATTGATTGCTAAAGAACACTGGCAGGGATGATGGCAGAGCAGCAATGGCTGGGGTTTCTAGAAGCAATTCAAAAGGCACAGGATATATACATCCCAAAGAGGAAGAAGTATTCCAGAGGAGAGGTGTCACAACCATGGCTTACAAGAGAAGTCAAAGCCAACATTAAAGCCATACAAACAAGCTGGATGAACTCAGCAGGTCGGGCAGCATCCGTTGAAATAACCAGTCAACTTTTTGGGCCGAGACCCTTCATCAGGACTCAGTTTGTCCAGCTTGTTTGTATGTGTTGATTTGACCACAGCATCTGCAGTATACTTTGTGATTAACATTAAAGCCAGAGAGGTCATATAATAGAACAAAGATTAATGGGAAGTTAGAGGATTGGGAAGCTTTTAAAAACCAACAGAAGGCAACTAAAAAGCCATTCAGAAGGTGAAGATGGAATAAAAAAGTAAGCTAGCCAGTAATATTAAAGAGGATACCAAAAATACATAAAGTGTAAAAGAGAGGCAAGTGGATATTGGGCTATTGGAAAATGATGTTGGAGAGGTAGTAATGGAGGACAAGGAAATGGCAGACAAACTGTATCTTGCATCAGTCTTCACTGGTGGAAGACACTAGCAGTATGGTGGAAGCTCCAGGTGTCAGTGGTCATGAAGTGTGTGAAGATGCCATTACTAAGGAGGAAGGTTCGTGGGAAAATGAAAGGTCTGCAGGTAGATAAGTCACCTGGACCAGATGATGCACGCCCTAGAGTTCTGAAAGAGGTGGCTGTCGAGATTGTGGAGGCATTAGTATTGATCTTTCAAGAATCACTCAATTCTGGAATGGTTTCAGAAGACCGGAAAATTGCAAATGTCACTCCATTCTTTAAGAAGGGAGAGAGACAGAAGAAAGGAAACTGTAGGCCAGTTAGTCTGACCTCAGTTGTTGGGAAGATGTTGGAGTCGATTACTAAGGATGAGGTCTCAGGGTACTTGGAGACACATGATAAAAGAGGCCAAAATCAGCATGGTTTCCTCAAGGGAAAATCTTGCCTGCAACTCTGTTGGAATTCTTTGAAGAAACAACAAGCAGGATAGACAAAGGACAATTGGTTGATGTTGTGTATCTGGATTTTCAGAAGGCCTTTGGCAAGGTGCCACACATGAGGCTGCTTAACAAGCTGTGAACTCATGGTATTACAGGAAGGATTCTAGCATGGATAAAGCAGTGGCTGATTGGCAGGAGGCAAAGAGTGGGAATAAAGGGAGCCTGTTCTGGCTGGCTGCCGGTGACCAGTGGAGTTCCACAGGGTTGTGTTGGGACCAATTATTTTTAAGTTATGTGTTAATGACTTAGATGATGTAATTGATGGCTTTGTTGCAAAGTTTGCAGACAATATGAAGATAGGTGGAGGGTCAGGTAGCTTTAAGGAAGTAGGGAGGCTACAGAAGGACTTAGACAGATTAGGATAATGGGCAAAGAAGTGGCAGATGGAACACAGTCTCAGGAAATACATGGTAATGCACTTTGGTAGAAGGAATGAAAGGGTTGACTATTTTCAAGATGCAAAAAGCTGAAACACATATGGTCTTGGGAGTCTTTGTGCAGGATTCCCTAAAGGTTAATTTGTAGATTGAGTCTGTGGTGAGGAAAGCAAATGTAATGTTAGCATTCATTTTAAGATGACTAAAATATAAAAGCAAGAATGTAATGTAGAAACTTTATAAAGGACTGGTAAGGCCTCACCTGGAGTACTGCAAGCAGGTGTTGGCCCCTTATCTTAGAAAGGATGTGCTATAACTGGAGAAGGTTCAAAAGAGGTTCATAAAAATGATTCCAGGATTGGATGGCTTGTTATGTGAAGAGCGTCTGATGGCTCTGGGCCTGTATTCACTGGAATTCAGAAGAATGAAACCTAATGAATGGTGAAAGGCCTTGATAGAGTGGAAGTGGAGAGGATGTTTCCTATGGATGAAGAGTCCAAGACCACAGCTTCAGAACAGAGAGGCGCCCTTTTAGAGTGGAGATGAGGAGGAATTTCTTTAGCCAAAGGGTGGTGAATCTGTGGAATTCTTTGCCACAAGCAGCTATGGAGGCCAAGTCTTCATGTATATTTAAGGCAGAAGTTGAAAGATTCTTGACTGGTCAGGGCATGAAGTGATAACGGGGAGAAGGCAAGAGGTTGGGACAGAGGGAGAAATTGGATCAGCCATGATGAAATGGTGGAACAGACTCGATGGGCCAAATGGCCTAATTCTGTTGCTATATCTTATGGTCTTATAAATTTGCCAGTGACACGACTAGAATCTCACATGGTGATGAGGGGATGCACAGGAGTGAGATTTATCAGCTAGTTGAGTGGTATCACTGAAACAACCTTGCACTCATTGTCAGTAAGACCAAAGAACTGATTGTGGACTCCAGAATGGATGAGACAAGGGAAAACACACTTGTCTCATAATAGATCAGAAGTAGCGAGAGTGGGCAGTTTCAAGTTCCTGGGTGCCGGCATCTCTGAGGAGCCATCCTGGGCCCAACATAATCCATGCAGCTACAAAGAAGGCAAGCCAGCAGTTTATTTCATTAGGTGTTTGAGGAGATTTGGTATGTCACCAAGGACGGTCACAAATTTCTACAGATGGACTGTGGGGAGCACTTTGATTGGCTGCATAACCATCTGGTATGAGGGATGGGGTAGAGCTGAAGAAAGTTGTGAGCTCCCATCATAGGCACTGACCTCTGTTGCATCCAGGACATCTTCGAGGAGCGATGCCTCAAAAAGGCGGCATCAACCACTAAGGGCCCCATCACCCACGACATAGAAACATAGAAAATAGGTGCAATAGACTCAATAGGCAGAATGGCCTGTTTCCAATTTGCATGACGCAACAGCTATGAGCTTACACTGAGGAATTTCAAATTCTTTAAGGCCTGGTTTCCGATCTCCCCCAGTTTGATAAACATTTCTACAATATCATTGTAGAAACAGACACTCTTTCCATCCACGTTTGGAACACCACCCTCCACTGGCCCAGACACAAAGGTCGATCATTCCCCAACAACACACTGAGACTGCCGAAGGGTCTCGGCCTGAAACGTCGGCAGTACTCTTTTCCATAGATGCTGCCTGGCCTGCTGAGTTCCTCCAGCATTTTGTGTGTGACCACAGCCACCATTTACTCGAGTCCTCACTGCACGAGGCCTCTTAAAGTCCAACCCTACGGCCCTGTTGAGGTGGAAACGAGTAAGGTTGGCCAACAGGGCTCTGGTGAAGCTGTATAGGCCAATTTCCTGTACAGTGGATACAATGGATAACAGAAACATTGATGAACTCCAACCAGACCATCAGCTTTGGACGATGGAGACAGGAGGTCACCAATGGCCTACACTCCACTGGGAGAAGACACTGTACCAGAATACATGGATCCCAGTTTGGTCTCTACAGCCAGCTGAGGACTCACCAATAGACAATCCCTTTGGAGAACTTCATACTCGAGTGATCGCACTGCTGTTTGCCACATGCACGTTGAAACATAAAGTGAAGTGCGACATTTGTGTCAAATCAAATCAGCGGGGATTGTGCTGGGAGCGGCCTGTGAGTGTGCAGGTCAGGCAGCCTCCGCAGAGAGAGAAGCAGTGCACGTTTCTGGGCTGGGAGGAATCAGGAGAGCAGGCGTGTTTGGAGTTGTGGAGAAGGATGCCGGGATGACTGGAATGTGGGTGGAGGCCCTAAGAGTGGATATTCACGTGTGGTGGTGGCCTCACAGCTGGCAGGGAGTGGTGTAGACAGTTTAACCACCTGGAGGTGATGTCAGAAGGCGGCAATGACTGAGATACTGGCACCAGTAACATGAGAGACACAGCAGTTGCTGTTCGGCCTTCTCTGAAGTACTGCAGAGGCCTCTCCTTGAAGTGGTGGTGGTGGACAGGGCTCTGCTGTGGAGATATCTTGGTTTATTGTGAGCTCATTGAGTCCAGAAATCAGGTAATAATTTATTTATTGAGTTGGGATCGGCCCTTCCTGCCCTTCGAGCAGCGCTGGCCGGCAATCCCCCAATTTAACCCGAGCCTAATCACCAACAATTCACAACGACCAATTAACCTACTGACTGGTACGTCTTTGGACCAGAGCACCCGGAGGAAACCCACAGGGTCAAGGGGAGGATGTACAAACTCCTTACAATCCATGGTGGGAAAATGAAAAGTGTGCCACTGTTTGGTTAAATTGTGATTGTGCAGGCAGGGGGGAAATGATCCCTCGTGTTTCTTGATCTCGTTACTTGAGATTCAGTGCTACTGAACCCTACCACGTTGATTCAGCCCATGTCTTCATTAACCAGGTCCAACACTTGCCTTTACCGGGATCTTCCTTCTCCTTGGGTGAATTTTAAGGTTGATGGTTGTGAATACGCTACCGTGATGGTGTTATCACTTGTGCTCAGTGTCAGGGGGATGTTGTGTTGCAGGGAATCAATGCTCAGGTGTAGGGGTGTCTGGGCACAGGTGGGTGGGGTTGCCTCAGCAAGGGTTGGTGGGGGGTGTGATGGCCAGTTTTAGATTTAGAGGTAGGGGTAGGGTTAGTCAAGTGGGCAGTGGGAAAATTATCCTTTTGCTAATCGTGATTCAGTGTCACTTGATCCTGCCACTTTACACTGGCCCGTGCCTTTCATTAACCTGGTCAAACTCCACGTGGCTTAATTATCTGGGTGTACACTGGGACACGTCATCAGTAATGTAACCCAGGGTCTTTGGGGGTTTTGAATCTCTAATCACTGGGCATCCTCGCCCAGGCGACCCAGCCAGGGTTGATCAGAGCTGGCTTGTGTTTATCCCATGGACCAAGATAATGAGAGGCACGTAATTTCGAAGGTTAGGGTATCTTAGACCTCATTATTTGGTTTTATTTTTGACCATTTGGTGAGTAAAATGTTTTGAGGCGTAGTTATTATTGCTTCCATCTCATAGTGAGATGTAACTTCCCTATTTTAAATTTACACTGGTCTTTATTTTGCATCTGGGTGGGTTAAATTCACAGGGTTTACTGGAGATTCAGTGTCACTCCACCCTGTCATTTTGAATTTAGTGATGACTTGTCAGTGGTCCCAGTTTGAGCAAAACTTTGTTTCTTTTTTGCCTTCTTGGAATCATGTCTTTTTTACTCACACGTATGTTTTCTCTCTCTCTCTCTCTCTCTCACACACACACACACACACACACACACACACACACACACTCTCTCTCTCTCTCTCTCTCACACACACACACACACACACACACACACTCTCTCTCTCTCTCTCTCTCACTCACTCACTAGTCCTGAAGAAGGGTCTCAGCCCAGAACATTGACCGTTTATTTCCCTCCGTAGCTGCTGCCTAACCTGCTGAGTTCCTCCAGCATTTTGCAATTTGCAGCGTCTACAGAATCTCTTCTGTTTGTGTGGGTGAATGCACACAGTCGTTCCCCCTGGGTCAGGGGGAAACCAAAAGCTAGCGGGCAGAGGGTTAAGTTGAGAGGGGAGAGTTTTTACAGGAACCCTTTCCACCCAGAGAGAGGGTGGTCAGCGTATGGAGTGAGCTTCGGGGAAAGTTGTTTTGGCAGTTATATTAAAAACAATGAAAAGGCATTTGGACTGGTACAGGGATAGGAAAGGTTCAGAGGGATATGGGCCGAGTGCGAGCAAATGGGACTAACTTCGATGGGAATTCTGGTCAGTAGGGACCAGTTGGGCCGAAGAGTTGTTTCCATGCTGTGTGACTCTGTGACTCCCATCTTTGTGGTCACGCTGTCCCTTGAAGAAACTTTTGACCCTGAACTTCTCCCCTCTCCCCTCTTCCCCACACCCACAAGGATTGGTAATGAGTTTAAGGCGGCACAGTAGTGTAGTGGCGAGCACAACACTGAACAGTACGGGCCAGCTGGGTTCAATGTCAGCCGCTGTCTGTAAGGAGTTTGTACATCCTCCCCGTCACCGCGTGGGTTTCCTCCGGGTGCTCTGGTTTCCTCCCACAGTCCAAAGATGTACCTTTCGGTAGGTTAATTGGTCATTGTAAATTGTCCCGTGATTAGGCTAGGGTTAGATCGGGGGGTTGCTAGGCAGCACAGCTCAAAGGGTCAGAGGGCCTACTCCACCCTGTATCTCAATGGATAAGTAAATTATTTTCTGACTTCAGCATAGTCCATGATTACCTCACTATTTTGCTCACTTTTTGTTATTTATTTTTTGTAATGTAGTAATTTTTACATCTTGCACTGTACTACTATGGGTGGTGGGGTGGAGATGTGTCTCTACCAAAGGAGATGTAAGGCACTCCTTCCCTCCACTAGCCTGCAGGTCACCCTCGGTCAAGGTGTAGCACCTGCTTAGCCCCCGATCAGGGTCATGTGAAGCCATGGGAGCAGGTGGTGGATGATCGTATGAGTAGCTGGTGCAGATCACAAGTCCTGGTTATGTGACCACTGACACCAGGCAGACAATCTCTCAAGAGTATTGATAGTGGCTGGGGTCTCCCGTCTTGTAAACACTGCCCAGAAAAAGGCAAAACCACTTCTGTAGAAAAGTTTGCCAAGAACAATCATGATCATGGGTAGACCGCGATCGCCCATGTCATATGCAACGGCACATAATGATGTCATACCACACGGCACATAATGATGATGTCATACCACACGGCACATAATGACTGTACTGCTGCTGCAAAACAACAAATTTCATGGCATATGTCAATAAAATTATTTTTGGTCAAAAGTCTATCTTATTGTACAAAAAGACAATTCAGTAGTCTTGTAACAATGGGATAGAAGCTGTTCCTGAGACTGGCGGTACGAGTTTTCAGGCTTTTGTACCCTAAGGAACTGGGGAGGACAGAGAATGCCTGGGGTGGGTGGGGTCTCTGATGACTCTGGCTGTTTTACTGAGGCAGCAAGAAGTACAGACAGAGTCCATGGAAGCACGACGTCCACAACTCTCTGCGATTTCTAGTCCGAGGTCTCAGGCCAAAACGTTGACTGTTTACTCCCCTTCCTAGACGCTGCCTGACCTGCTGAGTTCCTCCAGCACTTTGTGTGAGTTGCTCTGGATTTCCAGCATCTGCAGAACCTCTTGTGATTTTATCTGCAGCTTCTTGCGGTCACAGGCAGAGCAGTCGCCATCTGAGAGGCAAAGAAGCTGCTGAAGAAGATCGGCCTCCCGCTGACCATTGCCCTCACAGACTTCAAAGGCCTTGCAGCCACTTTTAAATAACTGACAGAAAGATTTAAACTTTCAAGTAAATATAAAGAGTTAAAATGAGAGAGAGAGAGAGAGAAAGAGAGAGAGAAGGGGATGGGGAGGGTGGGACTGAGAGTAGGGGCAGAGAGAGTATATGTGGGCAAGAGAGGGGAATAAGGAGTGGGTGGGACAGAGAGAGAGGGGAACAGAAATGGTGACGCGAGAGAGAGGTAGCGACTGCCTCTCTTTCTGTCTGTCTGTCTCTGCCTCTCATTTTTTTCTCTATTTCTCTCTCGCTCATTCTCTGTCTGTCTCTCTCATTTCTGTCTCTCTCTCTTACACACACAGACCCAGAAATACTACCAAGGCCATGAAACAACACACCCGGCAGAGTCACGAGGAGAAAGGTGGACACTCAGATACATATCCACAAGGAGGAACACACGTGCACGAGGGACGGACGCGCACACACACAACACTCAGTGGGCCAGGTAGCATCTACGGAGAGAGAGAAAAACAGTTACCATTTAAAATTTGAAACCCTACATTGCAAATGGGAGAAGACGGTGATAAAAGAAATCCTAAGATGCAGGGAAGGGGGAGGGGCGGGGAGCAGACAGGAAAGATGAGGAGGAGGAGGAGGAAGAGGGTGGAGAGATGGAATGTCAGATTTAGTGGGGGAGGGTTGTGCTGAGTAACAGAAGCCGAGGCTGGAGCCACAGGAGGTGCACGCAGGCCAGGAGACAAAAGGGTGAGGTCACCAGCAGGATAAGAAGCACAACAGGCCAGGGGATGGTTTACACCAGCTGGAATAATTGATTAACGACAGTGCTTAGATCAGCACTGGAGGACCTCTGCGGTTGGTAGGGCGAGGAATTATCGACCGGATGGGTTGGGGCGACCCCTCGTTATTAGGAAAGGAATGCAGCATCTTAGGAAAGGTTAGAATAGGGAGCCTGGGGAAGGGTCTCGGCCTGAAATGTCGACTGTTCACTCTTTTCCATGGATGCTGCCTGACCTGCTGAGTTCCTCCGGCATTTTGTGTGTGTTGCCAGGGGTTCCCAACATGGGGGCCACAGACCCCTTGCTTAATGGCATTAGTCCATAGCATAAAAAAGTTTGGCCACCCTGGTTTAGAGCGATATGGGATTCTTAGTCACTCTGACCGGCTGGTCTGTGAGAAATATGGCCCACTACCAACCATACATAGAAAGCCTACAGCACAATACAGGCCCTTTGGCCCACACTGCTGTACTTACTTCAGAAATTATCTAGGGTTACCCATAGCCTTCTATTTTTCTAAGCTCCATGTACCTATCCAAGAGTCTCTTAAACAACCCTATTGTTTCCGCCCCCACCACTGTCGCCGGCAGCCCATTCCACGCACTACCACTCTCTGCGTAAAAAAAAACTTACCCCTGACATCTCCTCCTAACCTACTTTCAAGCACCTTAAAACTATGCCCTCTCGTGCTAGCCATTTCAACCCTGGGGAAAAGCCTCTGACTATCCACACAATCAATGCCTCTCATCATCTTATATAACATATAACCATATAACAATTACAGCACGGAAACAGGCCATCTCGGCCCTTCTAGTCCGTGCCGAACACTTACTCTCACCTAGTCCCACCGACCTGCACTCAGCCCATAACCCTCCATTCCTTTCCTGTCCATATACCTATCCAATTTTACTTTAAATGACAATATCGAACCTACCTCTACCACTTCTACTGGAAGCTTGTTCCACACAGCTACCACTCTCTGAGTAAAGAAATTCCCCCTCATGTTACCCTTAAACTTTTGCCCCCTAAGTCTCAACTCACATCCTCTTGTTTGAATCTCCCCTACTCTCAATGGGAAAAGCCTATCCACGTCAACTCTGTCTATCCCCCTCATAATTTTAAATACGTCTATCAAGTCCCCCCTCAACCTTCTACGCTCCAAAGAATAAAGACCTAACTTGTTCAATCTTTCCCTGTAACTTAGGTGCTGAAACCCAGGTAACATTCAAGTAAATCTCCTCTGTACTCTCTCTATTTTGTTGACATCTTATACACCTCTATCAGGTCACCTCTCATCCTCTGTCGCTCCAAGGAGGAAAGGCCATACATTTGCAAAATCCCTGCCCTCACATTTTATTTCTCCCCACTTTCCCCCCTACTTCTCCCAGATGCCATGATTGAATGATGGAACAGATCGATGGGCCAAATGGCCTAAATCTGCACCTATATTTCATTAGGAGTTTGAGGAGATTTGGCATGCCAAAGACACTTGCAAATTTGTACAGATGTACCGTGGAGAGCATTCTAACTGGCTGCATCGCTGTCTGGTGTGCGGTGGGGGGGGTGGCGGTGGGTTATTGCACAGGATTGAAATGAGCTGCAGAGTTGTAAAATCAGTCAGCTCCATCCTGGACACTAGCCAACGTAGCATCCAGGACATCTTCAGCGAGCGATGCCTCAAAAAGACGGCGTCCACTATTAAGAACCCCCCCCCCCCCCATCACCCAGGACATGCCCTCTTCTCATTGCTACCATCAGGAAGGAGGTACAGGAGCCTGAAGACACACACTCAGCGATTCAGGAACAGCTTCTTCCCCTCTGCCATCCGATTTCTGAATGGACATGGAATCCATGAACACTACCTCACGACTTTTTATTTCTATTTTTGCACTACTGATTTAACTATTTAATATATACTTACCGTAATCCATGTTTGCTCTCTATTATGTATTGTACTGCTACCGCAAAGACAACAACATTCATGACATATTAACCCTGATTCTGTGTCTTACGTTGTCCCTGTCACACACACTCGGGACGATCCCGCCAAACTGAGGGGGCACCCACAGGAACCTCATGAGGAGATGCAGACTCCTCGCACATAACGCTGGTGTCGTGGGAATGTGAGGTCCTGGCTCTACCCACTGGGGGGGGTAATGATGGGTGCCAGAGGTGGAAGTTAATGCCTTTCTCTTTCTCTCTGCAGCTATTTACAACTACGATGCCTCCCAAGAGCAGGAACTATCACTCCAGGTGGGGGATACTGTGCACATCCTGGAAACCTATGAAGGTTGGTGGCAGATGATCTTGCTGGCGACTCGGTGACCCACAGCCCTATGGCTGAGGTCAAAGATTACAGGGCTGTTCATGACTGCCACTGGGTTGGGAGTGTGTGTCCTTCCAGATGAAGGGACACACACCAATAGACAGTTGTACAAGCACATCTAACACACACAGATAGGCATGCAGGCTGAGCACAGACACACTTATAAATGTACACGTACTGACACACACATGTGCAGGCTAGGCACATCTACACACGTGTAGATGCACACACATTCACACACACAGCCACACACACTCAGGCGTGCAGGCTAAGCACATCTGCGCTCGTACAGACGCACACACAGACGAGTATGCATACAGACCGACACATGTACACACACACGCATGCAGAGACAGACACGTGCATACCGAGACGCATTCACTCACAGACACAGAGGTACCGCCTCTGAACCCTGGTTCACAAGGCAGTATCCACTCTGGTTACATACCAATACTTGGAAAGTTCGCAGACTGATCCTGCACAGACCTGCCCAGAGGGACTCCATTCCTTGGAATGTGTTACTTATTCCCGTTCCTCGCCCGTCTCATGTAGGGATAGTTGGGGGGGGGGGGGGGGGGGTGGCTGGAAATGTGTGAAACACTGGAAATTATAACGAGGCAGTGGGAGGCCAGCCTCACTCGCGGAGAATGTTTGTGAAAAGAACTGTTTCAGCAGATACAGGGCGAGTTACTCTATCCCGACTTGGCAAAGTCCCGCTACAGATGAATGAACTGTGACTTCAGCGAGTGCGAGCACGCTGGAAGGTGATTGGCTGCGGAGTGGCCCCGCCCACAGTCACTCCCGGGAATTTTGGGAGTTAGTTGTGTTGTGGGAGTCCCAGTCCGTATGGGAATGATCAGGGATGTGGGGCCCTGCGAGTGCGAGGCATCTGTGGTGTGATTACTCCTCCGGCTGCTTTCCAGCCTGACATTTAACCCTCTGCTGGCCGGAATTCACCGGGCTACAAAGATTCTTTATATGCATGAATTGATTTATTGAGATACAGCGTGGAATAGGTCACCCGGCCCTTCGAGCCGTGCTGCCCAACAGCCCCCGAGTTAAACCTAGCCTAATCACAAGATCATTTCCAGTGACCAATTAACCGGTACATCCGACTGGGAGGAAACCCAAGTGGTCACAGGGAGAATGTACAAACTCCTTACAGGCAGCAGCAGGAATGATCCCTTCTTCCTCCTCCCCCGCCCCCTTCCCACACTGTGGGTGGGGGAAGTGAAGGAAGACGATGTCATCCTAGAACTGTGAGAACAAGACAGTTCCACAAAGCTGATTCTATCTTTACCATCCTCTAGGGTACTCTGTGGTTTCCCTCATTATGACTGATAAGAGGCTAATCAAATAAAGCCCCAGTTTGCAGAAATTTCTTCTGGCAGAAACACACAGCACTGAAACAGGCCCTTCGGCCCATTTGGTCCAGACTAACCAAAGTGTCATCTGAGCCTGTGCTTGGCCTGTATCCCTCTAAACCTTGGAGTCCTCGTGCAGGATTCCCTGAAGGTTAACTTGCAGGTTGAGTCGGTGGCGAGGTGGCAATGTTAGCTTTCGTTTCGAGAGGTTTAGGAAGATAAAAGCACAGATGAGCAGCACACACAAAATGCTGGAGGAACTCAGCAGGCAGCACCTGTGGAAAAGAGTACAGCTGGTGACACTTATCCTGAAACATCAACTGTACTCTTTTCCATAGATGCGGCCGTGGCCTGCTGAATCCCTCCAGCATTGTGGCTTGGATTTCCAGCATCTGCAGATTTTCTCTTGTTTGTGATGTAACGTTGAGGCTTTATAAAGCACTGCTGAGTCCTCACTTGGAGTATTGTGAGCAGTTTTGGGCCTGTTATCTAAGAAAGGATGTGGTGAAACTGGAGAGGGTTCAAAGGAGATTCACGACAATGATTCCGGGATTGAAAGGCTTGTTGTATGAGGAGCATTTGATGGCTGTGGGCCTGGACTGGCAGGAATTCAGAAGAATGAGGGGTGACCTCACTGAAACCTATCAGATGTTGAAAGGTCTCGATAGAGTGGACGTGGCCAGGATGTTTCCTAGGGTGGGGGACACAGCCTCAGAATAGAGAGGCGTCCTTTCAGAACGGAAATGAGTGGAAATTTCTTAAAGCAGCGAGTGGTGAATCTGTGGAGTTCATTGCCTCAGGTGGCTGTGGATGACAAGTCACTGGGTATATTTAAGGCAGAGGTTGATAGATCCTTGCTAAGTCAGGATGTGAAGGGATATGGGGAGAAGGCAGGAGATTGGGTCTGAGAGGGAAAATGGATCAGCCATGGTGAAATCCAAAGCAACACACACACAAAATGCTGGAGGAGCTCAGCAGGTCAGGCGGCATCTACGGAAATGAATAAACGGTCGACGTTTTGGGCCGAGATCCTTCTTCAGGACTGGAAATGAAGGGGGAAGATGCCAGAATAAAAAGATGGAGGGGGTGGAGGGAAAGGAGGATTGCTGGACGGTGACAGGTGAAACCAGGTGGGTGTGAAAGGTCAGGGGCTGGAGAAGAAGGAATCTGATGGGAGAGGAGAGTGGACCATAGGAGAGAAGCAAGATGGAGGGGCACCAGTGGGAAGTGATAGGTAGGTAGAAAAGAGGGACAAGGCCAGAGTGGGGATTAGTAGAAGAGGGAGGGAATTCTTTTTACCGGAAGGTGAAATAGATATTCTTGCCATAATGTTGGAGGCCACCCAGATGGAATATGAGGCGTTGCTCTTCACCCTGTGGGCGGCCTCATCTTGACACAAAAGGAGGCCATGGACTAACAGGTCAGAAACACCATTGCTCTTGAAGGAAAATCCTACAAAAGGTAGTGGATATGGCCCAGTCCTTCCCGGGTGAAGCCAACCCACCGTCAAGCACATCTACATGACACACTGTCACGGGAAAGCATCATCCACTGTCAGGGACCTGATGGGACCAGGTTCAGGAACAGGCTGTGATGCAGCCAATCAGTCTACTCTCCATCACATATCTATCGAAGTTTGTCAAAGCTTTAGATGATATACCAAATCTGTGCCAACTCCCAAGGAAGTAGAGGCACTGCTGTGCTTTCTTCATAATTGCACTTATGAGCTGGGTCTAGGACAGGTCCTTTGAAGTGATAACACCAAGCAATTTAAAGTTGCTGGCCCTCTCCACCTTTGATCCTCTGATGAGGACTGGCTGGTGGACCTCTGGTTTCCTCCTGAAGTCAATAATCAGTTCCTTGGTCCTGCTGACATTGAGAGAGGGGTTATTACTATGGCTCCCTCAGCCAGATTTTCAGTCTCCTTCCTACACGCTGATTCATCACCACAGTTGATCTCACTTGCGACAGTGGTCAACAAACTTGAATACGGGATTAGAGCTGTGCTCAGCCATGCAGACATCACGGTAAAGCGAGTAGAGCGGGATGGGGGTCGGGGGCTAAGCACACAACCGTGTGGTGCGCCTTTGCTGGTGGAGATCGTGGAGGAGATGTTGTTGCCAATCCACACTGACTGGAGTCTGCAAGTGAGCAAATCGAAGATCCGATTGCACGAGGAGGTAATGAGGCTACGGTCTTGGAGTTTATTGATTCGTTTTGAGGGGCTGATGGTCTTGAACGCCAAGCTGTAGGTGACGTATGCATCTTTGTTGTCCAGATGTTCCAGGGTTGAAAAGGTTGAGTGAAGAGCCGATTAGATGGTTGTGCTGTGGACCTGTTGTACCGGTTAGGCAAACTGAAACAGATCCAAGTTGCTTTGGGTATATTTAAAGTGGAGGTTGATAGGTCCTTGATTAGTCAAGTGTCAAAGGTTATGGGGAGAAGGTAGGAGAATGGGGTTGAAAGGGTAAGACTCTTGGCAGTGTAGAGGATCAGAGGGATCTTGGGGTCCGAGTCCATAGGACGCTCAAAGCAGCTGCACAGGTTGACTCTGTGGTACAGTGTATTGGCCTTCATCAATCGTGGAATTGAAATTAGGAGCTGAGAGGTAACGTTGCAGCTATATAGGGCCCTGGTCAGACCCCACTTGGAGTACTGTGCTCAGTTCTGTTCACCTCACTACAGGAAGGATGTGGAAACCATAGAAAGGGTGCAGAGGAGATTTACAAGGATGTTGCCTGGATTGGGGAGCATGCCTTATGAGAATAGGTTGAGTGAACTCGGCCTTTTCTCCTTGGAGTGACGGAGGATGGGAGGTGACCTGATAGAGGTGTACAAGATGATCAGAGAGGCACTGATCGTGTGGATAGTCAGAGGCTTTTTCCCAGGGCTGAAATGCTTGCCACAAGAGGACACAGGTTTAAGGTGCTGGGGAGTAGGTACAGAGGAGATGTCAGGGGTAAGTTTTTTTACCCAGAGAGTGGTCAGTGCTTGGAATAGGCTGTCGACAATGGTGGTGGAGGAGGATATGATAGGGTCTTTTAAGAGGTTTTTGGATAGGTACATGGAGCTCACAAAAATAGAGGGCAATGGGTAAGCCTAGTAATTTCTAAAGTTGGGACATGTTCGGCACAACTTTGTGGGCTGAAGGGCCTGTATTGTGCTGTAGGTTTTCAATGTTTCTATGTTTCTAAATCAAACTTGATGGGCCAAATGGCCTAATTCTGTTCTGATGTCTTATGGATTAAAACTGACCAAAGGATCAGAGGTGAGGAGTACGCTGGATGGAGCGTGTATCCATAGCGTGAGTCAGTGATGAGACTCGGACTGGTGATGTGATCCGGCTGCAAACTTAAATTTGAAACGCCACACATTGTGCACCTTTGTGATGAACGATGACTGTGTGTGTGGGCAGGAGAGAGAGCATGCCGCACCTCTGTGTGAATACCCCTGGATATCCCAGGTAGTGTGCCAAAACTTGCAGATGAGTAATGTGCTCAGAAATGTACGGAGCAGAAGGAAATCATGCACCAGTTCTGAAGGATGCGGGCCAGCACGGTGAGAGTCAGCACATCCTGGGAACAAGAAAGGAAAATATTAGTTTAATCTGTCACATGTACGCACTTTGAAACCTACAGTGAAATGCATCACTTGCGTTAAATCAAATCGGTAAGGATTCCGCAAGGGGCAGTCCACAATTGTCACCATTTTTCCAGCACCAACATGGAGTGCCTACATCTCAGTACCTCTTACAAACCCTTTATGTGTCTGGAACGTGGGGAAAAACCAGAGCACCAGGAGGAAACTGACATCGTCATCAAAGTAAAATTTATTATCAAAGTATACTATTGTCACGAGGCTCCTCCCTGATGGTAGCAACGAGACGAGGGCATTCAAAATTCAAGGTAGATTTTATTATCAAATTACATATATGTCATCATAAACAACCCTGAGATTCATTTTCCTGCGGGCGTACTAAGCAACTGTATAGTATAGTAACTATAACAGGATCAATGAAAGATCAAACTGTGCAAATGAAAGTATCAATAAATAACGAGAACATGAGATAACAAGATAGAGTCCTTAAAATGAGATTGCTGGTCGTGGGAACATCTCAGTGGATGGGCAAGTGAGTGTAGTTATCCCCTTTTGTTCGAGAGCCTGATGGTTGAGGGGTAGTAACTGTTCTTGAACCTGGTGGTGTGAGTCCTGAGGCTCCTGTACCTTCTACCTGTTGGCAGCAGCGAGGGGGAAGCGTGGCCTGGGCGGTGGGGATCTCTGATGATGGATGCTGCTTTCCTATGAAAGTGTTTCATCTGGATGTGCTCAGTGGTTGGGAGCGCTTTACCCATGATGTACTGAGCCAAATTCCCTTTTGTAGGATTTTCTGTTCGAGGGCATTGGTGTTTCCATACCAGGCTGTGACACAGCCAGTCAATACACACTCCACTACACATCTCTAGAAGGTTGTCTAAGTTTTAGGTGTCATGCCGAATCTCTGTAGACTCCTGAGGAAGCGAACAAACTCCTTACAGACAGCGGCAGGAATTGAACCCCGATCTTACAGACGGCACTGTGACGTCATTGCGCTAACCGCTCTAAGCAGCAGGGATTCTGCAGAAGCTGGAAACCCGGAGTGTTGGATACGTGGGTTATGACCAAAGGGATAAAATGGCTGGAGTCACTTACCACTTTTGTGCAAAGGTGTTTATTTGGTGCCTCAAAAATCAAACTTACAAAATATGGGAAAAACTGCCAATATTTGCAATAAGATATCTACCAAAAAACACAATTGCTCCATACTCTTTTGTCCAGTGTGAACTCCTAGCAGCCCTGATCTCTATCCCGGAAGCGAAGAGTCCCATTTTTTAGGCACCAGGACATACTCGTCTTGTTACATACACCTGTTAGGGTGCATTCTCCAGATAACTTAAGAGGTACCGTAGCCTTCAGGCAGGAGCAAATGTCATCAGGTGATTCCCAACCTTCACAGAGTGTTTCGACCCTTAACCACGACACTCTCCAGTTGGTGGGCCGGCAGTGGTGGCCAAATCACTGCCCAGCCGCTCCTGGCTTCCAGCTTCCCTCCTCTCGCCTACTCCAAATCCAACAAGAGGCTCATTCTGCCTCTTCCCCCATCCTACGAGCTGCTTGTATTTTGCTCCTTTTGTCCAGGCCCAGAGCTGACAACAACCGCCATGCTGATTTGGCTGGGAAACCTCTGCAGCCGATCTCCACAGGGAACAACCATGCCTGCCATCCCTTGTCTTTGCACTCCTGCACTAAGGGCTGATGCTTCAAGGCCTTTCTCTCGTGGGCCTCTTCCCATCCCTCCTCCCATGGCACCGTCAGCTCAACCAGAATTATTTTCCGGTCTTCAGTTGACCACAATACAATGTCCGGGCGCAGGGTTGTATGCACCACCTCCGGGAACTGCAGCCTTCTTCCCACATCGACCCTCACCTCCCAGGACCTGGCCGTTAGCAGCAGATTTGGCTTTGGTTGTTTGGTTACGAAAGGCCTGGCTCCCTCTTTGATGAAGGTGATGGCCTTCCTCAAATCTGTGCCAGCCGTCCTCTTCTTGCATCTCTCTCGCTCTAGTGTGTCAGCAAGAGCCAGCAGCACCTTATCATGGCACCACCTGTACCGTCCTTGAATTAGAGCTGTTTTACACCCGGACAGTGTATGAGCCAGTGTCCCCTTCTAACCAGAGCTTACAGTTCAGGTCCTCTCTCATCCCCCATGTGTACAGATGTAATGGCGAAGGAAGGGTGTCATACATGGATTGCAAGAGGAAGGAAATACGGAAGGGCTCCAGTCTCCATAACTCTGCCCATGAGATCTTGCGCTTGGGCAGATCCCATTTTGCCCAGGCACCCTTGGACACTTGTTCCATTGCCTTTGACATCCGCTTCTCTTCCTCATGGATCCGTACTTCTGTCTGTACCATGTCTCGCCTGTTCCTTATGCTTGTGTCTCCCCACTGCTGGAAGTGAACTAAGCCGAGGCCTTGCCGCCCGATGCAGGGGTTGCCAATGATATCTCGCAGCTTTAGAGAACACACTGCCTGCTCTACTGTTGCGTTGGCTGCCCACTTGCGCCCAGATCTGGTTGTAACGCCTGCTTGCTTCACCAGGTTGTCACTGGAATCTCTCAAGCTTAATAAGGCTCTGCATTTAGCCACCTTGAATTCCTCCACAACAGAGGACAGGGGAAGCTGCAGCTGCCCGGATCGAATATAGAGGCCCACTGAAGAGAAGCTTGGGGGAACACCCAACCATCTCCACAGGTGCTTGTTGGTTTTCCTCTCGATGTCCTCTATGGCGGTCATGGGGAACTCGTGAAGTGTGAAGAGCCAGAGAAGACTGGGCAGAAGGCCGTATTGATACAGCCTGGTCTTGAATTTACCGGGAAGTCCGGATTTGTCGATCTTCTTCAGCCATTCATTTGTCTGCTTCACAGCATTGGTGACATTGGCCCCATCTGTCAGTGACACTTTAAACCACTTCCTCAAGCGTTTTATCGGGTTACCTTCGATGGAAGGGATGACCTCACCCTGAACTTGGAGGCTAAACTTGCTAGTTACTTTGCCCTTCCTGATCACCGTACACCTGGACTTCTTGGCCTTGAAGGACATCCTCGCCCAAGTGGCTACATTGTCCAGGGTTTCCAACACCCATCTTGCTTGGACATGTGATACAGTTATAGTGATGTCATCCATGAACCCTCATAGAGCTGGCTGGGCAATTCTGGACTCTAGCGTCAGGCCATGGGTTACATCTTCTGCTGCTGATATCAGGAGGTTCACTCCCATAATAAATAGGGCCGGGGAGATGGTACACCCTGTTGGAATCGCCTTCTGGAGGTCCTGCCAACTAGTTGTGAAATGGGCTGATGTAAATCTGACTTTGAATCCTCCCAGGCAGCTGGTGATCACGTCTCGAATAGCCACTGGGATGTAGTAGTGATCAAGTCCTTCTGGGATGAGGTCACTTGGAATAGATCCGTAGGCATCCGCGAGGTCTAACCAGACAACTGCTAGGTTGCCTTTTTTCTGCTTGGCCTCACGGATCAAATGGCTGATCATTGAGGTGTGTTCCAGACGCCACGAAAAGTCTGGAGTGCCGGCTTTCTGGATGGATGTGTGGATATAACGGTTCTGCGTCATGTAAGAAGTCACCCTTCTTGCAAGCACAGAAAAGAAAACCTTACATTCCACATCCAGGAGAGAAATTGCCCTAAACTGGGGAATTGTGGAAGAATCCTCTTCCTTTGGAATAAAGCATCCCGCTGCCAGTTTCCTGATGGAAACTGATGGAATAGTACCTTTGGCCCAGATCTTTCTCATGACCTTCCACAGCCTCTGGAGAAGTTTTGGGCATTTCTTATACGCCTTATAAGGGGTATAACCATTCCTTCACGTTCAGCTCAATAGATGGTTGTCCTGCTCTACGCACAGCCCAATTGGTTCCTAGTCCCTGACCCCTCCGAGGGTCGCTGTGTGCCTCCCGCAGGAACTCCTCTATCTCTGGCTTCGAGCTGGACAGTATACCAGATTTTTGTTGGCTGAGGAGAGCTCTGGTGAATGGATCTCTCACAAACTGCGCACACCTTTTCTCTTTCTTCCTTCTTTGCTGTCGAAGATGTTCTGCCCTCCGGAGTTTACACAGCTGTTCCTGCAGCATGCTGGTTGAGTCCTTGATACCTTCTTTTTCGGCTGGTGAACTGCTTTTAAACCTCTTGTTGAGCGTCTTTAATTCACCTCTCAAGTGACGAACCTCCCTTTCCCTCCTATTTGGTTACTGCGGTAACTCGGGCTGACTTCTCTGCTCCATTAGGCCAAATCGTTCCTTAGCTAGACTGTACGCTATGGCTGTGAGTGAGTTGATCTTTCTATGTACTGGGCCTGCCAAGGCAACTTCCAGGATGCCGTCTAGATCATCATCGAACTGCATCCAGGCGACGTTGTCTGACGATCTAGGCCATTTGATCCTGTCTTTCCTTGACGAAAGGATTGGGGTAGCCGAAGGGGATCTCACTTGGTCTGTTGTTTGGTGCGGAGAGATCTTCAGCTCTGTGGGGTTCTTCCCGGCTGTCAATCTCCTTCGTCTCACCAGATACTAAGTCCGTGCGCTGCACTTGGGTCACCACTGATCCACATCTAGACCTGCTCTGGTGTATCTTGAGCCCTCTGCTGTTTTTGCAGACTTACCTTGCCGTGAATTCCTCTCCGGTCAGTGCTGTTTGCTTTAGCTTCCTCGTAGTCGTGTTTCCTGCCCTGGCCGTTGCCGGTATGACCGTCCCGTTGAGTCTCTCATCCTCCCCCCCACCGCTCAGGAGACTCTGGGGGTATTGCTCTTCGTGTTCAAATGTAGCTTGAGTGGTGCCCTCTTGCAAGTGCTGCCCACAAGGTTGCTGGCCTTGTGAGCATCTTTAATTACCAACAAAGTTAACTTAAGACTACACATGAATTGGAATATGATGCACCATGCAATTTAATTACAATCATATTACAAAATAAACAGAGGTATCTACTCTAAATCCAAGTTACAAACAATATATACACATTTACACATCCTCATCAGTAAGTAAATAGAATATTCTGCCGTGTTTGTCAGGAAAGGCCATAAAGCCAACCCATGTGCATCAGCTCCATTTAAGACCATTCAGGAGAATATATCGGGGAAGAGACTGATGTGCCTACACTCAGCACGATGACAGCAGAATGATAAAGCTGTGCGTGTGTGTGGGGGAAGATTTCATCTACCGTCACACAGAACAACACACACGAAAAAATGCTGGAGGAACTCAGCAGGTTGGGCAGCATCTATGGAGCAGAATAAACAGTCAATGCTTCAGGCTGCGACCCTTCATCAGGACTGGAGAAACAGCCCCACTTTCAGAAGTTCTGAGGCCCCCGTGACTCTAAGCTCTTGCTCCAGTTAGGCCGATGTCGTGTATCTCCAGAGCATGGGACACGAGAGGCACTTTACAACACAATATTGTATTTAGTGGGGTATCCACACTGGTAAATACACAACAAAACCTCACAAACAGCAGGACAATAACAACCAGAAAGAAATTTATAAAATTATGAGAGGTATGCCACAGGGTAGATTGTCAAGAATCTTTTTACCAGTGTGGATACATCAGATACTAGAAGGCCTAGCTTTAAGGTGCGAAGGAGAAAGTTTAATGATGATGCATACTGTTGAGTTTTGTGACTTCAAAATGTTAAACTAATTCAAAGGAGGACATGGGAGTACAAACATGTGGGTCTAGTTTATGTTTTACTTTAAGCAAGACAAGTACGCATCACGTGATGATGACGTCTTCAGTTCACATATTTATACATATAACTAATTAATTATTTAGACATATAGGAATATTTAATCAGACTATATATACGGTGCCTATAAAGTATTCAACCTCCCCGGAAATTTTCATGTTTTTTTGTTTTACAACATTGAATCACAGTCAATTTAATTTGGCGTTTTTACACTGATCAACAGAAAAGGCTCTTTCATGTCAAAGTGAAAACAAATTGGTTTAAATTTATTACAATTATTAAATACAAAATAATTGATTGCAAGTCAGTAGGGGGTGCGTAATTACAGCCTTGAGTCTGTGTGGACAGGTCTCTATCAGCTTTGCACATCTGGACGCTGCAATTTTCCCCATTTTTCTTTACAAAACTGCTCAAGCTCTGTCAGATTGCATGGGGATTGTGATTGAACAGCCCTTTCCAAGTCCAGCCACAAGTTCTCAATTAGATTGAGGTCTGGACTCTGACTTGGCCACTCCAAGACATTAATTTTGTTGTTTTTAAGCCATTCCTGTGTAGCTTTGGCTTAATGCTTGGGGTTATTGTCTTGCTGGAAAACAAATCTTCTCCCAAGTTGCAGTTCTCTTGCAGACTGCATCGGGTTTTCTTCCAGGATTTCCCTGTATTTTGCTGTCTTCATTTTACCCTCTACCTTCACAAGCCTTCCAGGGCCTGTTGCAGTGAAGCATCCCCACAGCCTGATGCAGCCACCACCATGCTTCATGGTAGAGATGGTGTGTTTTTGATGATGTGCGGTGTTTGACTTATGTCAGACATAGTGTTTAGTCCGATGGCCAAAAATCTCAATTTTGGTTTCATCAGACTATAGAACTTTCTTCCAGCTGACTTCAGAGTCTCCCACGTGCCTTCTGGCAAACTCTAGCCGAGATTTCATGTGAGTTTTTTCAACAGTGGCTTTCTCTTTGCCACTCTCCCATAAAGCTATGACTGGTGAAGCACCCGGGCTATCGTATGCGCAGTCTCTCCATCTCAGCCACTGAAGCTTCTAACTCCTCCTGAGTTGTCATGGGTCTCTTGGTGGCCTCCCTCATGAGTTCCCTTCTTGCACAGTCACTCAGTTTTTGAGGACGGCCTGGTCTTAGGCAGATTTACGGCTGTGCCATATTCTTTTCATTTCTTGATAGACTAAACTATACTCCAGACGTTGGAAATTTTCTTGTATCCATCTCCTGATTTGTGCTTTTTGATAACCTTATCGCGATGTTGCTTGGAGTGTTCTTTTGTCTTCATGGTGTAGTTTTTGCCAGGATACTGACTCACCAGCAGTTGGACCTTCCAGATACAGGTGTATTTTTACCACAATCATTTGAAACACCTTGACCATACACAGATTTATATATAGCTAGGACACTTTAACTAATTATGTGACCTCTAAAACCAATTGGATGCACAGTGATGATTTGGTGTGTCATATTGAAGAGGATGAGTACTTATTCAATCAATTATTTTGTGTTTTATATTTGTAACTAATTTTGATCACTTTGTAAAGATCTGTTTTCACTTTGACATGAAATTAAATCCACTGTGATTCAATGTTGTAACACAATTAAACAAAACTTCTGGGGGTGGTGAATACTTTTCATTGGCACTGTATACAAGATTACCAAGATACTATTGAAGTATTAAATACACAACACATTTTTTTTTACACAGAGTGGTGGGTGTGTGGAACGAATTGCCAGGGGCAGTGGTGGAGGTAGGTAAGGTAGTGGTGTTTGAGAGGCTTTTAGACAGACATATGAATGTGCAGGGACTGCTGCAAATGGCTCGTGTAGCTAGACGGAAGTAGTTTAAATTGGCGTCGTGCCCCACACAGGCATAATGACTGACTGGCCTGTTCCTGTGCTGTACTCTCTACCCCTCACCCTCACACTGGGGACAGTTTACTGTGTCCAATTCATTGCCTGATTCTACAACCGACAGACTCGCAGTCAAGGGCGCCTGACAGCTCATGGTCTCGGTATTATTGTTTATTTGCACAGTTTGTCTTCTTTTGCACCTTGGTTGTCTTCAGTCTTTGCTTAGTCAAAGTCAATTTATTGCCAAAGCACTTACACAAAAGTCACCACCAAACACTACGCCATATGGGCTTGGTACAAAGTTCAAAGTAAATTTATTATCAGGGTACATGTATGTCACCATATACAATCTGAGATCCTTTATACTCAGCAGATCTACAGAATAATAGTGTGTCTGTCTGTCTGTGTGTGTGTGTCTGTCTGCGTGTGTGTGAGTCTGTCTGCGTGTGTGTGTGTGTGAGTGTGTGTGAGTGTGTGTGTGTGAGTGTGTGTGTGTGTGTGTGTGTGTGTGTGTGGCATCCGTTATTCTCATGAGACCATGGATCTGCGTCCTCTCCAGGGCACAGGCCTGGGCAAGGTTGTATGGCAGACCGGCAGTTGCCCAAGCAGCGAGTCTCCCCTCTCCACGCCACCGATGTTGTCCAAGGGAAGGGCAAAGGCCGATGCAGCTTGTGGCCCAGTGTCGTTGCAGGAGTTGCCAGAATGGACTGCCTTAGGGACTTCAGTTCTGGATTTGTCCTCAGGATTTACTCCCAAAGACTTTCCCATGAGTGGGTATGGCCGCAAGGCAGCGGAGGTTTGGAATCAGAGTTTTCCCTCTCCTAGATGGACTGCCTTCCCAGGCTGACGAGTTCCACCTACCCGATGCACTGGTTTTAAGGCGCCAGGACCCGCCTTTGCCCCTTCTCCTGTCAGTAGAAACAGTTCCGCTGGGCTTAGAGGCTAAGCCAGACGGGAAGGCCAGGAGTTGGACTTGGTTGTCAGAGGCTATTTGAGGCGCATGCCGTGAGGCGCACTTTTAGGTAGTGGGAGCTTGTCCCCATTACCACTCCTCGGCTTGACAACCTTGGAACCTATAGAATAATAACTATAACATAATCAATGAGATTACCACCATCCAGGTCCCAGACAGTCCTTTCAGGTGAGGCACCACTTCACCTGCGAGTCAACTGGGGTGATATACTGTATCCGGTGCTCCCGATGTGGCCATTTATACATTGGGGAGACCCGCCGCAGACTGGGAGACCGTTTCGCCGAACATCGGCGCTCAGTCCTCCAGTAATGGCGGGATCTCCCTGTGGCCACACACTTCAATTCCACAGACCACTCCCACTCCGACGTGTCTGTCCATGGCCTCCTCTACCGTCAAGATGAGACCACACGCAGGTCGATGGAGCAATACCTTATCTCCCGCCTAGGTAGCCTCCTTCCTGCCGGCATGAACATCCAACTCACAGACCTCCGTTGATACCCCTGCCCCCCACCCTTACCCCCATCCCTATCTATTATTTTAGTCTGGTTCTCTTTCTCTCTCTTTTTCCCCCCTCACTATAATCTCTCCCCCCCCAGCCCTACCTTTCTTTCTCTTTTATTTCCCATAATTCTCCACCTTCCCCCCTAGCCCATTTCTCTCCAGCCTATCACTTCCCAGCTCTCTACTTCATCCCTCCCCCCACTTCTTATCCCCCCTCGACCATCCCATGTTACTTCACTCCTGATGAAGGGTTTCGGCCCGAAACGTCGTTATTACCTCCTCCCATAGATGCTGTCTGGCCTGCTGAGTTCTGCCAGCATTTTGTGTTTTTTATAATCAATGAGATTCATTTTCTTGCAGGCATTTGCAGGAAAATAAAATACTATAGAGTTTATGGAAATCTCTACATAAATAAAGACTGACACATTCTGTATTTTTCTGTAAATGACTGCAAAAATGATTCTGAGGGTTGTATACAGTGACATGTGCATACTGTACTTTGATTTACTTGGAACTTTGTACCGATCCATACTGTGTAGTGTTACACAGAGCTGGTAAAGGGCTCTTCAGCCTAACAGCCATGCTGAATTCGGTGTCCCTTGTGTATTTAATATTTCAATAATGCAAAGTACAAAGTAAATTTATTATCAAGCTACGTCTGTGTCACCACGGTAACTATAACAGGATCAATGGAAGATCAACCAGAGTGCGAAAACAATAAACTGTGCAAACACAAAAAAGAAGAAAGAATGATATAAACTAATAAAGAATAAATATTCAGGACGTGAGATGAAGAGTCCTTTGGTTGTGGGAACATTTGAATGATGGGGCAGGTGAAGCTGAGTGAAGTTAACCCCTTTGGTTCAGCAGCCTGGTGCTTGTGGGGTAGTGACTGCTGCTGAACCTGGTTGTGAGGGTCCTGAGGTTCCTGTACCTTCTCCCCTGAAGGCGGCAGCAAGAAGAGAGCGTGGCCTGAGTAATCTTGTATATATACTGTTTGTTTAAGCATTCTTGTTTGTTTAAATAATTCGTTACAGGTTATATGTAAAAACACATGATTGCATAAATCATCACGCTACCACATGATACGCATGCACCTTGCTTAAAGTGAACACGAAGATAGACTCACATTTCAGACTTCCACATCTTCCCTTGAATTAGTTTAACGTTTGGAAGTTACAAAACGTAACGTTGGCGGTGAGGTATTTTATAAAACTAACCCGAGACGGCTGTTTCCCTGTGCTTGACCGATAACCCTCTCACGTGCTGGTCTGGGATGTGGAAGAAAGCCGGCCACCCCATGCAAACGTGCAGACTCCACACAGACAGCCCCCGAGGTCAGGATCGAATCTGTGTTGCTGTACTAACTCGTGCCACCTTGCCACCCTTGAAAATGGCAGCAGAGGGTTTGCGGAGTGGAGGGAGGTGTGAGGAGTTTAACATTAACTACTTCCAGTGGGGCCACAGGCATGTCTGGTGACATTCTGATGGCAGCTTAACCGTGTTGTCCTGGAGACCGGGTACAAAGTCAAAATCACAGCAGATGTAAGTTTACCAGACACTACCCTGAGATTCATTTCCTTGTTGGCATTCGCGGTAGAACAAATAATTACAAATAGGATCAATGAAAAACTAAACACAAAGACTGACAACCAATGTGCAAAAGAAGACAATCCGTGCAAGTCCAAAAATAAATAAACAATAAATAAATACGTCACCGTATACAACCAGGAAATTCATTTTCTTGCAGGCATTCATAGTAGAACAAAGAGAGACAATCGAATCAATGAAAAATTGCACACAAAGACTGACAACCAATGTGCAAAAGAAGACAATCTGTGCAAGTACAAAGATAATTTTAAAAATAAATAATGAATAAATGTCACCATGTACAACCCCCGAGATTCATTTTCTTACAGAAAATAAAGAAACTATAGAATTTATGTAAAACTGCATCTAAACAAAGACCTAACAAACAACCAAATGTTCAGAAGGAGACAAATTGTGGAAATAAAAAAATAATGAGGTGAGTCCTTGAAAGTGAGCCTGTAGGTTGTGGAATCAGTTCAGAGTTGAGGAGAGTGAAGTTATCCTCACCGGTTCAGGAACCCGATGGTTGAGGAGCAATAACTGAACTGTATTGGAATATGCCTGTTTATTTTGTGTTGTTCCATTCTGTGTTTTCACTTTTTTTTTGTTGCCATTTCCATGATTGTTTTGCACGTGGGGAGAAGGATGTTTGCTGTTTTTCTCTGAGTGGGTCGGTTCCATGGTTCTTCTTTGGTTTGTGACTGTCTGTGTGGAAAATGAGTTTCAGGGTTGGATGCTGCATACGTACTTTGATAATGACTGTACTTTAAATCTTTGAATCTTTAAACTGTCCCTGAACGCGGTGCTTGTAGGTTGTGGAATCAGTTCAGTATTGAGGTGGGTGAAGTTATCCACGCTGGTTCAGGAACCTGAAGTAATAACTGTTGGTATTAATAACGGCCAGTGTTTTCTTCATAGGTTGGTACAGAGGATATTGTCTTCGGAACAAATCAAAGAAGGTAGGTCGTCTTTTACTTTACTGATGTGGTATTGATACTGGGGTGCAATACTAGATTAGATTTATCTATTAGTCAACAGGTCCATCGAAAAAGACAGTGAAATGTGTTGCTTGTGTTAACAAACAACACAATCTCAGGACGTGCTGGGGCAGCCCTCAGGAGTAATAAAAGTTCCAGGTACTAAACACACAAGATTTCCGGGTGCTGGAAATCCAGAGTAACACACACAAAATGCTGGAGGAACTCAGCAGGCCAGGCAGCATCTACGGAGAGGAATAAACGTTTCAGGTCGAGGCCCTTCATCAGGACTGGAAAGGAAAGGGGGCAGAGGCCAGAGTAAGAAGGTGGGGGGGAGGGAAGGAGTGGAAACTGGAGGGTGATAGGTGAAGCCAGGTGAGGTGGAGGGGATGAAGTAAGAAGATGGGAGGGGATAGGTGGAAGAGGTACAGGGCTGAAGAAGAAGGAATCTGATTGGAGAGGACAGTGGACCATGGAAGAAAGGGAAGGAGGAGGGGCATCAGAGGGAGGTGATGGGCAGGCGAGGAGAAGAGAAATGGTGAGAGGATAACCAGAATATTGAATGATAAAATAAGGAGTTGGGGGGGGGGGGGGGTGAAGAAATTGCCAGTAGCCAGAGAAACCACTGTTCATACCATCAGGTTGGAGCTGATATATACGTATCCCTGACACACTATGAGGTATTGCTGAATTTGGCCTCCTCGTGGCAGTAGAGTGGAGGCCATAGACAGCAGACGGAGCGGTGGTCCCTTGATCTGCGCTGGGTCTCCCGATTTCGAGGAAGCCCGACCCGCAGGTGAAGTGTTGCCTCAACTGGAAGGACTGTTTGGGGCCCTGAATTGGTAGTGAGGGAGGAGGTACTGAGAGCAGGTGTAGTGCTTGCAGGGATAAGTGCCAGGAGGGAGATCAGTGATGCCAAGCCCAGTTAGCTCCTTCCTCAGTTATCATCGAGTATCTCCTATCAATTCCTTTCTACTTTGTACACGGATGATGGGGTGTAGATAGATCTCCATCAAAGGAAGTCTAAGGTGCTTCTTCCCTCCACTAGCCTGCAGGTCACCCTTGGGCAAGGTGTAGCACCTACTTAGCCCCTGATCAGGGTCACGTGAAGCCACAGGAGCAGGTGGTGGATGGTCGTATGAGCAGCCGATGCAGATCACAAGTCCTGGTTATGCGACCACTAACGCCAGGCAGACAATCTCTGAAGAGTGTTGATAATGGCTGGGGTCACCCGTCTTGAAAAAAGACACTGCCCAGAAGAAGGCAATGGCAAACCATTTCTGTAGAAAAATTTGCCAAGAACAAGCATGGTCATGGAGAGACCACGATCGCCCACTTCATACGACATGGCACATAATAATAATGATTTTTTTAGTAGCCAGAGAAATTGATGTTCATACCAGCAGGTTGAAGGCTGATATGAGCATAGCCCAGTATTATTTATTAATTATTATTCATTGTTGTCATTTTTTAATTTTATTACTTTTTGACCACCACTTTAGTCACCCAGGGGTGTCAGGTGGGCATCTCAGCTGTGACTCTACCCCATGAACAATCACCTCTATGCCCCGACACCTGAGGCCACAGGTGAGGGTTGTCCTCTCAAGTGAGAGATGTGGTTGCAGAGGTGACGGAGAGAAAGAGGGTGGTTGGGGGTTCAGTACTTGGTGTGGATGTGATATCAACCAACATCTGCTCTCTCCCCCCGGCCTCACAGGGTGTCTTTCCTGCATCCTACATCCATTTGAAGGAGACGGCGGTGGAAGGAGGAGGGTGAGTACCTCGCGATCCCTGCGGGTAGGATTTTATAACGAAGGGAGCCACTGGCTCCCTGATCGAAGGAAGGATTAAAGATTAATTTTGTCACATGTATGTCAAAACATGCAGCAAAAAGCGTCCTTTGCAAGAAGTCCGAGATGTGCTGGCACTTCCTGCGAGACAGGAGAGTGGTGTTGAGAGGGTTAATAAATGATGGAATGGCGGAGCGGACTCGATGGGCCGAATGGCCTAATCCTGCTGCTGTGTCTTAAGGTCTATGTGTCACATGCTTCTGGCGCTAACGTAGCAAGCCCACGACTTAATAACCGTAATCCTTATGTCTGTGGGAGGAAACGGGATCATCCAGAGGAAAGCCGTGTGGTCACGGGAAGCGTGTACAAATTCCTTGCGGATAGCAGCGGGAATTGTACCCCCATCTTAGGATGGGCCTGTAAACATTATGCTAACTACTACGCTATACATATTATTTTTCTTATTGTAATTCATAGCATATTTTATGTATTGCACTGTACTGATGACACAAAACAACAAATTTCACGGCATCGACCCGTTCTCCTACATAACAGAAGAAAAAGTGCAGGAAAACTTTGAAATGATGTTGCCAGGAACTGGGAAAGATTGAATAGGCTAAGAAGTTGGTGAGGGCAAATGTGGAGAATGTTTGCAGTTTTGTTCACCTACCTAAAAGAAAGTAGTATAGGAATAGAGTGAGGTGGGGGATCAATGCGTGGCTGAGGGATTGGAGCAGGGGGCAGGGATTCAGATTTCTGGATCATTGGGACCTCTTTTGGGGCAGGTATGACCTGTACAGAAAGGATGGGTTGCACTTGAATCCGAGGGAGACCAATATCCCGGCAGGGAGGCTTGCTAAGGCTATTGGAGAGAGTTCAAACTAGAATGGCTGGGGGTGGAAACCGAACTGAAGAGACGGAGAAAGGGAGGTTGGCTCACAAATAGGGAAAGCTTGTAGGCAGTGCGAGAGGGAGGATAGGTAGGTGATAGAGAAGGACGCGCTCAGACTGATGGTTTGAGATGTGTCTATTTTAATGCAAGGAGTACCATGAACAAAGCGGATGAGCTTAGAGCATGGATCAGTACTTGGAGCTACGATGTTGTGGCCATTACAGAGACTTGGACGCCTCAGGGGCAGGAATGGCTGCTGAGGGTGCCAGGCTTTAGATGTTTCAGAAAGGACAGGGAGGGAGGCAAAAGAGGTGGGGGTGTGGCACTGCTGATCAGAGATAGTGTCACGGCTACAGAAAAGGAGGAAGTCATGGAGGGGTTGTCTATGGAGTCTCTGTGGGTGGTAGTTAGGAACAGGAAGGGGTTTTTATAGACCACCCAATAGTAACAGGAACATCGAGGAGCAGATAGGGAAACAGATTCTGGAAATAATAACAGGGCTGTCGTAGTAGGAGATTTTAATTTCTCCAATATTGATTGGCATCTCCCTAGAGCAAGGGGTTTAGATGGGGTGGAGTTTGTTAGGTGTGTTCAGGAAGGTTTCTTGACACAATATGTCGATAAGCCTACAAAAGGAAGAGGCTGTACTTGATCTGGTAGTGGGAAATGAACCTGTCAAATGTCAGGTCTCTCAGCATTTCTCTATGTTTCTAAAGTTATCAATAAATTTGAAAGCATGCAGAGAAAATTTACAAGGATATTGCTGAGCCTTGAGGACCTGAGTCATAGGGTAAGGTTGAATACGTTAGGACTTTATTCCCTGGAGCTTAGGAGAAAGGGCATATTTGACAGAGGTATACAAAATTATGAGGGGTATAGACAGGGTAAATGCAAGCAGGCTTTTTCCATTGAGGTTGGCTGAGACTAGAACTAGAGGTCATAGGTTAAGGGTGAAGGGTGAAATGTTTATGGAGAAGATGAGGGAGAAACCTCTTTGCTCAGAGAGTGGTGCGACTGTAGAACGAGCAAACAGCAGAAGTGGAGGTGCCAGTTCAGCATTTAAGAGAAATTTAGATTGATCCATGGATGGGAGGGGTATGGAGGGCTGTGCAGGTCGATGGGACGGGGCAGAATAATATTCAGCATGGAGTAGATGGGCTGAAAGGCCTGTTTCTGTGCTGTGGTGTTCTGTGACTCCATGAGTCTTATGTGTATCCGTGATAATAAACCTGATCTGTTTCTATCAGTGAGGCGCAAGTACAAAGACCAACTTGACTGAAGCAGCAACCCAAACGTGTTAGCAGAGACGTCACACAGAATCCAAAGTTATACAAGGCATTGCAGGGGTAAAAACAGAGGAAAGCATGTTAGTGCTAAAAAATATATACAATTAGAGATGTGCATAGGAGTGCAGAATACAGTCCATAGTGTTCTGTTGAGAGGTTGGGTTTGAAGATCTTTCCTTGTGGTTTACCCCAAGAGACTCACCGTCTGGGTGAAATAGTTCCCCACCTTCATTACTTGCCACCAATTTCCAGACCTCGGCAGGTCTCTGCATTCTATCAGTGGCTCCTCAGCCGCACCCTGTAGTGCAGGTTTCAGAGGAGAGACTCTCGCTTGGTTTTCCTCATTTCAATGGGTGTAACAGCCTTGTGGTTAAATCACTGGTTTAGTATCTAGGGGCCTGCCCTGTTGAGATGAGTTCAAATCTCGCCATGGCATCTGGGAATTCTAATCTGACAAATTAAGTTAATTTATTTAGAGATATGTACAGGCTCTTCCAGCCCACCAAGCTGCGCTGCCCATCAACTCCCCAATTTAACCTAATCACAGGACAATTTACAATGACCGATTAACCTACGAACCGGTACATCTTTGGACTGTGGGGGGGGGGGGGGGGGGGCGGGACCAGAGCACCAGAGAAACCCTCGCAATCCACAGAAAGAACATACGTACAGACTCCTTACAGAGGATGCTGGGATTGAACTCTGAACTCTGACACCCCAAGCTGTAATAGGATCAGACTAACTGCTACACTACCAAAGCTAATCAAGGGCAAAACAACGATTAGGAATGAATCGGAATATAGTAACTACCTTTGGAGTTCTGGGGAGGAAATCTCTCAATCTTTGAGGCACATGGTGTGTTGGCCTTCATTAATTGGGGATTGAGTTCATGACCCATGAACTCCTGTATAGACCCCACTTGGAGAGGTTCTGCAGATGCTGGAAATCCACAGTATCTTGAACAAAATGCTGGAGCAATTCAGCAGGTCAGGCAACGTCTATGGAGAGGAAGAGTCACGATGAAGAGTCCCAGCCTGGAGCATGGGAATGCTGCCTGACCTGCTGAGTTCCACCAGCATTTTGGGTTACTTGGGAGCGTTGTGTTCAGTTCTGGTCACCTCATTGTAGGAAGGATGTGGAAGCTTTAGCGAGGGTGCAGAGGAGATTGACCAGGATGCTGCCTGGATTAGAGAGGGTGCAGAGGAGATTTACCAGGATGCTGCCTGGATTAGAGAGGGTGCAGAGGAGATTTACCAGCATGCTGCCTGGATTAGAGAGGGTGCAGAGGAGATTTACCAGGATGCTGCCTGGATCAGAGAGGGTGCAGAGGAGATTTACCAGGATGCTGCCTGGATTAGAGAGGTTGCAGAGGAGATTTACCAGGATGCTGCCTGGATTAGAGAGGGTGCAGAGGAGATTTACCAGGATGCTGCCTGGATTAGAGAGGGTACAGAGGAGATTTACCAGGATGCTGCCTGGATTAGAGAGGGTGCAGAGGACATTCACCAGGATGCTGCCTGGATTAGAGAGGGTGCAGAGGAGAATTACCAGGATGCTGCCTGGATTAGAGAGGGTGCAGAGGAGATTTACCAGGATGCTGCCTGGATTAGAGAGGGTGCAGAGGAGATTTACCAGGATGCTGCCTGGATTAGAGAGTGAGCAGAGGAGATTTACCAGGATGCTGCCTGGATTAGAGAGGGTACAGAGGAGATTCACCAGGATGCTGCCTGGATTAGAGAGGTTGCAGAGGAGATTTACCAGGATGCTGCCTGGATTAGAGAGCATGTCTTATGAGTGTAGGTTGAGTGAGCTGGGGCTTTTCTCCCTGGAGCGAAGGAGGATGAGAGATGACTTGATAGAAGAATACAAGATACATAGAGCGAGTGGACAGCCAGAGACTTTTTCCCCCTGGGTGGAAATGCCTAACACCTTATGGCGATTGGGAGAATGTATAGGGGGATTGTTGGAGTCAGGTTTTATTTTACATGGAGTGGTAGGTGTGTGGAACTGTCGGGGATGGTGGTGGAGGCAAATACATTAAGGACATTTATGAGATTCTTAGATAAGCACATAGATGATGGAAAATGGTGAGTTATGTAAGACGGAAGGGTTAGTCTTATCTTAGAGTAGCTCATAAGGTCAGCACAGCGTCATGGGCCAAAGGGCCTGTACTGTACTGTATTATTCTATGTTCTTGTCTGGTTTGGTCTCGTTGACTCCAGACCAGCTCCATTACCTCTTAACCATCTCCTCGATTGCAATCAAAAGGTTCTGGCCTTGGTAGAGTTATCCACAGCCTGTGAATAGATGATCCCTCCATAAGCCACGTCACTCGACATTCCTCTGAATGCAGGATTCACGATTGATTGAATGCATAATAAACGATTGACTTGTTTATTTCTCCCAGAGCCAAGGGTTTATTCCGACATCAGTCCAATTGAGATACTTACTTATTATTATGTTTTATTTATGAGGTAACAGACCCTTCCTGTGCTACGCAATGTGACCAATTAGCCTATTAACCCGTACGTCTTTGGAATGTGGGAGGAAACCCATGCAGTCATTGGGAGAATGTACAAGGTCATGAACCCATGTCTTTGATGTTGTAATAATGTTACGCTAACCACTACACTACCATACCGCCCTCTACTTGATCAGTAACTTGGTATTTCTGTTGAACAGGCAAGACGAGACGGTCATATCCAACGAACTACCATTGGTCCAAGAACTCACCATGACCCTGAGAGAATGGGCAGTCATCTGGCACAAAATATACCTGGTAAGAACTAGCGATCGATCGCTCCTTCCTTCAGCCACGGGACGTCAGTTGACAGCTGGGAGGTTCCAGTCTAGTCAAGCCCTCATCTCCAGATTCAGCAGCAGATCATCTCTCTAGCTCCCAGGGAATGTTGAAGAATTAGGAACACAAGAAATTTTACTCACTGGAATTCAGAAGAATGAGGGTGACCTCATTGAAACCTATTGAATGTTGAAGGACCTCAATAGAGTGGATGTGGAGAGGATGTTTCCTATGGTGGAAGAATCTAAGATCTATGATGGACACAATCTCAGAATAGAGGGGCGTCCTTTTAGAATGGAGATGAGGAGGAATTTCTTTAGCCAGAAAGTGATGAATCTGTGGAATTCATTGCCACAGGCCACTGCAGAGGCCAAATCATTGGGTATATTTTAAGACAGAGGTTGATAAATTCTTCATTATTTAGGGCATGAAGGCATACCAAGAGAAGGCAGGAGATTGGGGCTGAGAGGGAAGATGGATCAGCCGTGATGAAATGGTGGATCAAACTCGATGGGCCAAATAGCCTAATTCTGCTCCTATATCTTAAGTACAGTCTTTTGGTCTTAAATCCAGAGCAACACACACAAAATGCTGGAGGAACTCAGCAGGTCAGGCAGCATCAACGGAAATGAATAAACAGTTGACATTTTGGGCTGAGATCCTTCTGAAGAAGGACTGGAAAGGGAGGGGGAAGGTGCCAAAATAAAAGGATGGGGTGAGGGGAAGGAGAATAGCGAGACGATGATAGGTGAAGTTGGTAGGAAAGGTTAAGGGCTGGAGAGGAAGGAATCTGATAGGAGAGGAGAGTGGACCATGGGAGAAAGGGAAGGAGGAGGGGATCCAGGGGCAAGTGAGAAGAGGTAGGAATGTCCTTGAACATCAGTAGTTTCGCCTGCCCTGACAACCAATCATAGATCAGGATCTTGTCACGTGTTACATTAAACCTTTGATTCTCCACTCTCCGAATGCTCCCTGATCTGTTAGTCAAAAAAAAAAGTCAAAATATTATTGTCTGTGCACACCCATGTGTGCACAAGTGCGATGAAAAACTTACTTGCAGCAACATCACATCAGGTTAGCAGCGTTCACAAGAAAACATGAATTAAATACAAACATAAATTGTACAAGAAAGAACACAGAACAGAGAAAATTGGTGCAAAGTGATCAATGCGTTGCTATACTGCAGTGATTCGTTGTGTCATTTGGTTCCAGAACCAAGTTATTGGAGATGTTGTTGAACCTGGTGGTGTGGGACCTCAGTCTTCTGAACCTCCTGTCCATCATAGTGCAAAGTGGATCACAGTGTTGCCAAACTGAGGTGTTGATTAGGGTTGTGCAAGTCGGCCCAAGAACCGAATGGTTGAAGCAAAGTGGCGGTTCTTCATCCTGGTGGAGCGGGACTTCAGACTCCTGTCCATCGCCGGGCAAAGTGGTCACAGTGCTGCTGTACTGATTAGGGTTGAGCCGGTTCAAGAACCAAATGGTTTTAGGGAAGTGGCTGTTCTTGAACCTGGTGGTGTGAGGCTTCAGAGTACCTCCTGCCAGATGCTAGCTGCAGGAAGATGGCAGGGCTAACCCTAATCACCACCTCAGTGCCTGGACCAGCTGCCTTTCTCTGAGGTGGACTCACTCTTTCCAAAGTACTTTTAATTCTAGAGTTGAGATTGCATTGGGGTTGCCATCCCATGGAAGGAATTAAACCCTTTTGAAAACATGAATAATCAGGAGTTAGTCCCGTATCATTTGATATTATAATTAGAAGTTGTGGAAACAGCCACTGTAGGCTATACAAAGGAAGCAGCCTCTAACTGTTCCAGTGAACCTGGTCACGAGACATGTCGAAACAAGCCTAGAGTGGCCGGGCACGTCACCCGAGGGATCTGCGCTAACTGACACCGTGCTGGCACGGGTTCAGCAGGTAACTGCTCAGGTTTTTGTTGCTGCTTTACAAAGTAACTTGGCGCCGTACCGCGGAGGCAGAAATGAGAACCCTGAACCACACTTGGGGGGGGGGGGGGGGGGGTACAATAGAGAAGATGGCCAAGGACAGACGGAGAGGAGGGTCTTCATTGCTGGGTTCAATGTCCATTCGGAAATCGGATGGCAGAGGGGAAGAAGCTGTTCTTGAATCGTTGAGTGTGAGTCTTCAGGCTCCTGGACCTCCTCCCTGATGGTAGCAATGAGAAGAGAGCATGTCCTGGGTGATGGAGGTCCTCAATGATGGATGGAAAATTTGCTTTAGATGTCATCCATTTATTACAACAGAGCATCGAGGTAGAGCAGGGGTTCCCAACCTGGGTTCCGCAGACCTGTCAGTTAACGGTAGGGGTCCATGGCATAAAATAGGTTGGGATCCCCTGGAAGAGAAACACAGAATAATCCCAGCTACAGAGAGTATGCAGTTCAGGCAGCCACTAAATGCAAGGCCTTAACAAAGTGGATTTTAAGGCCAAGAGCCCATCTTATCGTACAATAGGTCCATTTGATTGTGTAATAACAATGAGACTGCCGAAAAGACCTCTCCTACTGTAAGAACATATAATTTTACAGCACAGTACAGGCCCTTCGGCCCACTATATTGTGCTGACCATTTAGGCTACTCCAAGATCAATCTAACCTCTCCCTCCTACAAAGCCCTCCATTTTTCTATCATCCATGTGCCCATCTAAGAGTTTCTTAAATGTCCCTAAAGAATCTGCCTTGACCACCACCCCTGGCAGGGCGTTCCAGCAACCACCACTCCCTGGGTAAAAAAACCTACATTTGACATCCCCCCCCTCTACTTTCCTCCAGTCACCTTCAAATTATGTCCTCTCTTACTAGCCCTTTCCACCCTGGGGATAAAGTCTGGCTGTCCAGCCGATCTGTGCCTCTTACTATTTCGTACAACTTTATTAAGTCACCTCTCATCTTCCTTCACTCCACAGAGGAAAGCTCCAGCTCACTCAGCCTGTCCTCATAGGACATGCTCTCCGATCCAGGCAGGATCTGGGTAGATCTCCTCTGCACCCTCTCTAATCCAGGCAGCACCCTGGTAAATCTCCTCTGCACCCTCTCTAATCCAGGCAGCATCCTGGTAAATGTCCTCTGCACCCTCTCTAATCCGGGCAGCATCCTGGTGAATCTCCTCTGCACCCTCTCTAATCCAGGCAGCATCCTGGTCAATCTCCTCTGCACCCTCTCTAATCCAGGCAGCATCCTGGTCAATCTCCTCTGCACACTCTCTAATCCAGGCAGGATCTGGGTAAATCTCCTCTGCACCCTCTCTAATCCAGGCAGCATCCTGGTCAATCTCCTCTGCACCCTCTCTAATCCAGGCAGCATCCTGGTAAATCTCCTCTGCACCCTCTCTAATCCAGGCAGGATCTGGGTAGATCTCCTCTGCACCCTCTCTAATCCAGGCAGGATCTGGGTAAATCTCCTCTGCACCCTCTCTAATCCAGGCAGCATCCTGGTCAATCTCCTCTGCACCCTCTCTAATCCAGGCAGCATCCTGACAAATCTCCTCTGCACCCTCTCTAATCCAGGCAGCATCCTGGTCAATCTCCTCTGCACACTCTCTAATCCAGGCAGGATCTGGGTAGATCTCCTCTGCACCCTCTCTAATCCAGGCAGCATCCTGGTCAATCTCCTCTGCACCCTCTCCAATCCAGGCAGGATCTGGGTAAATCTCCTCTGCACCCTCTCTAATCCAGGCAGGATCTGGGTAGATCTCCTCTGCACCCTCTCTAATCCAGGCAGGATCTGGGTAAATCTCCTCTGCACCCTCTCTAATCCAGGCAGGATCTGGGTAAATCTCCTCTGCACCCTCTCTAATCCAGGCAGCATCCTGGTCAATCTCCTCTGCACCCTCTCTAATCCAGGCAGCATCCTGGTACATCTCCTCTGCACCCTCTCTAATCCAGGCAGGATCTGGGTAGATCTCCTCTGCACCCTCTCTAATCCAGGCAGGATCTGGGTAAATCTCCTCTGCACCCTCTCTAATCCAGGCAGCATCCTGGTCAATCTCCTCTGCACCCTCTCTAATCCAGGCAGCATCCTGGCAAATCTCCTCTGCACCCTCTCTAATCCAGGCAGCATCCTGGTCAATCTCCTCTGCACACTCTCTAATCCAGGCAGGATCTGGGTAGATCTCCTCTGCACCCTCTCTAATCCAGGCAGGATCTGGGTAAATCTCCTCTGCACCCTCTCTAATCCAGGCAGGATCTGGGTAAATCTCCTCTGCACCCTCTCTAATCCAGGCAGGATCTGGGTAAATCTCCTCTGCACCCTCTCTAATCCAGGCAGGATCTGGGTAAATCTCCTCTGCACCCTCTCTAATCCAGGCAGGATCTGGGTAGATCTCCTCTGCACCCTCTCTAATCCAGGCAGGATCTGGGTAGATCTCCTCTGCACCCTCTCTAATCCAGGCAGGATCTGGGTAGATCTCCTCTGCACCCTCTCTAATCCAGGCAGCACCCTGGTGAATCTCCTCTGCACCCTCTCTAATCCAGGCAGCATCCTGGTGAATCTCCTCCGCACCCTCTCTAATCCAGGCAGCATCCTGGTCAATCTCCTCTGCACCCTCTCTAATCCAGGCAGCATCCTGGTGAATCTCCTCTGCACCCTCTCTAATCCAGGCAGCACCCTGGTAAACCTCCTCTGCACCCTCTCTAATCCAGGCAGCATCCTGGTAAACCTCCTCTGCACCCTCTCTAATCCAGGCAGGATCTGGGTAGATCTCCTCTGCACCCTCTCTAATCCAGGCAGCACCCTGGTAAACCTCCTCTGCACCCTCTCTAATCCAGGCAGCATCCTGGTAAATCTCCTCTGCACCCTCTCTAATCCAGGCAGCATCCTGGTAAATCTCCTCTGCTCCCTCTCTAATCCAGACAGCATCCTGGTGAATCGCCTCTGCACCCTCTCTAATCCAGGCAGCATCCTGGTAAATCTCCTCTGCACCCTCTCTAATCCAGGCAGGATCTGGGTAAATCTCCTCTGCACCCTCTCTAATCCAGGCAGCATCCTGGTAAATCTCCTCTGCACTCTCTCTAATCCAGTCAGCATCCTGGTGAATCTCCTCTGCACCCTCTCTAATCCAGGCAGCATCCTGGTAAATCTCCTCTGCACCCTCTCTAATCCAGGCAGCATCCTGGTGAATCTCCTCTGCACCCTCTCTAATCCAGGCAGCATCCTGGTAAATCTCCTCTGCACCCTCTCTAATCCAGGCAGCATCCTGGTCAATCTCCTCTGCACCCTCTCTAAGGGTTCCACATCCTTCCTGTAATGAGGTCACCAGAGCTGAACACAATACTCCAAATGGGGTCTCACCAGAGCTGTAACGTGACCTCACACTTGTCGAAGCTGAAAATACATGCATTTATCAGAGAATTATACAACCTCGAGGTTTATCTCATCAGCCACAAAGCAAAGAGACCCGATAGATCCCATAAAAAAAGACGGTCAAACACCCAGTGTGCAGGGGAGAAAAGCAAATTGTTCAAACAGCACAAATAAGCAGATAACATTCAGAACCGAAGTTCACGGAAGTGAGTCGGCGGCCATGAAGCCAATCAGTACTGCAGCCGATGCCAGCCACAGCCCGAGATCAGCACGGAGACGAGTAAACCTTGCGGGCAGTGGGTTGAACTCTCCAGCTCAATACCCCAACGTGCCTTCTCAACCGTCCAGCTAAGACTTCTGCCACTAACCCTGTACTTTGCCTTCAAGTTTGATCTTTCAAAGTGAACCACTTCGCACTACGCAATTCCCTTGTCCTCTCGTCCCTCCCCACCGGTCTCCCTCCTGGCGCATTTCCTTGCAAGCGGAACAGGTGCTACACCTGCCCCTACGCCTCCTCCCTCACTACCACTCAGGGCCCCAAACAGTCCTTCCAGGTGAGGCGACACTTCTCCTGTGAGTCTTTTGGGGTCATATACTGTGTCCGGTGCTCCCAGCATAGATTGGGAGACCGCTTCGCCAAGCATCTAAACTTCGTCTGCCAGAAAAAGTGGCCACCCATTCTAATTCCACTTCCCATTCTCATTCCCAAATGTCCACCCATGGCCTCCTCTACTGTCGTGATGAAGCCACACTCAAGTTGTGGAGTGCCACACTCAATGTGGAGTGGAAAGTGAGTTTATAAATCTGGTGGGAGCAAAGGATGTTGGGAATGGTGAGGGTGGAGCACCAGGGGAGGGGTGTGGGACAGGTGGCAGACAAGGACTGCCAGGGGTGGGGGGTGGTGCAGGTGCAGACACACCCAGCCCTGAGACACCAGGCAAGGTCATTTGATTCCAAACAATTGGCTTATTGACCATTACAGTATGTTCCTCCAGTGCTTCCCGCTCCCTCCCCTCTCCCTTCCCCTTTCCCAGCCATGATTCCCTTCTCCCTGCCCCCTTCCCACTCTCAGTCCACAATAGAGACCCAGATCAGAATCAGGTTTGTCATCACTCATGTATGTCATGAAATTAGGTTTTTTTTTGCAGCAGTACAGTGCAAAACATACAGTTACTCTAGTATGTGCAAAAGTCTTAGGAACCCAAGTTATCTAAATGTGTCTAAGACTTTTGCAGAGCACCATGCATTTTTCAAACGAAGGGGGATTAGTTGTTGAGAGCAGGAGCTTGCAGTTGCTCTAGGACGAGGCCATATTTGTGGTTGTCTATATCCTGGCCATTTTCACCTCTTTTTACAGAGTGGCAACAAGGCCCTGTTCCAACACGTGCAGCAGATGACATACTGCCTGATCGAGTGGCACTCCCAGATCATCTCTGGAACACTCCCGAAGGACGAGCTCTTGGATCTGAAGAGGAAGGTCATTGCCAAGATCGACTACGGGAACAGGTGAGAAGCCATCTCCATTCCCATCATCTTTGCCCACGGCCACCTCTGCTGCCATGCTGAGGCCAAGCCCAGAGTGGGAGGTAGGGGGGGCTCGCATGGTCACAGGGAAAGCACGCAGACTCCACGTAGACAGTGCCAGAGGTCTGGATTGAGCCCTGAGAGGCAGCATCTCTAGTTCCCATAGCAAGCTACCGGGAAATTTAGCAGAAGCAAGCATTGGGTTATTTGGGGACTTGATCGAAATAGTAAAGGGTGACACAGCAAGAAATACCGCTGTGTTTATTCTGGTTTCTTCCCCCCCTCCTTTCCAGTCCTGGTGAAGAGTCTTTGCCCGAACCATCAACTGTTTATTCCCCTCCATAGATGCTGCCTGACCTGCTGAGTTCCTCCAACATTTTGTGTTGCTCTGGATTTCCAACGTCTGCATAATCTGCTGTGTTTGTGTTTTATAACACTGTGTACTCATCTGCAACTCTTTTCTTCTGCAAAGTCGGACTGACTTGTAATATCGATGCACCATCACTCAGACACTCTCAGACATCTCCCATATCTGAAGATCAGCCACACAACTGCAGAGCTGAAGTGATGTGAGGATGCAGCAGCTCCAGAGAATCCGGTTCGATCCCAACCTCTGGTGATGTTCAGCAGACAGACAGAGACAGACACAGACACACACACACACACACACACACACACTCTCTCACTCACTCACTCACACTCTCTCTCTCTCTCCCCCCCCTCCCTCCCCCCCTCTCTCTCTCTCTCTCTCACAGGAACCCAGCAGGGCAGGCAGCATCTATGGAAAAGAGTAAAGAGTTGGCGGTTCAGAACAAAACCCTCTTCAGGACTGGAAAGGAAGGGGGCAGAAGGTGGAGGTTGGGGTGGAGTATAAACTGGCTTGTTAGTGGTGAGACCCAGTGAGGGGGGAGGGTTGGGTGGGGCCAATGATGGAGTAAGAAACTGGGAGGTGATAGTTAGAAAAGGTAAATAGTTGAAGAAGGAGTCTGATAGGAGAGGAGAGTTGACCATGGGTGAAAGGGAAGGTAAAGGGGAGCCAGGGGGAGGTGATGGGCAGGTGAGGAGAACAGAAAGGGTAAATCGGAATGAGGAATGGAAGGAGGGGGAGTAAGTTAGAGAAGTTGATGTTGATGAAATCAAGTTGGAGGTTCTGACTCCTCCAACCAAATTCCAAAGGTTCTTTTATAAATTTGATGACACTGCCTGACCTGCTGAGTTCCTCCAGCCTTTTCAGAAGGCTGTTTCAGAACAGTAACAGGCTCTTCTGGCCCAATAAGCTGGTGCCACCCAATTACACCCATGTGACCAATTAACCCACTAACCCATTCATTTTTGGACTGTGGGAGGAAACCGGAGCACCCAGAGGAAACCTACGCGGTCTCGGGGTTTCCTTAGTGACAGCAGCGGGAATCGAACCCAGATCGTTAGCCTGTAATAGCTACACTACCCTGCTGCCTCACAGTTTTAAATGACTTCTCCCCACCCCACCCCACCCCATCGAATCTTGTAATCAGCTCCTTCTATCTTGCTGCCTTCCAGAATCCTCGGCCTAGACCTGGTGGTACGAGATGAAGATGGCAACGTTCTCGACCCCGATCAGACCAGCACCATCACACTCTTCAAGGCTCACGAGTCTATTTCCCGAGGAATCGATGAGAGAATCCAGGAGGAGAAGGTAGATTTACCTTTCCTACTTCCCGGTCCATCTTCTTCACACCCCACCAACCCCTCGGACACACAGGGCAAACCAAGGTGACCGCCATTCGTTCAGCCCACTGGCAGGTTACCCCTCACGGCATTTTGTGCTGCGGAGAACAAGGTCTCCGATTTCTGTCCTCAGACCACGTGCTGTTTGGTGGAATCACCTGTTCACTGGGTGTGGGGCCTCTGTCCTTCTGCACAAGCACACAACGCAGTCAGAGGGGTCGTGTTGAGCTGATAATCTCAGAGCCTAGGATGTGTAGGGACAGTTTTACTGCGACCCTCCCAAGCAATGAGCTGGTGCAGCTGGTAGGGGTTCTGCTGCACAGCACCTGAGATCCGGGCTCAGTCCTGACCCATGGTGCTGACTGTGTGGAGTTTGCAGACTCACCTGAGTGTGTTCCAAGGACTCGTGGGTTGATGGGTTAAAAGCTGCCTCCAGTGCTTGGATTAGAATGCAAAAGCAAAAGGTGTAATGTTGGGACTTTAACAGGCGTTGGTCAGACCACATTCGGAGTATGATGAGTTGTTTGGGGCCCCTAATCTAAGAAGGGATGTGCTGGCATTGAGAGGGACCAGTGGAGGTTGGCAAGAGGAATGCCAGATATGAAAGGGTTAATGTACGAGGAGAGTTTCATGGCTCTGGGCCTGTCCTCGCTGGAGTTTAGAAGAATGAGGGGGGAATCTCATTGAAATCTTTTGAATATTGAGAAGCCTAAAACCAGTGGATATGGAGGAGATGTTTTTTATAACAGGTGAGTCTAGGACCAGAGAGCACCACCTCAGAATAGAAGGATGCCCCTTTAGAACAGAGATGAGGAGGAATTTCTTTAGTCAGAGGGTGGTGAATCTGTGGAATTCATTGCCACAGACAACTGTGGAGGTCAAATCACTTTGGTATATTTAATGAGGAGGCTGATAAGGTTTTTGATTAGTAAGGGCATCAAAAGATACATGGAGGGGGCAAGGGAATGGGGTTGGGAAGGATGATTGAACGGTGGAGTGGGCGATGGGGTGAATGGCCGAATTCGGCTCCCCTGTCTTACGGTCTTCCACCCGGCTGAAGGACTTCCTGTGCAGTACTGAGATGTTAGGCTTGGCGTTCAGCTCTCCGAGGCGTGGGACGTCAAGTTTCTAGAGATACCGAGAGCTGCCTGACTAGCGTAGATCAGTCACGGTTGCAGTCCTGAATGGTGCGATTGCCCAATTCATTTACCCACCCGCGTCTCCCTCTCCCTCTCTCCCTTTCCCAGTCCAGAATCCACAGCATGGAGGTGAGGCGCCAGTCCATCTTCAGCACCACCCACACCTACAGCCTCTACGTCAACCTGAAGAACTTTGTCTGCAACATCGGTGAAGACGCCGAGCTGCTGATGTCACTCTATGACCCCGTTCAGTCGGAATTCATCAGGTACATAACTCCCCTCGGCACTGAGGCCTGGGCCGGGGAATCATCAACACAAGGCAGTCTGCAGACGCTGGAGTCCAGAGACCATGCACACAAAATGCTGGAGGAACTCAGAAGGTCAGGCAGCATCCAGGGAGGGGAATAGACATTTGACTTTTTGGGCTGAAGCTCTTCGTCAGGACTGAAAAGGAAAGGGGACAGAAGCCAGAATGAAAAGGTTGGGGAGCAGAGGCAAAGCTGGCAGGAAGTCAGGCGAGTGAGGGAGGCGGGTGGCGATAGGAGGAGGAGGCAAAGGGCTGAAGAAGAAGGAAGGGCAGGAAAGTGGACCATGGGTGAAAAGGGAGGAGGAGAGGCACCAGGGGTAAGTGATGGGTTAGGGTTAGGTAGGTGATGGGCTGTTGAGGAGAGAAGAAGGGGTGAGAGGGCAGCCAGAATTGGGAATGGAAAATAAGCCCTTGGAATTTCATTTTGGAGATGGTTGTTGGGATCCCATCGCTGGGCCTTTTCACAATGAAGACTGATATATCTGAAACTAACATCCCCAGGGCATAAAAGCCATGAAGACTATCTTTTGGCAGCAAGGGGACAGTACATAACAAACATAAATTGATGTAAAATTAAATTAACGTAAATTACACATCAGGAGGAGGCCTGCGTTGGTCAGGGTTGACCATGGATGTTGTATCTTAGCTGTGTCAATGCGCAGACCAGGACAATACAACATAGAGAGCCAGCTGTTGCCCATACAGCAGGCTCCCACTCTCCATGCATCCGATGAACTCAAAGGAACGGCGCTGACTGATTCAGTTTGGCACCAGCGGTATCACAGGAGTTCCCAGTCAGCACTGAACTCAATGTAGGACCTTAGGGACTCCAGCTCAGGGTTTTTTCCTCGGGGTTAACTTCCAAAGCCGTCCCCTTGAGTGGGTATAACCACAAGGCAGCGGAAGTTTGAGATCAGAGTTTCCCTTCTCCTAGGTGAGCCTCCAACCCCGGCTGATGAGCCCCACCTGTCCAAATCAACTGGTTTTTAAGGCACCAGTAACCCGCCTTTGTCCATTCTCCTGTCAGTAGACAGAAGCTAAGCCAGACGGGAAGACCAGGAGTTGGACTTGGTTGTCAGAGATGCACGCCATCGGGAGCATTTAGTAGGTAGTGGGGGCTTGTCCCCACGAACACCCCCAGCTATAACAATGTTATACATAACTTGCACAATAAAATAAACGTAACATTAGTTCAAGTTGAGAGTAAAAGGAGGATTGTCTGAGATGGCGTTAGCAGTCTTCGGTTGGGAAAAATCCGTTGTTGATCCTTGATCTTCAGGCTCCCAAACTTTCTGCCTGATGGCAGCGTTGAGAAGAGGTGGTGAGGGTTCCTGATGTGATGATCACTGTCATCTTCCTGAGACCTCATCTCTTGTAGATTCCCCAACGATGGGAAGAGCTGTAGCCTTGAGTTCACCGCTCACTGTAGTCTCTTGCATTCCTGTGCACTGAGATTTCCACACCAGGCCGAGTTGCAGCCAGTCTGAATTCTCTCCACCGTGCATCGGAAGAAGTTGGTCAGAATCTCTGCTGACGTGCTGAATCTCCTTGAAATTCAAAGTGAAGACACAGGCTTGTCTTCTTCATGGTTGCATCTATGTGCTGGGCCCAGATAGATCTGACACAAGGGACCTTGAAACTGCTCAGCCTTGCAACCGGTGACCCCTCAGTGAGGACCGGGGCATTTTCCCTCGACTTACCCTGCCTGAAGCCCACAATCAGTTTCCTAGTCTTGCTGCAGTTGAGTGCAAGGCCACATTCAGATGGATCAGAATCAGGTTTAATATCACCGGCACGTGTCGTGAAATATGTTGTCTTTGTGGCAACAGTACATTGGCAGTGCAGAATAATGTAACTCTAAACTACAGTAAATAAAGTCAAATTAAATAAGTAGTGAAAAAAAAGAACTGAGGTAGTGTTGGTGGGTTCAATGTCCATTCAGAAATCAAGAAGCTGTTCCCGAGCCACTGACTGATTTCTGGATATTCAGGGGATCCAGGGATATGGTAACTGGCTGAGGTAATGGATTGGCCATGATCTTAATGAATGAGGTAGCAGCCTGGGTATCCTCTACATAGCACCATCCAGAGACAGAGAAGCAGTTTCAGCGACAGGTTGCTATCGATGCAATGCTCCTCAGACAGGATGAAGAGGTCAATACTCCCCAATGCCATTAGGCTTTACAATTCAACCGCCAGGACTTAAGAACTTTTTAAAAGCTATTATTAATGCTTTTTGAGATAGTGATTTAGATGCATATCATATTTTTTACTGAGTTAAGTATTGTATGTAATTAGTTTTGCTACAACAAGTGTATGGGACATTGGAAAAAAGTTGAATTTCCCCATGGGGATGAATAAAGTATCTATCTATCTATCTATCTGGGGACCGAAGAGTCTGTTTCCGATGGGAATTGATGGACGATTGGGACATAGATAGATAGATAGATAGATAGACATGTGTGCTTTCCCAACACCTTCCACACAATGATCCATGAACAGGACGTTTAGTTATCTCCACGTGATCCTCATCCATCCCAGATCCTGTGAATACTGATGCGCATGTTAGATCTGCCCTTCCGGTCACCATGGGCAACTGGTTACCTTTGACCTCTGAAACCCGCTAATGCTTCTGCATTGCTTGGAGGGAGTTTGATATAGTGTCGATGGGACAGAGTTGCCCAGAGTCCTGAACGTCGGACCCCAGATGTGTAGAGCAGCAAACGTGCAGGTGGGTGGGGTGTTTGTATGAAGCCTGACCAGGGACGTGTGTGTTACAGTGAAAACTACCTGGTGCGGTGGAGCAGGACAGGAGTGCCAAAGGAGATCGAGCGGCTCAACAAACTGGAGGCACTTTTCACTGTAAGTTTCACCAACCAATTGACCGTTGAACGGTTGGGATGCTGGTAGTAGGAAAGAGGGTTAGACATGGTTTGGGGGTCGGTCAGGGTTTAAGGGGATCGATTGGGGTTCGGGGAATTGTTGGCACTTGGGGTGTAGAGATCTGTTGGGGTTTGGTTGGGGTGCGAGGAATGGTTGTGTTTTGAGAATCGTTCAGGGTTTGAGGGCCGGTGATGGGTTGGTTTTCTGGTACTGGGATAAGTGTGGTGTGTTTTGACTTGGCCTCAGAACCATTGAGGAGGGCAGAGAACAAATTTCCAGATATACTCCCGCCACACATTAAGTCCCAACTCACTCCTGGTTTCTGACAGCGCAGATCAGCGGGTTACAGTCAGAAAGCGGATTAGGAAGTTGGAAAAATCACCCCATCTCCTCCTGCTCCTGTTCCCCTTTCCTCATGGAAGCATGGTGGGGGGGGGGGGCAAGGAGATACCCCTGGTGAGGGAGAAGAGCAGTCTCCCTGCTATTTCCCACCCCTTGTCTCCTCTTCCCCCCCCCCCACCCTGTCTCCTCTCCCAGACGTTTCCCACCCCCGGTCTCTTCTCCCAGAAGTTTTCCACCCCTGGGCCCCTCTCCCAGACGTTTCCCCACCGCTTGTCCCCTCTCCCAGACGTTTCCCACCCCCGGTCCCCTCTCCCAGAAGTTTTCCACCCCCTGGTCCCCTCTCCCAGACGTTTCCCACCCCTGGTCCCCCCTCCCAGACGTTTCCCACCCCTGGTCCCCTCTCCCAGACGTTTTCCACCCCTGGTCCCCTCTCCCAGACGTTTCCCACTCCCTGGTCCCCTCTCCCAGACGTTTCCCACCCCTGGTCCCCTCTCCCAGACGTTTTCCATCCCTGGTCCCCTCTCTCAGACGTTTCCCACCCCCTGGTTCCCTCTCCCAGACATTTCCCACCCCTGGTCCCCTCTCCCAGACGTTTCCCACCCCCGGTCCCCTCTCCCAGACGTTTTCCACCCCCCGGTCCCCTCTCCCAGACGTTTTCCACCCCCTGGTCCCCTCTCCCAGATGTTTTCCACCCCCTGGTCCCCTCTCCCAGACGTTTCCCACCCCCATCTCCTCTCCCAGACGTTTCCCACCCCTGGTCCCCCTCCCAGACGTTTCCCACCCCTGGTCCCCTCTCCCAGACGTTTTCCACCCCTGGTCCCCTCTCTCAGACGTTTCCCACCCCCTGGTCCCCTCTCCCAGACATTTCCCACCCCCGGTCCCCTCTCCCAGACGTTTCCCACCCCCGGTCCCCTCTCCCAGACGTTTTCCACCCCCCGGTCCCCTCTCCCAGACGTTTTCCACCCCCTGGTCCCCTCTCCCAGACGTTTCCCACCCCTGGTCCCCTCTCCCAGACGTTTCCCACCCCCGGTCCCCTCTCTCAGACGTTTCCCACCCCCTGGTCCCCTCTCCCAGACGTTTTCCACCCCTGGTCCCCTCTCCCAGACGTTTTCCACCCCCATCTCCTCTCCTTCTTGCAGGACCTCAGCAGCAGTGACCTGATCCGACTGAAGATCAGCCTGGTGTGTCAGATCGTCCGAGTCGGACACATGGAACTGAAAGAGGGCAAAAAGCACACGTGTGGTCTCCGCCGACCCTTCGGGGTGGCAGGTAGGTCCCCCAGTGGGCAGTGGGGGAGGTGGGGGGGGAGGTGAGGGAGAGTTTGGGACACGGGTGACCCAGTCTCAAAGACTATCTGCCTTTGTGAGATGTTCTACCTCCCCCTCCCCCCACACAACCCCCCGGAAGCTGAATTTGGCGAGACGTTGCCAGGCTGGGCTCTGCCTTTTGGAACAAGGCTCAGTTCCTCCGGCCTTTCCAGTGACTCACTTGGTAACGTGCTGACTGCCTGGTCTCCTGGGTGATGCTCTGCCTGCTGTGGAACCTTTCCCAGCATTAGTCAATGTCTCTGGGAGGGGAGAGATTGAGGAGGAACGATGGTGTTTCACAGTCCAAGAAGGAATTCCAACCGGGAATGCAGGCTGAGCTAGAAAGGAGAAAAAAGAAACACTGGAATTTCTGAGCACTTTGTGTAAGATGGGGCCTGTTGCAGTACATGGGCCATTCCCCCTGACGCTGGATGTTCCAGGGTGGGTGGCTGAAGGATTAGCGAAGGGCAACAGGGAAGCAATGAGGAGGGGTGGGGACTTCAGTAACGTTGCCGGATCTTTGACATCCACCCAAGGGGAGCAGCTGACATCCAGCAGCCCCACCCTGCAGGACTGCTCCAGAGGAAGACAGCCGAGGTTGCGTGAAGGCCTGGGGCTGGCCTTCAACCCGTGGCCTGAGTTGCTCCACCGCCGGCCTACGAATGAAAACATCCGCCCCACTTTGCCGTTCCGCTCTGACATCCCCCCCGCCCCCCACCCCCCCGGCAGCTGCAGGAAGTCCCAAAGGCAGTGTAAATCATCACCACATCTGGATCACAGCTGGATAATGTGATGTTTGTGCACACAGGCCCCGTGCACCTTTGACCCTAGTGGGACCGCGGTTGTTCGGGCTCTTTCGGGGATGCGGGGGATGCTCTGAGGGTGCCAGAAATGAAGCCCCTCACAGCAGACATTTTATTCCTTCTGTTTACACAGTGTGACAGCTGCCATCGTGAAGGACAGGCTGGGGTGACATTCAGCCACACACAATGACAGCCGGGGGAGCCCCGTGGGTCCCGCCTGGGCTGTGGGGGGGTGGGAGGGTGGCGAATGGACCGTCAATGTTTCAGAACAAGGCCCTCATCTGGACTGGGGGATAGGGGAGACTTGCTTACTGCCTATTATCCCACTGGTATTTACGGCAGCACTGAAGTTTCTTTAAAGTTGTTTCATTGCTGTTTCCTTAACAAGTTTGTTTTACCAGTCAGGGTTGTTAGCCCTGAGCTGAATCCCTGAACCTGGAGGACCGGTGGACCACTCTTAGTCTGGCCTCTGCCCATTGACCTGGTTGGCATGGGTGACCCTACCAAGAGCCAAAGCGTAAACCCCTGACTCCAGCCAATGTAGCTCTCCGGGTCATTGAGGCACGCAAGCCTCCAAACTCTATGACAAGATTGAGGTACTCTTGGAGGAGATAGAGGGGAGAGAGCCGGAATACAGAGATGAGGGGAAGGGGTGGAGCAAGAACCTGCAGGTGATGAGTGGATCCAGGTGAGGGAGTGAGGGGCAGATGGAGGAGGGGAGAGTGGGGATAGTGACAGAGGCTGGGAGGTGATGGGTGGATCCAGGTGAGGGAGTGAGGGGCAGATGGAGGAGGGGAGAGTGGGGATAGTGACAGAGGCTGGGAGGTGATGGGTGGATCCAGGTGAGGGAGTGAGGGCAGATGGAGGAGGGGAGAGTGGGGATAGTGACAGCTGGGAGATGATGGGTGGATCCAGGTGAGGGAGTGAGGGGCAGATGGAGGAGGGGAGAGTGGGGATAGTGACGGAGGTGATGGGTGGATCCAGGTGAGGGAGTGAGGGCAGATGGAGGAGGGGAGAGTGGGGATAGTGACAGAGGCTGGGAGGTGATGGGTGGATCCAGGTGAGGGAGTGAGGGCAGATGGAGGAGGGGAGAGTGGGGATTGTGACAGAGGCTGGGAGGTGATGGGTGGATCCAGGTGAGGGAATGAGGGGCAGATGGAGGAGGGGAGAGTGGGGATAGTGACAGAGGCTGGGAGGTGATGGGTGGATCCAGGTGAGGGAGTGAGGGCAGATGGAGGAGGGGAGAGTGGGGATAGTGACGGAGGCTGGGAGGTGATGGGTGGATCCAGGTGAGGGAGTGAGGGCAGATGGAGGAGGGGAGAGTGGGGATAGTGACAGAGGCTGGGAGGTGATGGGTGGATCCATGTGAGGGAGTGAGGGGCAGATGGAGGAGGGGAGTGTGGGGATAGTGATGGAGACTGGGAGGTGATGGGTACTGACAGGGTACTGTGGCAATTATCATACTATTACAGCACAGTGATCAGAGTTCAATTCCTGCCACTGTCTATAAGGAGTTTGTTCTCGCCATGACTATGTGTGTTTCCCCCAGGTTCTCCCACATTCCATAGGCATACAGGTCAGTAAGCGGTGGGCAGGCTGTGTTGGTGCTCCAAGTGTGGTGACACTTGCACCCTGACCCCTCAGATTGTGTCGGTCAGTCATACAAACAACACGTTTCACTGGAGTTTCAACATACAGATTCAGATCTCAGAGTTATATATCACATGTACAGTGAAATGTGTATTTGCCTTATTCAAAGGTCAAAGTAAATATATTATCAAAGTACATATATGTCACCACATATAATCCCGAGATTCATTTCCTTGTGGGCATTCGCAAAAAATCGATAATAGGATCAATGAAAGATCGCAGCAACTCGAGCATTCAACCTTTGTCTTGTCCAAAAGACAACAAACTCTGCAAGTACAGAAAGAAAGAAATAATAATAAATAACATCAGAATCAGGTTTATTATCGCTGGCATATGACGTGGAATTCGTTAACTTTCCAGCGCCAACATAGCATCCCCACAGTGTTCGGCAGAACAATATTGAAACAAACAATGTGCAAATGGGCAGATGGAGTGGATGGAGGAGGAGGAAGGGCTGGGTGGTGGGCCCTGGGTACACCAGTAGGGGAAAGAAAAGGGACAGAGGGAAAGAGGTTACCATAATCTGGCGAATTCAATGTTCGAGTTACTGGCCATGCAGACCAGCAGGCTTTGTAGACGGAGTCCGGGGACCCTGGTTTTCCTGCTGTCATCTCGTTCCCCCAGCCACAGCTCAGGGTCAAAGGCATGGAGGGTAACGTGGTTCCAGGGCTGAAGGCAGCTCCTCCAGCACAACAGAGGACAGGCCCTGATCCTGCCCGTGCACAGCTGCTGACTGCCGATCTTTTTGTGTTCTGTTAAAGTCATGGACATTACAGACATGATCGGTGGGAGGATTGACGACGAGGAGAAGCAGCACTTTATTCCCTTCCAACAGTGAGTATTACATCTTATTACTCATTCACAAAACAGATCATTGCCTCCTCATTCATTGGTTCACATCTCACCAGCTCCTCATTCATTGGTTCACATCTCACCAGGTTCTCATTCATTGGCTCACATCTCACCAGCTCCTAATTCATCGGTTCACATCTCACCAGCTCATCATTCATTGGTTCACATCTCACCAGCTCCTCGTTCATTGGTTCACATCTCACCAGCTCCTCGTTCATTGGTTCACATCTCACCAGCTCCTAATTCATCGGTTTACATCTCACCAGCTCATCATTCATTGGTTCACATCTCACCAGCTTCTCATTTGTTGGTTCACATCTCACCAGTTCATCATTCATTGGTTACTATCTCACTGGTTCCTCAACCATTGGTTCATTTCTCAATTTGGAAGAGGTGTAACACTGTGAGACGGATGGCAATGAGTGTCGGAGGATACAGATAGATTGTAGGATTGGGCATTTTGGTGGCAGGTGAAATTTAATGCTGAAAAGCTGAATTTATGATAGGAAGAGTGAGGAGAGATGATATAAACTAAAGGGCAAAATTCAAAAAGGGAGCCAGGAATGGAGGGGTCGTGGGGTAGATATGCACAGTTCATTGAAAGTGCATGATATTGTAAAACATAAAACATCACAGCACAGTACAGGCCCTTCGCTCCACGCTGTGCCGACCATTTAATCTACTCCGAGATCAATCTAACGCGTCCCTCCCACGTAACCCTCCATTCTTCCTTCATCCTTGTGCCTATTGAAGAATCCCTTCTGTATCTGCCTCTACCACCAGCCCTGGAAAAGCACTCACCCCTCTCTATGTAAAAAACCTACTGCTGACATCCCCTCCCCCATCATTCCTCCAGTCAGTGTAAAGTTATGCCCCTTCGTATTAGCGATTTCCATCCTGGCATTGATGGGTCTTCGGACTTTATAAGAAAACCTTCCTGCAGCTGGCTCAGCTACAACCGGAGTCTTTTGTCCAGTTTTGAAAGCACAAGGCCCTCAAGCTAAATGCCTTCTACACTCTTCCCAGAGAATTTACATTCTTCCAAAAGAATTTACAGGGATGAGATCTTTTGGTTATGTGGAAAAGGAGGAGGTGTGATTGTAGAGCCTGGACAACGTAGAAAAGAAATTAACAAGTCCGGGGATCTGAGGGAGGGTGTTTTAAAATCCTGGAGAGGTGCAGAACTAGTCTCACCCAACCTGTGGGGTAAAAGAAGGTGACATTTTTAAGTGGAACCTGAGGGGAATTTTTTTTATTCAGAGGTGAAGGGTGGGAGATCTTCACTCATAGGTTAAGGGTGAAAGGTGAAATGTTTAAGGGGAATCTGCAGGGGAACTTCTTCACTCGGAGGGTGGTGAGAGTGTGGAACGAGATGCCAGTGGAAGCGGTGCATGTGGTTTTGATTGTAAAGTTTTACAAGGAATTTGGATATACTTAGATAGATACGTTATTGATCCCAAAGGAAATTGCAGTAGCATTACAAGTGCACAGATATACATATTGGAAGAGAAGTAGAAAGAGTAAAAAATAAGTTACCTCGAACTGTCTGACAGGAGGGGGTCATCACTTCCCTGGCTATAGGTTGACTCATTATAGAGCCTAATGGCAGAGGGTAAGATGACCTCGTATAGCATCTTTGGAGCAGCACAGTTGCCTTAGTCTATTACTGAAAGTGCTCCCCGTTCAGCCAAGGGGGTGAGAAACGTTGTCCAGAATTGCCAGGATTTTCCATGTGTACAAGTTACTTGGAAAGGAGACGTATGGAGGGCAGTAGGTAGATAGGGCTAGGCAGAAAACCAGGCCTGCACGGACTAGATGGGCCGAAGGCACTCCGTCGCTTCCAACAGTACGTCTGTAGAGGTTCGGCATTACGGCTGGGTGCTCTGGGTAGACTGATCCTCTGTAAGGAGGTGAAGCTCAGCCGGGGAGAGAGTACCCCAGCGGCCGCGGACCTTCGCTGAGGAATCTCTGCTGTGTTCTGTTCCGCAGGATCGCGATGGAGACGTACATCCGCCAGAGGCAGCTCATCATGTCGCCTCTGCTGACTTCCAGAGTGATCGGCGAGAATGAGCCCCTGACCTCCGTCTTTAACAAAGTTATCGCCGCCAAAGAGGTCAACCACAAAGGCCAAGGTAGGCATCTGGTGCCAGTCGGCTGTTAGCGGGAAGTCTGGACAGAGAACGGCACAGGGCTGGGATGGAATGCCAGTGCGGCCTCCCGGTAAAGAACTAACGAGAGGTAACGGGATCGGGGAGCTTCAGACGGTGCAGGAGTAGTAAGGTTGACAGAGAGGAAACCACTTTCTTGACCTGGGCAACACGTGGAAAGGGCCGGAGGAACTCATCAGTACTGGAAAGGAAGGGGGATGAGGACTGAATAAACACAGCAGTATTTCTTGCTGTGTCACCCTTTACAACTTCCATCTTCTCTCCCTCCCAATTCCCAAGTTGACGTTGATAAATAGTTGTCATTTTCGGGTTTCATATCCTGATGAGGGGTCTCGGCCCGAAAAATCAACTGTTTATCCCCCTCCATAGATGCTGCCTGGCCTGCTGAGCATTGTGTGTGCGTTGGTCATGATATTCTCCTTGGGTACTGCTTGTGTAAGGGATGACTGGCAGACAAGAACAAGTTTTCCACTGTATCTCCCGTACGTGTAATAACAAGCCGGTTCCAGTGTCAAACTCCGCGCAGGCAGCGGCTGGGCGAACGATAGAACCCCGGTCTCTGGAGCTCCCGCGTGTAAGAGGGCATAGGTTAAGGGTGAAAGGTGAAGCAGTTATAGGGGAACATGAGGTGGAACTAATTCACTCAGAGGGTGGGACAAGCTGCCAGTGGAAGTGATGGATGTGGGTTTGATTTCAACATCGAAGAGAAGTTTGGATAGGTACATGGATGGGAGGGATATGAAGAGCTATAGCCCAGGTGTAGGTCGCTGGAATGAGGCAGAATAATAGTTTGGCACATACTAGATGGGCCGAAGGGCCAGTTTCTAAGCTGTATTGCTCTATGGCTCTATGTGGGTGTGTCCCACAATCAAAAGAGCGCTGGGGCTGAGGAGGTTTGTGAAGCAGAAAGTGTTAAATCACATCAGGGAAGTGGGTGAAGGGTGATGGGCTGAGTTCCAGGCAGCAAGGTGGCTTCCGGAGAATGGGGCCTAGTTCGGAGACGGGGTAGGTTGTTCTGATGCACACAACCTGGATAACATGTGCCTTTCCCCAACGTGGGACTGACCCAGGCCTCTGGGTCTCGATGAAGCTGCTTCCCGGTGACATCCAGCAGGTCCACAAGGACTTCCCGCACTTGGTCGGCAGGTCGACGGCGGTGGTCCGCAAAATGGGATTCCCGGAAATCGTCCTTCCAGGTGAGGGCGCCTGTGACCGGGGTGGAGTGGGGGTGGGGGCTTTGTTTTAAGTCCTCTCGTTCCGTGCTTAGTATAGCCTGCAGTAAGCGAGATCCGGGACAGTGCTGGGCGCGCATACCCTGGGGTACCGTGCTCGGGCCATGCGCCACAGTATGAGAGGGTGTACACTGGGATATGCCCACACCAAACACGTGCAAGGGTACGCTGGCCTTGGGTATGAGGTGAGTTACGTAAGCCCTGAGCGCACAGAGGTTAGCTGGCCCTGGGTACGCGCCAAATTATGTGAGCTCGAGCATGTGGGATGTGCACTGAGTTACGTGAACTCTGAGCATGTGCTGGTCCTGGGTGCGTGCTGTGATACACGAGCACTAGGCTTGCGCTGGGGTACACTGGCCCTGAGTGCACACTCTGATACACGAGCACTAGGCTTGCGCTAGGGTACACTGGCCCTGAGTGCACACTCTGATACACGAGCACTAGGCTTGCGCTAGGGTACACTGGCCCTGAGTGCACACTCTGATACACGAGCACTAGGCTTGCGCTAGGGTACACTGGCCCTGAGTGCACACTCTGATACACGAGCACTAGGCTTGCGCTAGGGTACACTGGCCCTGAGTGCACACTCTGATACACGAGCACTAGGCTTGCGCTAGGGTACACTGGCCCTGAGTGCACGCTCTGATACACGAGCACCAGGCTTGCGCTGGGGTACACTGGCCCTGAGTGCACGCTCTTGATACACGAGCACCAGGCTTGCGCTAGGGTACACTGGCCCTGAGTGCACGCTCTGATACACGAGCACCAGGCTTGCGCTGGGGTACACTGGCCCTGAGCGCACACTCTGATACACGAGCACTAGGCTTGCGCTGGGGTACACTGGCCCTGAGTGCACGCTCTGATACACGAGCACCAGGCTTGCGCTGGGGTACACTGGCCCTGAGTGCACACTCTGATACACGAGCACCAGGCTTGCGCTGGGGTACACTGGCCCTGAGTGCACGCTCTGATACACGAGCACCAGGCTTGCGCTGGGGTACACTGGCCCTGAGTGCACGCTCTGATACACGAGCACCAGGCTTGCGCTGGGGTACACTGGCCCTGAGTGCACGCTCTGATACACGAGCACTAGGTTTGCGCTGGGGTACACTGGCCCTGAGTGCACGCTCTGATACACGAGCACCAGGCTTGCGCTGGGGTACACTGGCCCTGAGTGCACGCTCTGATACACGAGCACCAGGCTTGTGCTGGGGTACACTGGCCCTGAGTGCACACTCTGATACACGAGCACCAGGCTTGTGCTGGGGTACACTGGCCCTGAGTGCGTGCTCTGATACACGAGCACTAGGCTTGCGCTGGGGTACGCTGGCCCTGCGGACTCACTAGCATAGGAGTGGATGTGCATGTGCTGGGTTATGCGGGACCCATGCTCGCGTCTCTGTACGCACGGTGATGGACTCCGTCTGCACGGAGAGGGACCGTGCCCCGGACAAGTTGAGATGACGCCTGCCCTTCACCCCTCCCCCACCCGCTTCTCGTTGCAGGCGACGTCCGGAACGATATCTACATCACCCTGGTGCAAGGGGAGTTCGATAAGGGAAAGAAGAAAACGCCAAAGAACGTAGAGGTGACCATGGGGGTGTACGACGAGGACGGTAACCGGATCGAGGTATGGTGCGAGGATTGGGCACCTGAGCCACCCCCTCGTCCTTATCCATCGTCTACCCCACAGGGAAGGGAAGGGCAGCCCAGCACCTGTGTGATGGTCCCACAGAGAACAGCGACAGGCCCTTCTGCCCATCGTGTTCGTGTTGACTACAATACTGATCCAAACTAATCACATCCAACTTCACACGATCTATATCCCTGCCCATTCATGTGGCTGTCTTGATAACTTCTTAAGATACCGACTCCACCCCCCCCGCCCCCCCGAGCAGTACGTTCCAGGCATCCACCACTTCCTGGGTAAAAATTAAGTTTTCCCACACGTCTCCTTTACATTTCCCCTCTTCCCTCCTTAAGTTTAGGCCCTCTTTTGTTCCTTCCACTCTGGCAACAAGTTCTAACTGTCTACTCTTTCAAAGTTCGAAGTAACTGTATTATCAAACTAATACATGTCACCATGTACAACCCTGAGATTCATTTTCTTGTTGGTATTCACAGTAGATACAAAGAAATACAATAGAATCATTGAAAGTCTACACACAAAGTCTGACAAACAACCAGTGCTGGAAAGAGTCATGCTCTCTTCTCTCTGATACTATCAGGAAGAAAGTACAGGAGCCTCAGGACCCACACCACCAGGTTCAGGAGCAGTTATTACCCCTCAAAGGGGGATAACTTCACTCAACTTCATCGCCCCCATCACTGAAAAGTTCCTACAACCTATGGACTCACTTTCACTGCCCGTGGGCGGAGAGCAAGATCGAAGAATCCCCTTGAGAGGTGGGGAGTAATTGGGGGCAAGATGGAAGGAGATGTTAGGTTGTTCATTGAAGAATCCCATGCTAGAGGTGACCATTTGTGCTGTCCTCGTCGGAGGTGTACCGGACCGATTCCTCATCGACAGGACTGTCATGTGAGGAGACATCAAATCAACCCTGAGTTCACTCGGGTTTCAAAGAGCGAGAATGGATCACACAGATCATCAAACAGTACAGCACAGGAAGAGGTCCTTTTGCCCATGCAGTCCAAGGTGCCCATGTATGCTGGTCCCAATTGCCCATATCCCAGTGAAACTTACCCATGGTTCGTCTGCTCCTTATGTGATGTGTCGTATGACATGAGCGATCACGGTCTTTCCGTGACCATGATTGTTCTCGGCAAATTTTCTACAGATGTGGTTTGCCATTGCCTTCTTCTGGGCAGTGTCTTTACAAGACGGGTGACCCCAGCCATTATCAATACTCTTCAGAGATTGTCAGTGGTCACATAACCAGGACTTGTGATCTGCACCGGCTGCTCATACGACCATCCACCACCTGCTCCCATGGCTTCACGTGACCCTGATCGGGGGCTAAGCAGCTGCGACATCTTGCCCACAGGTGACCTGCAGGCTAGCGGAGGGAAGGAGTGCTTTACACCTCCTTTGGTAGAGATGCATCTCCAAAGATGCATCTTAAGATTAAACTTAAACCAAAGATTAAACTAGTAATCAAAAGCCTAACTGAACTAATCCCTTCTGTCTGTACAATGTCCATGTGCTTACATTCTCTGCAAATTCCCGGGCCTACCTAAGAACTTCTTAACGGTCCCATTGTGTTTGCCTCTGCTGTCACCTCAGGATCCCACCGCCGTCACTGTGTAAAGCAAAAATGCTTCGCATGTCTCCTTTGAACTTCCACTCTGTCTCCTAAAAGGCACACCCTCTCGTCTTGGACGTTTTGACCCTGAGAGAAAGATACCAGCTGTCTGCTTTTAGTAATCTTATAAGCCTCTATCAGGTCTCCCCCAGCCTCCGCTGATCCAGAGAAAACAACCCAAGGTTGTCCCAACTTACAGCTTTCTGATCGGACTCAACAGACTGATACGGGAATGACCTTCCCGCTGGTTGGAAGGACTAGAACCAGGGCTCAGTGTATCAATCCACGGAGCAAAAGAATGAGGAGAAATTTTGTCACTCAGAGGATGGAGAAGCAGAGAGGGGATGAACCACCACTCTGTGAAAAGTACAGGACATCAGTTTGTTAAAAGTACAAATCTTACAAAAGTATTATTTTTTTTTAAAACGGTGGTTTCCAACAGGGCCAAAGTCTCCCAGTGCTAGAGCAAAGAAGATAGCTACATTCCTAAACACGAAAATTGTCAAAGAGTCTGAGAGGGAGAGTAGGAATAGAACATTGGGATAGAGTCATGGTTGCATAGCAAAGGACAGAAGGGCCTGTTCTGGCCCCGACATTTGTGACCTGGGAGGAGTTTGACCAAGTTCCATTCCCTCAGAACCAGATTCATATTCCATTCACTCATCCGTTCATCCTCCCATCCACCCATTCATCCATCCTCCCATCCGTCCATCTTCCCACCCAGCCATACACCCACCTATCCATCCATCCACTTCCAGTCCCTGTCCCGTACTCCCTGACGACTGACCACCATTCTTCCCACAGAAGGCCATCTTCCCGGGAGCAGGCTACGAGGGAATTTCGGAGTACAAGTCGGTTATCTACTACCAGCTGAAGCAGCCATTTTGGTATGAGACGGTGAAGGTGGGTTATTTCTCTACCAACATCATTACTGGTGTTAGACAGTGGAACTTTTGTCTTAGTGCATTCCCCCCCCCCCCCCAGATAAAATGCAGGAAGTACCCAAATCACTGCCCTGCTAGAGTGCCAGCCTGCAGCGTGAGTTCATGTCCCACTCAGGCCCGAGGTGGTACAGAGAGGGTGCCACACAGTTGGGATGGGTTGCTTTCAGATTGGTTGTTGAACCCAGACCTCATGCCCCACTAGGTTCGTGAGAAGTCACATCACTCACATCTGAGTACGGACCCTGCTGTGGTGCCGAGACGGTGCTGCACAGCTGGAGGGGGTTGCTTCTCAGATTGGACGTTGAACCCAGACCTCAACATATCGCTGTTTGTGGGAGTTGTACTCAAGTTGCCAACTGATTGGGCACATTATGACAGGGAGCGCAAAGGCAGTGAGGGGTGCTGTGTCAGCGTTTTCCCTCTCCCGTCCCCCTCCCCCTCCCCCCCAGGGAGGTCCAGCGTTGGGTTCACTTTGTCTGTGGTTGCTGGTGGAGAAGGGTTAAAGTTTAAAGATTTATTTGTCACACGTATAACAAAACACGCAGTGAAATGTGTCATTTGATTCCGTGACCAACACAGACCGAGGATGTTCTGCAGCCAGCCCACAAGTGTTGTCATGTTTCCAGTGCAAACGTAGCATGCCTTAACAAATTACTAACCCTAGACCATATGAGGGAGGAAACCAGAGCACCTGGAGGAAACCCACGGGGAGAACGTACAAACTCCTTACAGGCAGTGGCACTATAAAGCGTTTCGCGAACCACGACAGTAATAGTTACAGTAATAATGGGTATGGACTAGGAGTTGAAGATCCTTCCCTCCCTGACAGCTGGTGCTCTATAAGACTGACACCTTCAGGATGGTGGGGAGTAATGAGGAAGATTGGGGGGCAGGGGGGGTCATTGAATCCCACAACATGAACCAGGCTCTTTGGCTCATTAGTCTATTCCAACCAAGATTCCCATCCGTTAGTCCAATTTGCCCACATTTGGACAAAATCCCTCCAAACCCTTCCCATCCACCAGTCCAAGTACCTTTTTGAATATGAATGTACCTATTGAAACCTGCCTGAACAACTGGCAGCTCGTTCCATAAGCAGACCGGCCCCCAACCTCCCTCATTCTCCTCCCACCATCCTGAGGGTGATACACAGACCAACATCTGGGTGAAAAAGTTGCCGCTCAGTTTCCTGTTAAATCTCTTCCCTCTCACCTTAAACCTGATTAACTGAGGCATTGAGTTCAAAAGTCAAGAGGTTATGTTGCAATTTTATAGAACACGTCTGGAGTATCGCTTACCGTTCTGGTAGGAAGGATGTTGGGACTTTGGAGAGGGTGCAGTAGTGGTTTTCCAGGATGCTGCCTGGTTTAGAGGGAATGAGAGGCTGGATAACCTTGTGTCGTTTTCTGTGGAGCTCCGGAAGCTGAGGGGAGATCTAACAGAGGTTTATAAGATTATCAGACACATAGAGAGATAGACAGGGAGTATCTGTTTCCCAGCGTTGAAAAGCCTAATACCAGAGGGCAGGCTTTGAAGGTGAGAGGGGGTAGGTTCAAAGGGGATGTGAAGGGTAAGTTTTTTTACTCAGAGAGCGGTGGATGCCTGGTACGGTGGAAGAGGCAAACACATTAGAGGCTTTTAAGAGGAGTTTGGATAGGCACATGGACGTGAGGAAGATGGAGGGATATGGATGTGGTGTAGGGAGGAGGGATTAGTGTTTGGGGTTTTTGATTTGCTTTTTAGCTGGGTTGGCACTGTATTGTGGGCCGAATGGCCTGTTCCTGTGCTGTACTCTTCTATGTTCTGTGCCCTCTAGTTATTGATTCCCCGGGAATAAGAGCCCGTCTGTGCCCCTCGTGATTTTATACACCTCTTTAAGGTCACCCCCCCCCATTCTCCTCCGCTCCGATGAATAAAGTCAGAATCAGACTCAGCCTCAGGTTTAATATCACTGGCATATGTTGTGAAATTCATTGTTATGCAGCAGCAGTAAATTCAATACATAATAAAAACTAAAATACAGTAGGAAGTGTGTGCGTTTTACATATATTATATATATATGGAGAGAGAGAGTGTGTGTGTTAAATAAGTCACTACAAAAAAGTAGTGAGGTAGTGTTCATGGGTTCAATGTCCATTCAGAAATCAAAATCATTGAGTGTGTGTCTTCAGGCTCTTGCATCCGCTCCCTGACGGTAGCAATGAGAAGGCGTCATGGCCCCGGTGGAGAGGATCCTTAATGATGGGTGCCACTTTTTTGCGGCATCGCTCCTGAAGGTGTTTTGGGATGTTGGGGAGGCTGGTGCCCATGATGTTCAACCTTTTACTGTCACTCCGTTCATCGAGTCTTTCCAGCATAATATCAGGAGGGGAGGGGGAGGTATAGCTGCTGAATGATAGAGTGGTTGTGCAGAGGACGTCTCCTGTAGTATGAGCTTCTAGGACCAGAGGGCACAGCCTTAGAATGGAAGGAAGTCCATTTAGAACAGAGATGAGGAATTTCTTTAGCCAGAGGGTGATGAATCTGCCACAGATGGTAATGGAGGCCAGGTCATTGGGCATATTTAACGTGGAGGTTGATAGTTCTTGGTTAGTCAGGGCATCGAAGTTTATGGGGAGAAAGGGGTTGAGAGGAAGGTAAACCAGCCATGATCGAATTGCTGAGCAGACTCGATGGGCCGAATGGCCCGATTCTGTTCCTGTGTCTGATGGGAGGAGGGAGGGGGGACAAGATCTGGTACCCAGCTGACTCAATGGTTTATCTCTTGGTCGAAGGTGGCCATTGCGATCGAAGATGTTCACCACTGTCACCTGCGCTTCACCTTCCGACACCGCTCTTCACAGGAGTGTAAGTCATTCACTTTGTACGGGGGGGGGGAGGTGGGAGGGGGACAAAGCCAGCCGTTGTAAACTTCCTGAACCTTTTCCAGGGTTTTAAAGATCAGCATTTTAATTGTCACATGTGCTTTGAAGCACAAAATGAAAAGGTGTCCGCGGCCAGCACAGTCGGGGGATGTGCCGGGGGCAGCCCGCAAGGGTCGCTGTGCGTCTGGCATCAACATAGCCTGGGCACAACTTACTAACCCTGACCGGTACGTCTTTGCAACGCGGGAAGAAACGGGAGCAATCACAGGAAGCCCGATCAGTCTCCGGGAGAACATACAGACTCCTAACGGACAGTGGCGGGAATTGAACCCCAATTCTGAATTCTGTTTCTTTTTACTCCCTCGATGTCGTTACGTACGGAACGATCAGTCTGGATGACACGCAGACGAAACCTTCTCACTGTATCACAGTAGCCGTGACTGTGCCCAGCCAATACCATTCCCGAGAGGTAACCAGTGGAAAAACCTGCAGGAGGAAATGGGAATTGTCTTTCCTTGTGAACGAAGTGTAGAGAGAAAGAGCGCGTACCTTGTTGTGTTGGGCTTGTCCCTTTGATACGTTGCCTGTGTTTGCAGCGAAAGACAAGTCCGAGAAGCTCTTTGGGATGGCGTTTGTGAAGTTAATGAAGTCCGATGGCACCACGCTCCGCGACGGGAAGCATGACTTGATCGTCTTTAAGGTAGGCAGAAGTCTGGCAGATGACATGGCCATATGCTCATCAATGGAAATAGGCCATTCGGCCCACCAGGTCGCGGTACTAACCCCACCCTCCTGCAGTCTGAATCAGGTTTATTTTCACTTACACAGGAGATTCTGCAGATGCTGGAAATCCAGAGCAACACACACAAAATGCTGGAGGAACTCAGCAGGTCAGGCAGCATCTATGGAGAGGAATTTACAGGTTTCAGACCGAAGCCCTTCATCAGGACTGGAAAGGAAAGGGGAAGGAGCAAGGATGAAGGAGGTGGGGAAGGGGGAAGGTGACAGGTGAGAGGGAAGGTGGGTGGGTGGGGGAAAGTGTGGATGAAGTAAGGAGCTGGTGGAGGGGAAAAAGGGAAGAGGTAAAGGGTTGAAGAAGGAGGAATCTGATAGGAGGGGAGAGTGGACCATAGGAGAGAGGAGGGGCACTGGGGGAGATGATGGGCAGGCGAGGAGAAGAGAAGGGGTTGAGAGTGGAGCCAGAATGGGGAATGGAAAAAGAGAGAAGGGAGAAGAGAAATTGCCGAAAGTTAGAGAACTCAGTGTTCATCCCATCGGGATGGAGTCTAGCTATACAGAATGTGAGGTGTTGCTCCTTCAGCCTGAGTGTGGCTTCATCGTGGCAGTAGAGGAGACCGTGGACTGATATGGATTCCATTATCCCTACTGAGTCCCCTCTTACCCCTTCTCTTACCTGCCCATCATCTCCCCCCAGTGCTCTCCTTCCTTCCCTTTTCCTGTGGTCCACCATCCTCTCCTAACAGATCCCTTCTTCAGCTGGATATCTCTTCACCAATCACTTCCCAGTGTCTTACTTCATCCCTCCTCCCCCACCCACCCACCTTCCCATTCACCTGGTCTCACCTCTCCTCTGTCAGTTTGTACCTCTCCCCCAACCTCCTCATTCTGGCTTCTTCCTCTTCGTTTCCAGTCCCAGTCCCAGTGAAGGGTCTTGCGACTGTTCATTCCTTTCCTCGGACGCTGCCTGACCTGCTGAGATCCTCCAGCATTTTGCGAGAGTGGCTCTGAACTACTTTCACAGTTGTTTTGCGACAGCAGTACTGTGCAAACGTAAAAGTCACCGTAAGTTACAAAGGCATGTGAAGAGTTCAAAAGAGGAATAAAGAGGCAGTTTTCATGGACCGTTTCAGAAATCTGATGGTGGAGGGGAAGAACCTGTTCCAAAAACATTGAGTGTGTGTCTTCAGGCTCCTGTGCCTCCTCCCTGATGGTAGCAATGTCCTGGGTGGTGGGGGTCCTTAATGATGGACAGCACCTTCTTGAGGCATCACCTTTTGAGGATGTCCTCGATGGAGGGGAGGCGAGTGCCCGTGATGGAGCTGGCTGAGTTTACAGCCCTCTGCAGCCTTTTCCGGTCCACACCAGAGATCGATGCAACCAGACAGAATGATCTTCAAGTACATAAATATACGTGAAAAATTTAATACGTAGAGCAAACGTAGCGAAATAGTGTACCTGGGTTCACTGTCCATTCAGGAATCCAATGGTGGAGGGGAAGAGGCTGTTCCTAAAACATTGAGTGTGGGTCTTCAGGCTCCTGAACCTCCTCAACAGGAAGAGAGCATGTCCTGGGTGGTGAGGGTCCTTTGTGACCGGGGGCTCCCAACCTGGGGTCCACGGACCTCTCGGTCACTGGTAAGACTCCTTGGCATAAAAGCGCTTGGAAACTTCTGTTAGTGACAGATGATTCAGATCCAGATTTATTCAGATTTAGTCACTTGTATTTTGAACCATGCAGCAATTTGCATGCACCGCCTTGTGAGGGTGGGAATGATCTACGTACTTGTGAACTGCTCTAAGATTCTCTGCGTCCACCACCTTCTCAGTCAGTGTCTTCCAGCTTCCAACCATTATCTAGTTTTAGTAAAAACTGTCTCAGATCAAATTAATCGTCTCTGAACAAGGTCACACCAACCATCTCTACCCATCTTTGCCTGTCCAATTTAAAACTATCCCTCTGATTTCGTACCGATGATGTCATTCTCACCGCCCTGTAATTTCCTGGTTTATCTCTGCTTCCCTTTTTGAAATTAGGATTTACCGTGCCCCAGGCATCTGGCTGCAGGTGTGGCACAGACGTGGCTCCAGAGTGTGGTGACCAGAACTGAGCACTGTATTCCAAGTGAGGTCTAACCAGCCATCTGATTCCGTGACCTGTTTCCTGCCTCACAGCTGAGTGATGGAGTCACCCCTCTCAGAAACAGGCCCCTTGGCCCAAAAGCTCCACTCTGACCAAGTTAGACCCTTTTGCCAGTGTTTGGCCCATAAGGGAGGCACAGATCGAGTGGACAGCCAAGAAACAAAGAGCGGCGTTCCGAGAAAACCCACTCCCCATGCACAAAAAAGCTAACAAAACACACCAAATGGCAACATTGGGTTAGTTTTTTGGGGCGAGGGGAGGGAGGGCCTGTACTGTTGTATAGTGTTTGAACCTTTCCCACCCATGTACTGTCTTTTAAAAGTCATTATTGTACCTGCCTCAGTCACTTCCTCTGGCAGCTCATTCTGCATGCATACCACCCTGTGTGTGTGTGTAAAAAAACAAGAAGTTCCTACTCGTTCCTGTTTAAATCTTTCCCCTCTCACCGTGAACATTCGCTGTTTCGTTTTTGATTCCGTATCCCTGTGTCTTGTTCTGGTTTTGCCTGAACTCCAGAGCACAGCGGCCAAGATGGCTGCTGCCTAATGCTGAGAAGAGCGCTCGCCTTGGCGGCCCCAGGAACTTCACTGCAGATCCGCATCATACCACAATGCGGAGTTGTGAGTAGTTCTGGTCACGACTTGGCGGCCCCAGGAGCCTCACTGCAGATCCGCATCGTACCACAATGCGGAGTTGTGAGTAGTTCTGGTCCCGCGGGGAGGCTTTGGACAGGGTGCAGAAGAGGTTCACTGATGTGTTGCCTGGATTAGAGGGTATTAGCAAGCAGGAGAGGTTGGCAAACGTGGATTTTTTTTTTCTCTGGAGCATCAGAGGCTGATAGAAGTTTCTAGAATTATGAGAGCCATAGGCTTTTTCTCAGGGTTTGTTTGTTCATTACGTGCCTTGTCCTATGACGTGTGTGATCAGGATCTTTCCCGCGACCGTGACTGTTCTTGGCAAATTTTTCTACAGAAGTGGTTTGCCATTCCCTTCTTCTGGGCAGTGTCTTTACAAGACAGGTGACCCCAGCCATTATCAATACTCTTCAGAGATTGTCTGCCTGGTTTCAGTGGTCACATAACCAGGACACGTGATCTGCACCAGCTGCTCGTACGAACATCCACCACCTGCTCCCATGGCTTCACCTGGCCCCGATCAGGGGGGCTAACCAAGTGTTACACCTTGCCCAAGGGTGACCTGCAGGCTAGTGGAGGGAAGGAGCACCTTACACCTCCACCCATGGAATTTCTCAGGGTAGAACTGTCCAGTACTACAGCTTTACGGTGAGAGAGGAAAAGTTTAAAGGAGATGTGCAGCATAAGTTTTTTTACACAGAGTAAATTTATTATCAAATCATGTATGTGTCACCATATGCCACCTTGGGGTTCATTTTCTTGTGGTCATTCCCAAGGAAATAAGGAAATACAATCAAAATTGTACATAAACAAACAACCAATGTGAGAAAAATTGCAAATACAATGTGCAAATACAAAATAAGTAATACTGAGAACTTAAGTTGTAGAGTCCCAGAAAGTGAGTGTGTGGGTTGTGAAATCGATTGAGGTGAGGGAAGGGACTGAGGTGCATGCCTGCAACGTGTTGCCAAGAGAACTGGTCGATGCACTGACAATCAGTGTTAGACAATGAGCATGGATGCCCCATCTTCAAGGAGCGATGCCTCTAAAAGACAGCATCCATCATTAAGGACCCTCATCACCCAGGTCATGCCCTCTTCTCTTTGTTACCATCAGGGAGGAGGTACAGGAGCCTGAAGAGAGACACTCAACGATTCAGGAACAGCTTCTTCCCCTCTGCCATCTGATTTCTGAATGGACATTGAACCCATGAACACTACCTCATTACTTTTTATTTCTACTTTACACTACTTATTTAATTTAACTGTTTTATATATATATATACTGTATATTCTTATTGTAATTTACAGTTTGTTTTTCTATTATTGTGTATTGCTCTGTACTGCGGCCACAAAGTCAACAGATTTCATGACGTGCTGATGATATTAAACCTGATTCTGATTCTGATTCCTGGGGTCCATGGCCCCCCTTGGTTAATGGTAGGGGTCCATGGCATGAAAAGATTGGGAAGCCCTGCTGTAGAAGGATACAGACATGTGGGTAGACTGAATTTAGAGCATGGGGTTCCCAACCTTTCTTATGCCATGGACCAGTACCATTCAGCAAGTGGCCCATGGACCTCAGGTTGGGGACCTCCTGGTTTAGGTTGTTGTCACGGTCAACAAAGTTGTGGTGGGCCAGTACTCCTGTTCCTGTTCTGTTCGATGTTCTACTTTCTAACTTTTGACAGAATTGTTCCCGAGTGACAAAGATAGTGAGTGATCTATGAAATCAATTTGTCGGCAGGGAGATACCAAGAAGGCAGAGGACGCCAAGTGTTACCTCACCCTGCCCGGGACTAAGGAGGAACAGGAGGAGAGAGAGAGCCAGCTCGGGAAGGGGCCACATCACTCCTACGGCCTATCTGTCCTCAAGGACAGTTTCCAGATCTCCACCCTTGTCTGCTCAACGAAGCTTACCCAGAACGGTAATAATTTGCCCAGGGAACGTCGCCAGATCGGGCAGGTCCCAGCAGGCTACAGCCACCTTTCGCGCGCTCTGTCAGCGTTAACTTCGTATGTGGAAGGGAGTGTGGGCCATTTGGCCCCTTGTGTCTATTCCAGCCTCCAATATCTCACCTCTGCTATCCTGCATTGTCCCACCAATGATTTGACCTTCCCCATGAGAATCCCTTTGACGTGTGTCCACTTTCCTCCTCTCAGTCCTACACGGTCCGCCCTTTACTCTGAGACACAGATCCTTGATTCTTGGCTGCTTACCGGAAGAAGCATTTCCCTCCCCTGTTGAGAGGATAGGGG